>NC_063180.1:12424347-12729623 GCF_023159225.1 Perognathus longimembris pacificus
AACCTGTGGTAATACCACTTGACAAGAAGTTTTTTATTTCTCAGACCTGGTTTCTATTGTCCATCCCCCACCCCCAACAGTCATATATCAAGGTGACTGTGCCCCTTTGTTTTTTGTGTTCTAGGTTTCTCTCGCTCAACATTATTTGTTCAAGGTCTCACCATTTCCCTGAAAATACTAATATTTTATCATTTCTAACTGCTATGTAGTATTCCATTGTGTATAGGTACCACATTTTTTAGATCCATTCATCTGTAGAGGGTCATCTGGGTTGCTTCCATGTTTTGGCTATTGTGAATTGTGCAGTGATGATAAACATGGATGTGCAGATGTCTTTTTAATATCCTGAGACCTGTTGTTCAGGATAGATGCCTAGGAGTGGTATGGCTGGATCATAGGGTATGTCTATACTGAGCTTTTTGAGTAACCTCCATACTATTCTCCAAAATGGTTGTACTAATTTGCACTCCCACCAACAGTGAAGAAGGGTTCCTCTTTCCCTGCATCCCCTCCAGCATTTGTTGTTGCCTGAGTTCAGAGTATAGGCCATTCTAACTGGAGTGAGATGGTATCTCAGGGTTGTTTGTATTTGCATATCCTTTACTTAAGGGATGTTGAATATTTCCTCATATGTTTCTTTGGCATTTTTTGTTTTTTTTTTTTATTTTGCCAGTGCTGGCATTTGGATTCAGGGCCTAAGCACTGTCCCTGGCTTCTTTTTGCTCAAGGCTAACACCCTGCCACTTGAGCCACAGTGCCACTTCTGGCCGTTTTCTATATATGTGTTGCTGAGGAATCTAACCTAGGGCTTCATGTATATGAGGCAAGCACTCTTGCCACTAGGCCATATTTCCAGCCTCTCTTTGTCATTTTTATTTCTTCTGTGAAATCTCTCTTTAGTTCCTTTGCCCATTTCATAATTGGTTTACTGGGCTTGGAGGGGCTTAGTTTTTTTAGTTCTCTGTAGATGATGGATATTAGGCCTTTGTCTGTTGCTGTGCTGGTGAAGATCCTTTCCCATATGACTGGCTGTCTTTCTAGTTTGGTAGCTATGTCTTTAGCTGTGCAGAAACTTTTTATTTTGTAGTAGTCCCATTTATCGAGACTCTCCCCTATCTGTTGTGCCCCTGGGACTATATTCAGGAAGTTCCTTCCTGTGCCTATAAGTTCTAGCATCTCTCCTACTCTGTCCTTCAGTAGTTTCAAGGATGCAGGTCTGATGTTGAAGTCTTTAATCCATTTTGTGTTGATCTTGGTGCACGGTGATAGACTAGGTTCTACTTTGAGTTTTCTACATATGGTTGTACAGTTTTCCCAGCACCAGTAGTTGAAGAGGCTATGTTTTTTCCATTGTATGTCTTTAGCTCCTTTGTCGAATATCAGCTGACTGTAAGAATGTGGCTTCATTACTGGGTCTTCTATTCTATTCCATTGGTCTTCAGGTCTGTTTTTATACCAATACCAGGCTGTTTTTGTTATGATGGCTCCATAATAGAGCTTGAAGTCTGGTATTGTGATTCGTCCTGTGCTCCTTCTTTTGCCTAGAATTGCTTTGGCTATTCTAGGTCTTTTGCTGTTCCATATGAATATATGGGTTGTTTTCTCTATTTAAGTGAAGAATGTAGCTGGGATCTTGATGGGGATTGCATTGAATTTGAATAACATTTTGGGCAATATGGCCATTTTCACTACATTGATTCTGCCTACCCATGAGCATGGGAGGTCTTTCTATCTCCTTGTGTCCTCTTTGATTTCCCTTTTTAGATTTTTATAGTTCTCATTAAATAAGTCACTCATGTCTTTAGTTAGGTTAATCCCTAGGTAATTTATTCTTTTTTTTAGCTATTGTAAGTGGTATTATTCCCATAATTTCCTTTTTTTGCTTTTACCTTGCTGGTGTACAGAAAGGCTGCTGATTTTTGTGGATTGATTTTGTATCCTGCTACTTTGCAAAAATGGTTTATTACGTCTAGTAGTTTGGGGACTGCTTTTTTGGGTCCTTCAGATATAAGATCATGTCATCTGCGATAGGGATAGTTTGATTTCTTCTTTGCCAATGTGGATCCCTTTGATGCCCTCCTCTTGCTTTATTGCTATAGATAGGAATTCCAGCACTATGTTGAACAGAAGCGGGGAGAGTGGGCATTCTTGTCTTCTTCCTGAGTTTAGGGGAAATGGTTTTAGTTCTTCCCCATTTAAAATGATATTAGCAGTTGGTCTGTCGTATATGGCTTTTATTGTTTTAAAGAATGTTCCCTCTATTCCTTTTCTCTCCAGGGCTTTTAATATGTATGGGTGCTGTATTTTGTCATAGGATTTTTAGGCATCTACTTAGATGATGATGTGGTTCTTGGTCTTAGCTCTGTTGATGTGGTGAATTACATTTATTGATTTGCGGATGTTGAACCATCATTGCGTCTGTAGGATGAAGCCTACTTGATCATGATGTGTAATTTTCTTGATCAGTTTCTGGATCCTGTTAGCTAATACTTTGTTGAGGAGCTTTGCATCTGTGTTCATTAGTGATATTGGTCTCTAATTCTGTTTTTTTTTTTTTGTTGTTGTTGTTGTTGTTGTTGGGATTTTGCCTGGTTTGGGGATGAGTATAATATTAGCTTCATAGAATGAGTTTGGGATTTCTCCTCTGTTTCTATTTCACAGAAGAGTTTGAAAAGTATTGGTATTAGCTCCTCACTGAAGGTTTTACAGAATTCATTGGTGAATCCATTGGGGCCTGGGCTTTTCTTTGTTGGGAGGCTGTTAACTACCCCCTGTATCTTGCTGTAAGCTATTGGTTTATTTAGTTGATTTATTTCTTCTTGATTCAGTTTGGGCAGTTTACACTTCTCTAAGAATTGATCCATTTCTGTAAAATTTTCGTTCTTTAGTGAGTAAAGGTTTTGGAAATAGGTACTTATTATGGTTTGAATATCCTGTGTATTTGTTGTAATTTTTCCGGTGGAGTGCCTGATCTTATAGATATGAGTCTCTTCTCTTCTTTTTTTGTAAGTCTTGCTAGGAGTCTGTCAATTTTATTTATTTTCTCAAAGAACCAGCTTTTAGTTTTATTTATTTGTTGAATAGTCTTTTGATTCTCAATCAGGTTTATCACTTCTTGAATCTTTGTGCTCTCTCTCCTCCAAGTCGTTTCAGATTCAATTTTTTCTTTTTCTCAGATGTTTTAGCTGTGTCATGAGGTTATTTACCTGTTCTGATTCCATTCTTTTAATGTGTGCTCTGAGGGCAATGATCTTGCCCCTCAGCACTGCCTTTGCTGTATCCCATAGGTTTCTTTGTAATGTATTTTCATTGTCGTTGTGGCTTTTGAATTTGTTAATTTCATCCTTAATTTGCTCTGTGACCCAAGTGTTAGATAGCAATGAGGGGCTCAGCCTCCAAGTATTTGTGTAGTTTTTGTGGTACCATTTGTTATTGAGGGTTACCTTGATTCCACTGTTTTCAGATAAACTACATGGGATAACATCAATATTCCCGTATTTGCTGATGTTCTTCATGTGAACTATGACATGATCTATTTTGGAGTATGTTCCGTGGGCTGCTGAGAAGAATGTGTATTGGGTCTCTGTAGGGTGAAAAACTCTATGCAGATCTGTCAGATCCATGTGGGATATGGTGTTACTTAGTTCTTTGGCTCCCTTGCTAATCCTCTGTGTGTTGGATCTGTCTCTTGGAGAGAGTGGAGTATTAAAATCTCCCACTATGATTGTATTTGGGTCTATCTTGTTCTGTAGTTCTGAAAGAATTTGTGTGACATATTTAGGCCCTCTTTTGTTTGGAGAGTATAAATTTATTACTGTGATATCTTGATTCTGGATTTTTCTTTGTATTAAAATGTAGTGCCCTTGTTTATCTCTTTGAACTGATTTTAATGAGAAGCCTAGCTTGTATGAAATCAGGATGGCTACCCCTGCTGTTTTGGTAGGTACGTTTGCTTGGAAGATCTTGCTCCATCCTTTCATTCAGTGCCTGTTTTTGTCCCTTGATGTAAGATGAGTCTCTTGAAGACAACAGATAGCAATTTTTTGTTTACGGATCCACTCTGTCAGTCTGTTCCTCTTTATTGAAGAATTTATACTATTTATATTCAAAGAGATCATGGATAGGTGTGGTTTTTTTTTCCCTTCCATTTTCCTGTTAGGCTGTGTTTCCTCTCCCTTCTTTCTTGTCTTTATTGAGCTGCTCTTCTTGATGGGCTCTGGTTATTGTAGCTTCTTTCTGTTTCTGTCTGGAGATCCTGTACATTTTCTGTTGGGTGGGGTTCCCATCTTAGAATTGGCTTTAAGGCTTTTTTTTCTTTTTTATTTACATATTCCTTTATTTCCTCTTTGCTATGTAAAGATCTGGTTTTTCCCTCAAAAGTAAATTCTAATTTTGCTGGGTATCTAATTCTGGGTTGGCATTTGTTGGCCTGGAGGACTTGAATTGTGTTCTTCCAGGCTCTTCATGCGTTGTAAGTTTGTGTGGAGAGGTCTGCCATGATTCAGATCTTTTTCCATTGTAATATAGTTCTTTCTTTGTTTTGGCTGAATTCAAAATTTGTTCCTTATTGTTGAAATCTGAGGCCTTGATTATAATTGTCTGAAGGAGGATCTTATAGGGCTCGGTCTGCCAGGTGTCCTATATGCTTCTATTACTTGGATGAGGTTTTTCCTTTTGAGATTGGGGAAATCCTCTGTAAGAATTCTATTGAATATGTATTGCATAACTCTGCTCTGGTACCCCTCTCCTTATTCTATTCCGATTATACTCAGATGATATCTCTTCTCCCTGTCCACTATCTCCTGGATTAGTCTGCCCTGGAGTTTGACAGTTTCTTCGAGTGTGGTAATCTTCTGGTCCTTGTAATCTGAGTCATCATCCAAAAGAGAGACTCGAGATTAAAGATGATCAATTCTTTGTGATGTGGCTTTGCGTGTGGTTTGCATTGAGGCGAGTGAGCTGTTTATGGTTGCCAGAACAGCTCTCATTGTGGTAATTTCTTCTTTTATTGAGTTGTGTTTTGAATCGATTTTTTCATGCATTTTGTTTCTCAGGATGTTAAAGTCTTCTTTAATGGAGGAGTAGACTGTATCTATTTTTGCTTCCCTTTCTTTCTTGACTTCCTGAAGGTCTTTCGAGACTTCCATTCTCAACTCCTGGAAATGTTTTCTGAATTTGTTCCTGAGGCTTTTGATCATTTCTGCTATCTTAGCCTCAGTTGTTTTTTTTTATTCTACATCTCCTCTTCAGTCCTACTGCTTTTTGGAGCTGGCAAATTGGGCTTGACTTTACATAAAACCTGGAGTTTTTGCACTTTCAGGGGCCTGTAGGTGGCAGCCTTGGCTTGGCTTTGTGCTGGTTCCCGCTGGTCTGCCAGCAGGGACTTGTTTGTATACTGGCTCCAGATTTGAGTTCAGCTGTTGACACTTACTGCCCTAAGGGTGAGTGTAACCATCTCAGTTGTTGCCAAGGCGGTTACCCCCACTGCAGTTAGGGGTGGGTAGGTTCTATGGCCTTCTCTGTGGGACCGTGCTCTGCTGCCATGTTGTGCTGACCCTTGTGGGCCCCTGATGGGGGTCTGTGGGTCGGTGATTCAGCATGGCATGGATACTTTTCTCTTCTTTGATTCTTTTCCCATTAGTTGCTGTGGGTCATGAGACCTGAGGGGTGGCTCGCTCACCTGTGCAGTGTCAGAGTGTTCCTGTCAGAGTAGATGTTGCTGTTGAGGGGTGTCCAGCCCACCTGTGAGGAGTGCGCCTATCAGAGCAGGCGTTGCCACTGAGGGGCACCTTGTCCACCTGTGCTCTCCCACACAGTGGAGTGGGTGCAGGACCTTTCTGCTGGAGGGCTAGAATGCTGACCTACCTGGGCCCTCTGGGGGACACATGCATGTGAGCTCTTGTGCTTCTTTTGTGGGGCGCACTGCCCCAGATTGTTGGAGGGTGCTTGTGCTCTCTCCAAATGTACTGCGGAGGTGGTATGCATGGTCCCCAGCAGGTTTAAGTGTCTGGGCTTGGGTTGGTGCTCATGGACTCTCTGTGCCTCCACTGTGAGGGGGGCATGTTCTCGGGCCCAGGTGACCCTGCTTGGCTGGTATTGCACACCAGCAAGCCTGTGACTGTTATTCAAAAAGTCTGTGCAAACCAGGGTGCCTCAAGTGATGGTCAAATGCCTACCAGACACCGGGTCCCTCCTGGGGGGCTGGTGAAAACATATTCAGGCTCCCCAGTTGGGGCTTTGGGGGATGCTGGTCTAAGGTGTCTCCAGCCACTTTGTTGGGTGCTGCTCTGCCGCTGCTAGCTCCTGTGTCTTCCAAGGGGCTGTAGGGTCCTAGAGCCACCAGATGTGGGGCTTTTTTGTTCCCTCGGGGCAGGGAGGTGGAGGAAGGGAGCTCTAGTTTCTTTGTCCCCTTGTGATGAGCACTATGTCAGGTTTTTTTCTCTGGTTTTGTGTCTGTGATCTCCCATGGGAGTGGGGGGCAATGGCGAATGTTCTGATCCTGGATTGTGTGTGTGTCCCCCATTGCTGTCTTCTTTTCCTGGCTAGGGTGCGGTGATCGATAGTTTGGAGGTGACTGCCCCTGCTCTCCATGTCTTCCACGCCTGGTTCCCCTGCTGTTGTCTGGTCCCAGCCATTCGGTCCTGCACTGCCATCTGGCTCAGCCTGGTCTTTGTGTAGTCTGGGGCCCATGGAGCTCCTGCTGTCTGGTCTCTGCACTCATGGCGAGACTTTTCTGCTGTTGCTTCTGTGGTTGCTGATGATCTGTGTTCCCGTTCACTGGCACTGGAGCCACTTTCCCAGCCGGGCCCTGTTCAGGCCGGGGTGGGGAGGGTACCCCAGATATTTTCTGGCTCCGTGCAGATTATAAGCTTTTTTTTCTTTGGTTTTTTTTTTTCATTTCCTGTGTTTCTATGTTTGTTCTGGTTGTTGGGTTTGCTGGTCTCTTCTTGGGGCATTGGATATTGGAGTTCCCAGCTTACTATTTGGTTGGAGCAAATTGGGGTGCCTCCCTATTTTGACAGTGCCATCTTTCTCTCCACTGATTTGCATTTTCTTGATGGCTAATAATGGTAAACGTTTTTTTTTTTTCATATCTGCATTGGTCATTTCTATATATTCTATTGAGAAATGTCTGCTTAGATCACTAGCCCATTTTTCATTAGATGACTT
Organism: Perognathus longimembris pacificus; assembly: GCF_023159225.1. Lineage (NCBI taxonomy): Eukaryota > Metazoa > Chordata > Mammalia > Rodentia > Heteromyidae > Perognathus > Perognathus longimembris. The sequence goes on from NC_063180.1 coordinate 12,431,518, forward strand.
GGTATTTTGTTATTGTCAAGCTTCCCAAGCTCCTTATATTGATGTCCTTTGGACATCAATTCTTTGGTAGAAGTTTAGTTACTAAATATTGTCTTCCATGTCACTGGTGATCTCTTTTCTCTGTTGACTGGTTCATTTGCTGTGAGGAAGTTTCTAACTATACATAAGCAACAAATTAGATCTTTACTTTAGAGCAATGTAAAAAAATATATGTCATACATCTGTATCACATCCTATTAAGTGACTTTGGACAATGCTTGGAACTTTGAGTACCAATGTCCTATATCATGACATGGGTTAGATATGTTTACTTTCCCTAGCACATTGGTAATTCTGTAACAATTATATGCTACAAATTTTTAGCCATCTATTTTCTTTAAAATTCTGATGCACACAAAAACATTTTCATTACAACTGACATTCTATTCATCTTTATTTTGGCCACATGAAGAAAGAGGAAATAAAAGCCCAACCCCACATTTACATGAATGAGTTATCCATCACTCCTGTATATTGCAGCTACTTGGAAAGCCATAGGGCAAAGGCATTTATATGGAAGATAAACTCATTGTGTCGAACAAATTAATGCTGAATTGTGAATTAAATGGCATGTCTTCATCCAGCTAATTAGCTTTGTGCTGCTCAATTAAGTTCTGAAAGCACATGTTGTGTTTCTTGATGGGATTTAGAATATACATCAAGGCTATTGCTGCTCTAGATAATTTCAATTTCAAACCCAATGGAAATGAACAACAAAGAACAAGCTTTGTAAACTCTAAAGTACTGAAATTGCCCAGAAAGCTCAACTTTCAAACCAGAAACAGCAAAATAATACATTTTACTTTTAGCCACATCTGGGATTCTCTACAAACTTAGCAAACATGAAATTAATTTTAGCTACATTTTCATGGTATCATTCATTCTATAAACCTTTTCTTTGCCTGTATTGAGTTTGAACTCTGAAACTTGTACTTACTTTTCTTGCTTGCTTGACCAGCACTATACCAATTGAATCACATCTGCAGCCCAGGTTTTTGCTAGTTATTTTGGAGATTGAGTTTCTCAGACATTTTTGGTCTGTGCTGTCCTCAAACATTAAAATTCTGGATCTTGGTATCCTGAATAGATAGAGTTACAGATGTGAGCTGCCAGCAACCAGCTTGAACAAATATTTTATACATAAGGATGGTGGCTAAATTAAAATGGCCTTCTTGATGTACTTTGAGTCTTGTAAGATGTAATCACAAATAACTCGTTTTCCATAAAATGATAGTGTCGCTGATGAAAAGTGATTAATTAGGCTTTGGAAAAAATTAAACTGTTCAACAGCATACTTTTCTGATTTAAAGCCATTCCTGACTTTAGAAAAATCCTTAACCTCTTTGCACATTTTTTTTTACATCTTTATTATCTTTTTTCCCTTTTATTGTCAAAGTGAATTACAGAGGGGTCACAGTTTCATATGTAAAGCAGTGAGTACATTTCCTGTTCAACTTGTTACATCCAACCTCATTTTTCCCCCTGCCACCCCCTCCTCCTTTCCTATTCCCCCCCATGAATTGTACAGTTGGTTTACACCAAATGGATTTGTAAGTATTGCTTTTGGAATCATTTGGCTTTTTATCCGTTGTCTCTTGATTTTGGAATTCCCTTTCCCTTCCTTAGTTCGAATACAAGTATATACAGTATCCAGGGTACTAAGATCAGATACAGTGATAGCAGGGGTGAAACCACAGGAAGGGAACACAAGAGAAAAAAAGGTAAGGTTTCCCATTTTGTGTTGAAAATAATTACAACAATGATATAACACTTGTTTCCATAACATGGAGTTCATTTCACTTAGCATCATCTTATGTGTTCATAAGGGCATAGGCATTGGGCTATTGTGATCTTCTATGACTAGCCTAAACATGTATTAATTATTCCCTATGAGAGAAACCATAGAGTCCTGTTTCTTTGGGTCTGGCTCACTTTACTTAGTATAATTTTTTCCAAGTCCTTCCATTTCTTGCAAATGGGGCATTGTCGTTCTTTCTCATAGAGGCATAGAATCCCACTGGGTATATGTACATTTTCCTGATCCACTAATCTACTGAGGGCCTTCTGGGTTGGCTCCATATTTAGCAATGGCAAATTGTGCTTGTTACAGTGTCTGGGGGAGGTACCCCAAGTGGGACTCCAACCCACGTGCCTCCAGAGTCCACCATGCAGAAACAGTCTATAACAAAGATGGATTTATTGGGGAAGCAAAAAGTGAACTGACAGGCCAGGCACACAGCACAGACTCAGGAGTCTGAAACTGCAACCCCTTACAGTCCTAGAGCTGGGGTTTATAAAGGTAAAAGCATCGCACAGATGTAGGGGGTTGACTCGGGGGTAGAGCAAGCAACAAATGAGTTAAGCAAGCCATTTACAGAAGCAGAATTTAAGGGTCAGGTTAACTTAATATTTAACTTCATTTTAACAATTGCTACCATGTTTCCCTAATCAAGATGGAATCAGCTCTACTACCCACAACAGTGCCATAACCGTTGTTGTGCTGGTGGCTTTAGTATGGTCTTGCTTATAATCTTTTGGGTAGATGCCCAAAAGTGGGGCTTCTGGGTCATAGGGGAGCTCTATGTTTAGCCTTCTGAGGAATCTCCATACCATTTTCCAGAGTGGCTGAACCAGTTTACATTCCCACCAACAATGAAGTAGGGTTCCCTTTCGGCCACATCCCCTCCAACAATTGTTATTGTTGGTTTTCTTGATATAGGACACTCTTACTGGGGTGAGATGAAATCTCAATGTTGTTTTGATTTGCATTTCTTTTATGGCCAGTGATGTAGAGGACTTTTTCGTATGTCTCTTGGCCATTCTCATTTCCTCATCAGAGAAGTCTCTTTTTAGGTCTTTAGCCCACTTGTTGAGGGGGCGTTGGTTCTTTGTGGATTTCTTTTTTTGAGAAATTTAAAATTTTTTTAGTTTTATGTATAGTTTACATATGAGGCCTTTTTCCTTCCCGTGACTAGTAAAGATCTTCACCCAATCTGTGGGCTTTCTGTCTATCTTGCAAGCTATGTCCTTTTCCCTGCAGAAACTGCAGTTTGATGCAGTCCTGTTTGTCCAACTTTTCTTTGATTTGTTGTGTTTCTGGGCTTTCATTAAGGAAGCTTTGTCCTGTGCCAAGGAACCCAAATGTTTCTCCTATTCCTTTTTGTAGTGTTTTCAGGGGATCTGATTTTACTTCGAGGTCTTTGACCCACTTGGAATTGGTTTTGGTGCAGAGTGATATATAAGGATCCAGTTTTAATTTGTTACAGGTATTTAACCAGTTTTGCCAGAGCCATTTGTTAAAGAGGCTGCCTTTCTCCATACTATTTTTAGCTCCTTTATCAAAGACTAAGTAGCCATAGTTCTGTGGGTTCATTTCTAGGTCTTCAGTTCTGTTCCATTGGTCCTCAGGCTTGTTCTTGTGCCAAAACCAAGCTGTTTTTGTATGTTTGTTTTTTCTTATTTATTGTCCAAGTGATGTACAGAGAAGTTACAGTTTCATACTTTAGGCCTGGGTACATTTCTTGTACTGTTTGTTACCTCTTCCCTCATTCTCCCCTTGCCCCCCCTTCCCTCTCCCCCATGAGTTGTTCAGTTGGTTTTACACCAAATGGTTTTGCAAGTATTGCTTTTGTAGTCGTTTGTCTTTTTATCCTTTGTGTCTCGATTTTGATATTCCCTTTTGTTCTCCTAGTTCTAATACATATATATATACATATGCATACACATATGCATATACATATACATGTATACACATATATGTATATGTATATATGTAGCTTTGTAGTGCAGCTTGAAGTTTGGTATTGAAATTCCTCCATCACCGTTCTTTCTACTTAGGATTCTTTTTGCTATTAGGGATCTTTTGTTGTTCCACATGAATTTCTGGATTGCTTCTGCTATTTAATTAAAGAATGGCATTGGCAATGGAATTCTATGCCTCTATCAGAAAGAATGGCATTGTTTCATTCATAAGGAAATGGGAGAAGTTGGAAAAAATTATACTAAATGAGCTAGACCCAAAGAAACAAGGACTCTCTCCTTTCTGTCATAGGGAATAATTAGTACAGGTTTAAGCTAGTCATAGCAGAAGATCACAGTAGTCCAATAGCTATGCTCTTATGAACACATAAAATGATGCTCAGTGAAATGAACTCCATGTTATGGAAACAAGTGTTACATCATTGTTGCAGTTATTTTCAACATGCCATGTTGAAACTGTATCTTTTCTTTCTTGTACTTGTTTCTCTCATATTCCCTTCCTGTGGTTGTATCCTCACTATCAGTGTATCTCATCTGAGTACCCTGGATGCTGTATATACTTGTATTATTATATAGAACTAGGGAAGGATAAGGGAATATCAAAATCTAGAGACAAAGGATAAAAAGACAAACCATTCTAAAAGTAATACTTAAAAATCCATTTGCTGTAAACCAACTTTACAACTCAAGGGTGGGGGACAGGGGAGGGAGAGGAAAAGAGGAAGGGTGTAGGCAGGGGAAAAACGAGGGAGGAGGTAACAAGTTGAAAAATCAATGTACTCGCTGCCTTACATGTGAAAACTTTAACCCACCTCTCTTCACTTTGACAATAAAGAGGAAAAGAGAAAATTCATGGACTGGTAACCCCTTTGTACAGCTATTTAAAGGTAATAAAAGTAATTTTAAAAAGAAAAACAAAGGAATGATGGTGGAATATTGATGGGCATTGTATTGAATTTGTAGATAATCATTGGCAATATTGCCATTTTGACAACGTTAATCCTTCCAATTCAGGAGCACGGGAGGTTTGTCCATTTCCTTAGTTCTGCCTTAATTTCCTTTTTGAAGTTCTCATCATAGAGGTCTTTCACTTCTTTGGTTAAGGTCATTCCTAAGTATTTTATGTTTTTGAGGCTATTGCTTTCCTGATTTCAGCCTTGCTCTTCGGGTTGTTGGCATATAGAAAAGCCATTGGTTTTTTGAGGATTTATTTATTTTTAAGCATATTGTAGATAATGTTTATTAGTTAGAATTCTGTGGAATAGGGCCAAGGACAGAAGGGAAATTTCAAATTCTCACCAACTCCCATTTCCTCCCTCCTATGGGACACCTCCAGCTCCTCTCATCTGCACCCATAGATAGAGAGTTCTTTACTGGCTTCTGTTCTGCTGCCAAAGTTTTGGATCCGCTCATGTAACTTGGGAAAAGAATCTATAGGGTTCTTTAGATACAGGGTCATGCATCATTATTATCTGGAAGTGGTTGTACAAAGGAATTGCCATTCAACAAAGCAGTTTTCAAATACAATGTGTCTTGATCAGTATCACCCTTTCAACATTTTCACCCATGCCTCTCACTCCTTACCTCATGTCCCTTAATTTTGTACAATGTACATTGAATTCTTCACTGCCTTCTCCCCTGCTTCTTTTCTAATTTGTCAACCCACATCCCTTTGACATACACCTCACCCCTTTCAAGTACCTGTTTCCTGGTGTTCATTTTGTTGAACTGTGATTTTTTTTTCCTAAGGAGTTACCCCTAAATGTACCATATTTCAATTAGTACATTTATGTACATTTGCATACCACCTAAGGTATTTATTTATATATTTATAAACCAATTCTAGTTTCCATAAGTATGAGAAAAATGCGACATTTTGTCTCTCTGGTCCTGATTTACTTCACTTAACAAAACTTTGATTTCAGGTCCTTCCATTTCTTTGCAAAAGATTCAATATCATTCTGAGGAGTACATTTTCATTATGCATTTATACCATATTTTGTTGATCCATCTAGATTGATCATCTGGGCTGATTCCATACCTTGGCTATAGTGAATAGTACTGCAATGAGCATGGGCTTTTTTAACAGAAGAAATGTAGTTATAATTCCTATCGTTTAGGATTATTATAAAGATTCCTAACAGTCCATGGGTAGGGTCACCACAGTAAAATCCTGTACATTATGGAACTCACCTAAGCCCATGTACAGATCTTTCATTAAATACAGGGAGTATCTCTTGATCAGCATCTGCCCCTGCAGACACATTGCCACCAGATGTTGTTCTATAACAGAACAAAGTTTTAGATGGAATCCTGCCAACCAAATAAATATAGAAACAAACATAACTCCACCACACAATCTGTTTTCCTAACTCTGGCAATGTCCTTACTTCTCTCACAATCCAACAGGACTTTGGAATAAAGAACAGAGATCCTCGTGACTCCATAGTGCCATGCAGACAGGATCTGCTCATTGTCTTGTTAGATCAGATGTCAGGTCCATAGAAAAGAGAAGATACCACCAAATCAAGCTTGATGAAGAACCATACCACTGATTCAAGGGTACATAAAATAAAGGCAAAACACCACTATGAGATTTTTAAGACCCAAGCCTCGGTGTTTCATGCTAGATCCCAAACCATGAAAAGAACCCATTTGACTTTCTTCAAATGCTCATTTTCCTCACTAACCTTGAACCCACAGAGTTTCTCCCATTTTTTTATTATCTTTAAACCATCTATGCTTATGAACTGAACACTACCTTGTCCCATGCATCAAATTTTTGTTTGTTTCGTTTTCCTCCTCAGGATCCATTAACATATTTATTAAAACCTCTGATCTCTGCAAGAAAAAAAAGAGTTGTCTTCTAAATACCCTCCCAGCAGCAGGGAGAAAAACCCACTGATTTGCTCTTCAGAAGTATACTTTGTTGTTGTTGTTGTTGTTGTTGTTGTTGTGTGGCTCTTGGGGCTTGAACTCTGGGCATGAGCACTGTCCCTGAACTCTTCAGCTCAGGTATGTGCTCTACTACTTTAGCCACAGTGCCACTTCTGAATTTCTGTTAGCTAATTGTAGATAAGAGTTCCACAGACGTTCTTGACCAAGTTGGCTTTGAACCTGGATTCTGAGATCTCAGCCTCCTAAGTAGCTAAGATTACAGGTGTGAGCCACATGCACCCTGCTTATAAGCAGACTTTTATTTCAAGGCTCTTCAATGAGGGAAGTTACTAGTTTTTCATGATGCTTATGCTTCCTGTCCAGACACATTCCCAGAACACTGTTTCCCACTAAAAAAAAATTACTTCCAGCATTCTCTAGGCAGATATAACTCTCCACTTTAGGTTGTAATATTTGAAGCAGGTTCAGGAGACAACTCTTGAGGATGGATTCCTGAGAAGCTTTCCTCAGATGTTAGCTGATTAATACACAGAACTTTACAGTTAGTGACAAATAAGGTAACAGCACTGTTGAGGTTTTCCATTTTTTGTTCTAACTTTGGTAACATCTCGTGTATAAGAATCATGGCATGGCAAAGTAAAGGGGATCGTGTGCCTTCCGATAGAATAGATTGAAAAATATAACTGTATTTAAAAAATTAGCACAAGTCTACTGAATCCATTAGTTGTGTGTTGAGTTCAGTAAAAAGGATCATTGTGTCTCATGTTTTGATAGTGCCAAAAGGAATCACAGCTCTGGTTCCCAGGAGAATCTGGACCAGGGATCATGGAGTCCTAGTAATGTCCTGGTTAATTGCAGGAGCCATCTTTGCTATGTCTTGAGTGTAATCAGGCTATGATTTTTTTAGGGACTGGTTCTTTCCCTGGCACTCATTTCTTCATGGATAAACTGATAGATAAGTTAATTGTCTTTTTTTGTGTTTTTTTTTTTACATTTAGTGCCTGACAGATTCAGAATACCACCTTTTCTGAAGAGCATATTTGTATTTTTATAACATATCCTTGTCTTTAGAATAAATTTCCACAGTTAGAATTTCAAATACACTGGAAGACCAATCCCAAGGACATTTCCTGATTCACAGCACAAAAAAGATTTTTCTATGTCCTTCCAATCACACATGATTGGTTATCACTTCCATGCAAAGCATTGGTCATGCTTCCAAAGAATGAGTAATTGGGAAGAATAAAAAAGTTGCCTCACAAAAAAAAAATCTCTGCCCTCATAGCATTTTCTTCCTTTCTTTCCACTATAATTTATGAAAATGATTTAAAACGACTTCAGTGAATACTGCAAAATCCAGTTTGCAATTAGTTTTTTATGTTTAAAGTTTCCTTCATCTGAGCAAATCATAATTCTTTGGAGGCAAAGAGAAGTCTTGGAAAATGAATGAATCTGCAAGCTTCCATTTTTTTACACAAACTGTTATTTAATAAAAGCTGACATTAGGATGTAGAAAATTCCCTAAAATAAAGCTGAATGAAAAAGGTGCAGGAAGTTACTGTTATATTCCAGTTCTCAACATGTGAAATCCACTTTTATTATTACTTAGTGTTAGAAACTGTTCTAGGCACCTTTACATTCACGAGATTATCAGTAGTGGTGACAAATTTTATAATATATTATCTGCCACAATTTTGAGAATAAAACATGGGATTTATGAAGTTCCGGCTTATGGAGCAACCAGGAAGTACTTCAAGATATGTTCTCTAGTCTTAAACCTCGCTTAACTAGCATACTGCTTGTCCCTAAATTGTCCAACAAAAGAGTTATGAAACTGAGAAAATATGATATAAAACATGAAACCTTCTGCTTCTGACACCTTCTGGTGCATTTATTGAAAGGGTGTAAGTGTTCTACCACAATCCTGTGTCCTGGTGATTGATGGTATAGCTAATAGATGATTACACATTCTCAACTTGGAGTCTTTAATTCACTGTTTGAAATCCACTTAAACAAATTATATGTTGTTCCAAAAATTACAGAAAAAAATCACAATCTATTTATGAGGACTCATCAAAACAGATTTGTTTTTATCAGAAATGTAATGCCAGATTGCACTTGAACCTGCTTCCTTTTTAAAATTATTGATCATACAGCATAATGAGTTTCTCTGTGACATTTTCTTCCTTGTATAAATTTTGATCATAACTCATCACTCCTTGTCCTCTATTAGCCAACTCTTCTCCTCAGTAATATCTTTCCTTCTGTTCTTGTGCCTTTAAAAATATCTAGATTTCACATATGAGAAAAAAACATTTATTATTGTCTTTCTGAATCTTCTTTATTTCTCTTAACGTGAGGATTTCCAGTTCCAAACATGAGTTCCTGAAAAGGAGACTATTTTATTCTTCTTAATCATTGAACAATATGATTTTTGTGTATCTATACCACATTTCCTTCAACCAGGCATCTTATTAATGGGTAGTTAGTCTGATTCTATATTTGTCTATTAATAGTACTCAAATAAACATGTGTGTGCAAGTGTCTCTATTGTATGCTGACTTTGATTCCACTGAGTATCTATCCAAAAGTGTTATAAATGGGTCAAATGGTAGCTCTATATTAATATGCTTTGAAGAATTTCTTAGTTGACTTCCATAATGGATGTACTGCTTTGCAGTCACACCTATAGTGTGTAAGTTTCCACAAATTTCATTTGTTGTTTCTTTACTTTTCTTTCTTTTTTCCATTACGGGTGTGTATGTGGGGGGGGGGGGTGTATGAGTTCCAACTCAGGGTCTTGTGTCTTGTGCTTTTGATTGGCTTTTTATTTCAAGTCTGGCATTATACAACACTGTGACACATTACTTTCACTTCCAGCTTTTTCCTGGTTAATTGGAGATAAAAGCCTCTTGAGTAATCTGCCTTGTGTTGGCTTTGGGTAAAGATCCTTAGATCTCAGACTCCTGACTAACTAGGATTACAATTATGAGCCTCTAGTGCCCAACTCACCACTCAGCTTTTTAACTTAGGCCATTTCTTTTGTTACATAGCCATTTTATTTTTTTGAGCCTTACCTAAAGCCCCTTTTTGCTTTTTGTTTATCAAATGGAACTTTGTATTTATACCTGGGTTAGATTGTACCTCACTCCTCTAGTTTATGCTTTCCACATAGCTGAAATGACAGGCAATTGCAACCCCACATGTGGGGTCTATTAAACTTTTTCTGTGAAATAAACTTAACCCTCAGCTTCAAAGACTACAGTTAGGAGCTACCATGTCCAAAAATAGTTCAGTTTCTTGATGTTACATTCTAACTAGCATGAGATGGAATCTCAATGTCTTTTTTATTTAGATTCCCATTTTAGGGCTAAGGATTTCTAAACTGCTTCTTGAATGACTCTTTTGTCTCATTTTGATGGTGAGTTTGGATCACTCTTAATGATCATAATCATTTGGTGAGAAATGGATGAATCTGCTTGCAGAACATGAATTTTAACTGTTTTATTATACTGGCCTCATGTCACATTTGTAGGGTATATAAATGCAAGCCACTTGGGAAACAAGAGGCTGGAAGCCAGACCTGTATAAGTCTAATTGGGTATGCTCTTGGATTGTAGGTCAAATTCAATAATGTGTAAACTGGATTGTGTGGTTTTATTAAAAAAAAATTTAAAAAGCCACTTGGGAAACAAGAGGCTGGAAGCCAGACTCTGTATAAGTCTAACTGGGTATCCTCTTGGATTGCAGGTCAAATTCAATAATGTGTAAACTGGATTGTGTGGTTTTATTTTTAAAAAATTTAAAAAAAAACATTTTCTTCCACTCAGAATTTCAAAAAATATTTTCATGTTATCAAATGACCTCTGATGTGGGGCACTGGTTTACAGCGTTAAGAGGTGGTCCTAGCCGGGCACACCTCTTCTCCAGCCCTCAGGCGTGTGGCTGCTAGCCCTGCCCACCCTCTCCAGGCGGCTATAACCAGCCCCACCTCCCACCTCAGCCTTTAAGTGCACCAAGATGGCAGCGGCTGATGAACCCACGAGGCAGTCCTGTGGGCCATGGCGACCACCCCTGGGGGAAGTCCCGTGATGTTACTCCTGATGGACAGCTCAGGCATCAAATCACAGCCCTTACATAGGCACATGTACCCCTCCCCTTCCACCCCCCTTCAACCCATGTAAAAGAACAGATTATTTCCTGAATAAACGAGTTGGCTTGACTTGCACCCAGGGTGCCTGACTGTTCTCTGTGGAGAGGAGGGCTGGGTGGCAGTCTGTCAGCCCCCTATTTCCTCTTCCTGGACCCATCTGCGTGGGGTGTGCTTTCCTGTCTCTCCTGCAGAACAGGGGAGCGTGGGAGGTTAAAACCCCCTGGCACTCTGACACAACATAAAGTTTAAGTCTGAAAACACAATTCCTGATCACAGAGAGCAAAAAAGCAGACACAGACTGACAGGTGAGTTCTGTTATAAATTCTGTTAATATCACGGTCAAGAAAGTATCTTTGAGAAAAATCTCTTCTCCAGTTCTACACTGAAATTTCATTTTTAAGCTTATTTACTCCATATATATTTTTAAGCCCCTACTATGTATCCATATAGTTGGATCATAATTCTAACTGAAACCACAATTGTTACCTCCTATCAAGAGAATAATGTTTTAATAGTGGAGATGATTGTCATCAAATACCACACTCGACAATATAAAATGGATCCAAATGCATCCATGCAGAGATCACCTACATTTGGGGATTTGAGCTGGGCACAGAGGGCAGAAAGAAACTTTAAGAGGTAGTGACTATTTCCTCTGGACATGTAGAAACTGAACATAATTGTGGGCTCAAGACAAACGGAACTCTGGGTGCTGAGCCCTGGTCTCCGGAAGGAATATGGGGACCACGGGATGAAAACAGAATGATCAGGTGGCTAAAACACAGCATGAGAAAGAGTTGGGTGCAAGAAAAGTGAACACTTGGCAGGAATCAAACTGGGATGGCCTTACTGATCAGTTTATGAGTTTTGTCCTCATCTTATGAGCAATGGGAAGTCACAAAGAGTTTAAGGGGAGGAAGTGGCACAGTGAAATGTGGGATTTTAATGATGGATCTAAGTTGGAGAACAGATGAAAAGAGGGCCAGAATGACAGTTAACAGATCCATAAGGAATTCATAGTCCAAGCAGATGACAGTAGTTTGAAACAGGGGGTAGTAGTGGTGGGAATGAGGAAAATAGAATGGAAATAACTTCTATCTATTTCTATTACTCAGTCAGTGCCCTCAGTTCCAAATAGCCTCACTTTCTTCTGCATTGATTTCTTTCCCGTTTGATGCTCTCACCTGCTCTGCAAGCTTTTAGTCTATGCTTCATACTAAGTATCTGTGTACACTTGTGTTAGGGATGAGTAGTTCCCACTTACATTATGTTCTTTTGTGCACTATAAAGTTCCTGCAGTTCAGTCTGTCTGCAGTGAACCATTTAGAGGTGCACAAAAGGAGATCACAGAATTGATCAGGTGCCCCAAGAACAAAATTTCAGATTCCCTGAGTCACCTAACACTGTCCCCAAGCCAAGGATGAGCAGCCAGAAGACAGTGAAGACTTCAAAATGGGTTTCATGCTTCTGAACAGAATTTTCTCCAATACTCCTGCTGCTAATTTCCATTTCTTAAACTACTTTTGACATGATCTCCATTTTTATGGCCTTTTTAGGTCTTGTGTAGATCTTTTTTACATCCTAGCAGTTCATTCTTCAGATTAAATAACATAGGATGAGTCATACCTTAGTATTGACAGTGTAAGCTGAAAATAGTTTCCCCAAAAGTATCTTAAATGTATTAACCTCTTTTGACTATCACAATAACACCATGGAGAAGTCAAGATTGGAACTGTTTTCCAAGAAATTGCTTGAAAATAGCATCAAATCTTCTAGGCAACAATGCAGAGAGACAGTTGACTATGTAGTTAGTGGGGAATATGGAAGATGGTTTCCTAAATGGCTGTTGTCAGTCCAAGCTCACACTCTTAGACATGAAATGCATTCCATTTCTTTTATGAATCATTTTTCTCCTGTATGATTCCTTTTAGTGACTCTCAAGGAAGAATAATTATATTCATTTCTCAAATCATAAATAATAAGCACAGCTTTTGTTAAGGATACCCAGCTTCTCTTAATAATGTCCAAAAATTATTTACCTATTATAAGGAAGATGCTATCTTACACAAATTACAGAAACAAACATGGAAAGAGTGTGTTACCCTCTGGCTTTGCTACTTTCAGCACTTACTAACTAGTAAAATTACTGAAAAAACCAATATCCAGTTTACTTCCCTGATTTGTGAGCCTGTATTTGGTCCCAAAATTATATTTCTAATGTATCTATTTGGAAATTCAGTGCTTCATGCTGATGCTGTTGTTATTACTGAAAACTTTTTATAAACCTTTTCTTTGGGGATTCTCTTTCAACCCAGTTAATAAACTATAGGGAAAAATGTAACTCTGCCTTGAAATTTTCACTCATTTTGACCCAGAACATCTTCAAGTTTGGGTCCTAATGACAAATGCCAATTTCCAATAAAGACATGTAATCCCAAAGAGTGAAGATCCCCTGCCATTGATGGAGTCCCAAGAAGATATGCTATAGTTTTCACAGGCTGCCAAGCCCCTACATCCACCCTCAATTTAAAAGCAGCTTTACACAAAGGATTTCCATGTCCTCAGAAAAATATAGAAGAGTAAAGTTCTAGAATCTTCACTTCTGAAGACACATTGCTGGCGTAACAGTTGTACTTTGGACTTAACTTCTGTACAATCCTGGGATCCAACTCTAGTGGCCACCTTCTTTGTCCGTTCCTCCACCAGTGCACAGTGTGGTGAGTTAGTTATAACACAGCATGTCAACAGTCATCCTGAACTCCTTGAATGCTGTGGTGACAATGGTGAAATACTTGTCTAGCAACTTTACTGGCTATGGTCATGAACATGTGGGAATACATCATTTATCACACCAATTGAATTAACTATGAATATCAAAATACATACGACCTATGAAACATGCTATTGGCAATTAGCCCAGTATGGAGAAAGAAAGAATGTAAAAGTTTTTCTTGACTTGGAAAGCATGATTTTAAGTCTTTTTTCTAAACCTAAAAAAATATAAACAAGATGAAAAACAGAATACACCTTCTAGAAATGTTCAGAACCCCTCTTAGCAGCTCCTTGTCATGCAGCCAAATATCCATCTTCGGATGCAATCATTTTACTTTGAAGACTGTTAAAGCACCCAAGGATATTCACACATAACCTTTACAGTACCTAAAGTTGTTACAGAAATAATTGTGAGTAATGGAATGAAAACAACAATCCAAATGAAGAGGCTGTTTGGAAAAAAATGTTGTACATATGTAGATATAGTATTGTGCCATCAGGAGAAATCTTTTTTGGCAAATAATTTAATGTCAAGGAAGAAGGTTCACCTCTCTCTTCCAGGACCCCTAAGAAGCAGATGCCCACTTTCGAGTAGGTTTGTCCTAAAATGTACCCACAGGAGTTTAACATCAGGAGTAATTAGGTAATGGCTTATATGGTTAATGCTATTGAAAGATTTTTATTACAATCATGAGCCCTGTAACATTTCAATTAAAAATGGACGACTAGACAAGTATGCTTTATTTCATCCTTAAGATGAAATGGTTCATGATGTAACAGTATTTGTTTAAGTACATTCTAAGATATTCCTACGACGAAGTCATCTAACAACATGTTTCTCAGAGTGAATCACCATTGCTGGCAATTTATGACTTTATATTTCCTAAGAGAGAGAGAAAACAGTACACACAGACAGTCTCTGGGGGAAGCCCACCAAGCTTAGTAAAAGAGGAAAAGGAGTAGGAGAAAACATGTCCAGAGCCTTCTTTGTGTTTTCCATGCGAAAGACAAGGCAGGACAGTGAATGCTCAGTATTGCTTAGGAATGGCTCTTGGGCAAAACGAAGTATGGTTCATGGCTGTATAAGGGTTGTCTTTCCCCACTAGCTGTCCCTAGGGAGAAAGCAAAAGATTCCATACCTGGCAGAACTAGGACCCTACATCTCTCAGAGCAGCCACCACTGGGAAAACACAGGAATGAGCAGTGGGTGGAACATTTCCCAACAAAGTCCCTTCAGGGGACCCATTTGGCCAGCTTCCACCAGCACTCCAGCTGGCTCACCTGAATTTGTATGTACCAGTCACCCCAGCAGGGACTCTTGAGCTGGTGTGCATTTGACCACTGGCTGAGGCGCTTGGGTGTGTGCGGACTGTTTGAACAGCAGAGTCATTCATACTCATTTGCAATACCAGCCCAGTAGGGTCACCTGGGCCCAAGCACATGCGCCCCCCACAGCAGAGGAGCAAGGAGGTCGTGGCCACCAACTCCCCCCCAGGCACTTGAACCCACTTGAAGTTTTGCATACTGCCCCCCAGCAGAGTTGTGAGAGGGCACAAGCACCCCCAACAGCCTGGGACTGCACGCCCCCAGCAGAGGCAGGTGAGTTCACATGCACGCACCCACCAGCAGCTTGAGGTTTGAACGCACCCCCCCCCAGTAGGCCCACATGGGTTAACATCCATTAGCCCTCCAGTAGGAGGGCCCCAACACCTACTCCCCTGTGGGAACCCACAGGTGGGTGTGCCCACCCCTCGGTTGCAACACTGCCTCTGATAGACACACTCCAGAGGTACAGCAACTAGCAGGGGAAAGAAAAACAAAAAGAGAAAAGTCTCCATGCGACGTCGAGTTAGCGGTGTGTGAAGCCCCAACAGGGGCTTACATGGGACAGCACACCATGGTGGCAGAGCACTGACTCATAGAGAAAGCCATAGAACCTATCCACCCTTAACTGTGGAGAGGGTGACTGCGTTAGCAACAGCCGAGGTAGGCACACTCACACATAGCGCAGGAAGATACAATGGTGAAGCTCAAATCCGGAACCAGGATACAGTGAAGTCAGTCCATCCAGCCAAAGGGGAACCAAGTGCCCACACATGCACCAGCTGGGATGGAGACACATCTAGCCGGCGGATCAGCAGGAACCAGCAAAAGGCTAATCTAAGGCTGCCACCTGCAGGCCACTGAAAGGAAGTGCAGGGAGTAATCAAGCCCCCATAATTCCTGCATGCCAGATGAATAAATCACAAAGAATTATTACAAATTTCATGAAAGGTCAAGCCAACTCACCAGCTCTGAAAACCAGTGCGACTGAAGAGGAGATGGAGAAAAAAAAACCAAAACACATTAGTCTATGGTGGCAGAAATGACCAAAAGCATCAAAATTGAATTCCAAAAACGATTTTAGGAACACATAAAGGAATTCTTGAGGGAATTTCAGGAAGTGAAAAAAGAAATGGGAGTAAAAATAGATACAGCCAATTCCTCATTTAAAGAAGAACACGACATCTTGAGAACCAAAATGCATGAAAAATAGAATCAAAATTCAACTCATTAAAAGAAGAAATTACCACATGGAGAGCTGATCTAGCAACCATAAATAGGTTACTTTCCACAATGCAAACTACACTGGATGCTGCATCTCAAAGGATTGATCATGTGTAATCTAGAGTCTCATTTTTGGAAGACAACTCAGCTGATAAGGATCAGAAGATTGTTACACTCCAAGAAACTGTCAATCTTCATGAAAGATTAATCCAGGAAATAGAGGAAAAGGTGATTTGATTTAACCCCGAAGTATATATAATTGGAATAGATGAAAGAGAAGAGTATCAGAGCAAAGGTATACAACATATATTCAATAGACTTATTACAGAGACTTTTCCCAATCTCAAAAGGGAAAACCTTACCCAAATAGCAGAAGCATAAAGAACACCTAGCAGACCAGACCCTAGAAGAAACAGCCCCATGCTGGGCTTAGCTCTACCTCCGTCCTCGTGGAGGTCCTGGGCCTATCCGCCTCTCCCATGTGGACCTCTATTGCCCTCAACGCATCCCCTGGCCAGTAGGGATTAACTGCGGGAATGAAGGCCACGTGCAGCCTCAGTCAGCGTGTAGTCGCGAGAATTTCCTACCCCCTCCCTATATTTCCCAAGGAAGACACGGGCGCGTGGACTTCTTGGAGAACCCTCAAGGGATGTTCTGGTTTAATAAGGGGGAGGAAAAATACACTTATACCAGCAGTGACACGCGAAGGAGAGGGACTGGGCAGGTGCCAACAATAGGCTAACGAGCGTGTCCATCACGGTGATGTCAAGGAACTTCCCACAGAGTTGGGGACCTCTTGGCTCCGCGTCTGGCTCGGCTGGCGCCATCCTGACACACGTGCTCACCACGGCTTCTCTTCCAGATATGGAACTGGAAGGAGGTGGGAGTGGCTACAGCCACCCCAGTTCTTAAAGGCATAGCCGTCCCCTATACCCCCAGATACATCATAATCAAGGCTTCAGTTCTTAACAACAAGGGACATATCCTGAATGCAGTCAAAACAAAGAAAAAACTATACTACAATGGAAAAAAGATCGGAATCACAGAAGACCTCTCCACACAAACTTTCAATGCACAAAGAGTCTGGAAGAACACAATCCAAGCCCTGAAGGCCAACAACTGCCAACCAAGCAAAATTATCCAGCAAAATTAGAATTTACATTCGATGGAGAAACCAAAATTTTCCACAATAAAGAAAAATTAAAAGAATATACAAACACAAAGCCAGCCCTACAGAGAATTCTTAGAGGAGAACGTCACTCACCAGATAACAGCCAAGAACAAGCAAACACACAATGGTGTTCCCTCACTCCGGTGCAGTATATGTATGTCTGATATTATTTATAGCCTCTGTCTCACTACTTCCATACTGGATGGACACCAAGGCTATCACTTTACACATCTTTGCAACCATCATAGTGAAGGTGCCTCAGAGGATTTGTACCTTTACAAAGAGGGAAGTTTTGATCATATCTATCCCTCCTAAGAGTTGGAATATTACCGACAACTCCTACAGGATAATGCTGGAACAGGGTTGGCATCAAGAAAATGCCTGTAACCCCACTAAGGTGGCAGTTTGCTACGCATATGTACGCAGGTATGTTCCTGAGATTCCTAAGTTTCCAGTATCCTCTGCCACTCCAAACATAGTCCTTTTTTTTAGTCTGTACTTAAAATAATTTTGACAGATTGACCAAGATCAGTTTTAGGGGAGTAAGGTGATGTAAAGTTTATAGCCAGGGTTATAAGACAAAGGGCATCTAGGAGAGCAGAAGAACAGAGTTTAGTTTCTGAATGAAACTCACTCTGGGGAATAAAGGAAATAGATGAAAGCCCCATGTTCACTGAGATAACCCTTAGAGGTTCTAGTAATGTTTTTGTCTAACAGCTGAGAGTTGCATCTAGTCTACAGGAACAGATGAGTGCAGCGAACATCATGCGCGATTAGGCCAATATGGAGCCATTCACATTTGGAGGCTTGTTAGGCAATTTCATGTTCTCTTGGAGTTAAGCCAACTAATGGGCTGTGACATGAGATAATCAGATCCACTGATGTGTGAAGGTCCCATAAGAGATGATAGACAGAAGCTGGAAATAGGAATCCCAGGCTCTGTGTATGGGCTCAGACAGCAAAAACACACGTCATGACATGGTTTGCATTTGCAGAATGACAACCTACTTCTGTAAGCTGAAAGGAAGAAGAACTTTCTCAAAGCATTGCTCTTTATGATTTCAAAGGAAAAAGGGGAGCTGGGGTGAGAGAGGCCTTGGGGGGTAAGGGGTTAGTAATACATGGGAAGGAATGGTTACTTGTGGGGAAACTGAAATGTGTTCAAGTTATTTATTTTTTGGTTGACTTTCCTGTTTAAGAGCACGAGGAGGAACAATGGGTCACAATGGGTAAAATATTTATTCTTGTCTTTCCTGTACTATTTTTTGATCCTGAAACCTTGACACTCTTCAAAACCCTGACATTAAGGCAAAGTCTGACTGACAAGATCCCACTCAGGAATTCTGTTTCCTTAGCTCTTATTTATTCCTCCTAATGCTTCTTCGAGTCTTCTGGATCCAAGCTTGCCAGCAGACTCCTAATTGCCAAATCCAATCAGCTAATTGCTCCCACTTAGCACCTCTGTTGCAGTACGACAGTTAATACTTTCTCTTGAGAATTTTGTGGCTCCAGGAGGGGCTCTATCAGGACTCATCAGAGCTTTATTTCATCTTCTTAGAGAACAAGGGCAAGGGGACAAGGAGAACTTAGTTTTGAAAGCTTACTGGTTATCTCCGAGGAAATCAGGGGTAGATTACAGCCTGCTTAAACTGGATTTCCCTGTGGCAAGTAACTCTCTAGATAGAACAATGTAAACATCAGCCAAAAATGATAAATGCTACATTTTTGCACCAGTTTTTGTATTTTTTCTAGAGTACTTCCACTTATTCTATGTAAAAGGAGCATAATTGAACTGCAAGAGACTGTCTACAAATTTGGCAGAATCTAGGAAAAAGTACCAGGACAAAGTTGTCAATGGCAGAAATTACTGAACCAAAAATAATAGGCTCATATTTTTAAACAAAATTATCCCTGAGCCAAATTGCTATGTATAATTGAAATGTACTCTCTCTAGACATGCTGCTTCTCCTTTTCCTTTCCTTTCTTTTTTGGATACTCTCTTCTTCTGTAAGTCTTCTGAATCCCATCACCAGGGGATGAATTGGGTGAGCATTGTGTTGATACTGAAATATTGCAACACCTGGATCAGGTCTTTTGTGTTTATGGTCTTGAAGAATGAGTCCACAGGCCCAGATGGATCCAGACAGACACATACAAAAAAGTAAAACAGCAAAGCCTTACAACAAAATAGATAAACAGAGCTCCTGCTGGACCAGAGGGGTCCCTAGGGAGGGCACAACCTAGACTGTGTTGGGTAGGGGTTAATAAGCCGTGTCTATGTTACAACAATGTGATTCTAAAGGTTAGCCTGTGGAGAGCCTGTAAGTCTTATCATTCCCCAGAACCAATGAGAAGCTCCATGCCACCTGCATAAGGTCTTCTATTGCCATGTAGCTTTCTAATGAGGATGTACATTCCAGCACCCATCTAAGGGCCCAATCAGTCCATTGTTCATGAGCAAGTCTTCCAACGACAATTAACCATGATGTGATGTCCAAGTACCCACATGCACCACTATTCTCTCAAGGCCATGGTGATGCCAAAGGGCATACATAAGGGACTGTTCAAGCCCATGGTAAAAAAAAAATGCAGATCCTCTGGGGGGCGGGGCTTCCTGATTGCCAGGCTCCTTTTCTGCTTTCAGCATTACCTCTGCCCAGAACTGACTTAGAAGTTAAAAAGGATGAGTAGGATAGAATGAGCTGAGTCTATCTTGCCTAGTAGTTTGCAAAATTCGCTGACAATTCACTGACACTCACTATCTTTTCTCATTATAAGAGCCTAATGCAATGTCTCATGATCCAAAGGCCCTCAGTACATTTTTGTGGAATAAATGAATGATGAGAATAGTATTATTACTAGCCTACAATAGCACTGATTCAAGTTCATGACCATTCTAAAACAAAAGTGCTGAACTGTAGAATATAGTGCAATATGCAAGGGAAATCACTGAGCTCTTACCAAGGCAATTAATACTATACATTTTTAGAGTGTGCTCAGTACAGGAAAACTGTAAGTCTTAGAAATAGTTAAATGCTACTTGTGCTGATAGTACAGATATGCTGTCTTCATTTAGCTTCATAGCAGTAGGTAACAAGAATCCTGTTTGAAAGGGTGTCATATTCTTTTATAGAATATTCAATAAAAGGGTAGTAAAAATTAAATACCAGCACCCAAGGGAAGCACTCTCTACTTTTGTTATTTGTTCTACTTCAAAACAAAATCCTATTTTAAAATGATTTAAAAGTATATTTTCAGTTATGATCTCTCCAATAATGCTCATGTTACCAGATATAGATCCCCTGATTCTTCTAGGGGGATGGGGGAAGAGCATATTTCCATGTCAGTACAAGTTCTTTATGTCATAAAACCAATACCTGCCAGAAGCAGGAGGACTGCAGAATGCATGTGTTCATGAGATAAAGCCAAGTGAATTATCTGGAGAAGTAAACTGCCAAACCAAGAGTGGATGCATAGAGCAGATCCCAAGGGTATTTGCACCCCCAACAGAGATCTCCCCTCTTGTATCCCAGCCTATTGGTGTGGGGTGGGGTGGGGTTCAGTAGAAAGAGTCTTCTGGTTTCTGTAAGGTTCCCTGCTCCACCTGCAAAAGTAACCTCCTTACCTCCACCCTCCTGAAGAAAATATGTAGCTTTGCCTGAGAAAACACACTTTTAATAAACCAAAAAAGAGAATGATTAACTGGCTACTTCCACTAATGCTCATCAAGGGAGTGTCCTCAATCAATGGAAGGGCTGAGCTAGTTGTGTGCAAGAGAATGAGGGAAAGGGAGAGAGAGAAAGAGAAAGAGAGAGAGAGAGGGAGGGAGGGAGGAAGGGAGGGAGAGGGAAAGGTGGGAAAATGCACCGATTAACATCTCAACAGGTATCAGAAATCAGACACACAAGGACACAGATCAATTCCTCCATGCTTCGTCTGAAAAGCACATAACCCAGATCCTTGATTATGATAGGTAAGGAATCGGTAATAGCAGTAAAGCCTCTCTTCATGTTTCTGAGGGGTGATACATGGTGCAGACATGTAGCAAGGCTCTAAGATGAGCATATAGAGCCCTAGTCCTGCCTGTCCTCTACAGCTTCCTCCGACTGGCTAGGATTACCAGTGGATAGGGTTGTCCCAGCAGACAGATTTAAACAGCACCCTGCTTGATGATTATCACTTTAGGCATGAGAGTTCTCACCCTGTTTATATCTGGTGATCAATACAATTTGCTCACTTCCTGAAGTTATCTGACCCCTGCCACTACTCCTCAGGAAGTGGAAATGAAGCCCCCTGGAGAATCACAGCATGAAGGGATCTCAAGTAACTGACAGAGACAGAAACAGGGCTAATAATTGAGCAGAAACAGAAATCCAAGCACCACAGCACCAGACTAGCACCATCATCCATCCCCTTTGGAAAACAACACAAGCAACTCTACCAATCTCATCTTGTTTGTTTTTTTTTTTTAAAGAGTAAACCATCAAGGTGTTAGGGGCTAGTGTAGAGGAGAGTAAGACTGACTCCATCTTAAATTCACTGAGAACACACCTGCCCTTGAGAATTGAAAACAACTGACTAGCTTGTTGCTCAAATGTTATCTCCAGTAATTGCATCCCTGTTGGAAAACAGCCAGTTTTTGTAAGAACCTCAGATTCCAAGAAATGTTGAAACTACCCAAACTGTTTGGAAAAGTCACTGCTTACTTTACTAATATTGTGTAGTCTGTTGACCACCTGCGTTGTGGTTTTTTCTTTTATAAGCCCAGCCTAAAAACTGACCAGGGTCGCAGTTACAGATCCCAAGTCTGTGCTGCGTCCCTGGCCAGTCAGATTATCCTTCTCCCTATAAAGATCTTCTTGCATAAGACTGTCCTGTGTGATGGACTCTGGAAGGACAGGGGATCCCCTCTCCCGGCCCCCCCCCTTAACAAGTGAAAGTGCTATTTAAATCCATCTGCTTTTTTTCATCTCAAACTGACAGATGATTTAATTAACTTTGTTAACAAGCTGTGAAGCACTGATCTTTAGAAAGCTTTCTGCAAGCAGGAATATTTAAAATCAAAAGCTGCCCAAGCACTAATGGAATGAAATGTGATTCATTCACATTTTCTGTTCTATGGACTTTGCTACAATCTTGGGTCAAGTGTCTGGGCAACAAACGCTTCCATATGTCCTGATCTCCAGTGGGTACTTCTGCACACTCCAGCTAATGAAAGACCCTGGCAGTAGTCATTATCCCTGCATATTACAGATGAATCACCTGGAGCTCAGAGAGGCTAAAAAACTCTTCCAGGGTTACATACTTTGGGAGATCCCACTCGAAAGGATTTCATGTCTTCAATTCTTATGGCTCCGAACTTAAAGCAAGCAGGAAACACAATGAAAGAACAGCACTGGTCGTTTGTGCCTTTGCGATTCCTCTGCCCCCATCAAGATTCTGCAGCCACATTCAGATGGATGTAAGAATAAATCCAGTTTCAGGCCACATGATTTGCCTGCAGAAGGAGCTTAGACTCTGCAGCTTCTTGTAAGAAGGACAGAGTTTATGGCCAGTGTACTCTTCTTTTGGATCCTGTCCAAGTGCCACTCCCTGGTACCATTATATCTTCAGGTTAGTTGGAGCCCAGACATGTCAATTCATCATAATACTAGCATTAGAACTAAAAGGGCTATTAGCTTTCCCACTGCAACTATTTTAATTTTTACAGATGAGAAAACGAAGACATAGCAAGGTGTTGCCTTGGCCAAGACCACCTGGCATATTGATTGCCTGGCTATTCCCTGCAATGAGCCACAGTCATTCCTCTGAGCTCACGCCTTGTTACTGCTATATGCGTGAGAAAGTGAGCCACATTTTCCTCTCTCCCAGGATACTCAAAATACTCTGATGCTTACAGCTGAGGTTAGTTACCAGGACATATATATATATGAGAATTTGTGGTATTAGCCATCCAGTGGAGAAGTGCTTATCTCTAAAACTGCACAATTATGAAGCTAATGTCAATATTACTTACTCTTTATGTAGCATCTCTTGAAGAGGCAGGAAACAAGGCAAACGTGGAAAAAACAGTCAAAGGTCCCTTTTCATATGCCCCCAGTATTTTACCCCACCTTCAGTTACTATTGCTGGAGTTTTCTTAGTGGAAGGTTGTATAGCACAATGTTAGCCCATCTGAAACCCCATGACCCACTTTCAAATTTTAAGGCCTACCTTATCTCTCTAATCACAATATTCTATCTTTTCAACCCATATGCATTCGGTTTTAGGCCTTTGCCCTCACAATCCTTCATTCTTAATTAGTGGGAAGCCAGGAGAAGGAAAGAATGTGTGGCCAAAGAAGCAGCCAAAGAATGTTTAGGAGCCATATGTGGAACACACTTAGAGCTATGCTTCAAGGAATACTGCCTGTTGTAAAACTAAAGGGAAGGGAAGCTACTCGCAATAGATGTGTGTGTGTGTGTGTGTGTGTGTGTGTGTGTGTTTGTGTGTGTGTTTTCACATGCACCTGACTTCATTGGAGCTTCTAGAAGATATAATCAGAACTCTGTATACACAGGTTTTTCACCTGTGCATTCAACCTACCACAGATAGGCAATATTCTGAAAAATTGCACTGGCACATTACAGAATTTTTCTTTTCTTTTCTTTTTTAATAAATAATTTATTTATGTGATTTATTTTTTTAGTTTTCTTTCTTTTCTTTTCAAATTTTTATTATCAAACTGATGTACAGAGAGGTTACAGTTTCATACATTAGGCATTGGATACATTACTTGTACTGTTTGTTACCTCGTCCCTCATACCCCACTCCCCCCACCCCCTTTCTCTTTTCCCCCATGTGGTGTTCCATTCACTTAGACCAAACAGTTTTGCAAGTATTGCTTTTGTATTTGTTTTCCTTTTTTTACCCCGAGTCTCTCAATTTTGGTATTCCCTTTCAATTTCCTAGTTCTAATATCAGTATACATGGTTTCCAATATACTCAAATAATGTTACAGAGATAGTGTAGGTACAACCACAGGAAGGTGAGACAAGAACATCATCTATAAGAGATGCTACAGATACACATGGTACGTTGAAAGTAGTTACAATTGTGATATAACAATCGTTTCCATAACATGGAGTTCATTTCACTCAGCATCATCTTATGTGTTCATAAGGGTATAGCTAAAGGGCTCTTGTGATCCTATGCTGTAACTTGCCTAAACCTGTACTAATTACTCCCAATAAGGGAGATCATAGAGTCCATGTTTCTTTGGGTCTGGCTCACTTCACTTAGCATAATTTTTTCCAAGTCATTCCATTTCCTTACAAATGGAGCAATGTCATTCGTTCTGATAGAGGCATAAAATTCCATAGTGTATATGTACCACATTTTCCTGATCCATTCGTCTACTGAAGGGCATCTGGGTTGGTTCCAGATTCTAGCTATGACAAATTGCGCTGCGATGAACATTGCTGTGCTGGTGGCTTTAATGTGAATTTCTTTGGGGTCTTTTGGATAGATGCCCAAAAGTGGGGCTGCTGGGTCATAGGGGAGTTCTATATTTAGCCTTCTGAGGAATCTCCATACTGCTTTCCAGAGTGGCTGAACCAGTTTACATTCCCACCAACAATGAAGTAGAGCGCCTTTTGGCCACATCCCCTCCAACAATTGTTATTGTTAGTTTTCTTGATATATGACATTCTTACCGGGGTAAGATGGAATCTCAATGTTGTTTTGATTTGCATTTCTTTTATGGCCAGTGATGTAGAGCACTTTTTCATATGTCTTTTAGCCATTCTCATTTCCTCATCAGAGAGGTCTCTTTGTGAGACTTTAGCCCACTTGATGAGGGGGTTATTGGTTCTTTGCAGTTTTGTTTTGGAAGAGGGTAATTTTTTTACTTCTGCATATATTTTAGAGATGAAGCCTTTGTCCGTTGAATGGACAGTAAAGATCTTCCCCCAATCTGTGGGCTTTCTGTTTATCTTGCGAGCTATGTCCTTTGCCATGCAGAAGCTCTGCAGTTTGATGCAGTCCCATTTGTCCAACCTTTCTTTGATTTGTATCCTTGCTGGGTCTTTGTTAAGGAAATTCTGCCCTGCGCCAAGGAGCCCACATGTTTCTCCTAGTCCTTCCTTTAGTGTTTTCAGGGTGTCTGTTTTGATTTTGAGGTCTTTAATCCATTTGGAATTGATTTTGGTGCAAAGTGATATATAAGGATCTAGTTTTAGTTTGTTGCATGTGTTGAACCAGTTTTTCCAGCACCATTTGTTAAAGAGGCTATCTTTCTTCCAAGTTATTGTTTTAGCTCCTTTATCAAAGATTAAGTAGGCATAGTTCTGTGGGTTCATTTCTGGGTCTTCAGTTGTGTTCCATTAGTCTTTAGGTCTGTTCCAGTGCCAATACCAGGCTGTTTTTATTGCTATAGCTTTATAATACAGCTTGAAGTTGGGTTTTGTAATTCCTCCAGCACTGTTCTTTCTGCGTAGGAGTGTTTTTGCTATTCTAGATCTTTTATTGTTCCATATGAATTTCTGGATTGCTTCATCTGTTTCATTAAAAAATGGTGTTGGGATATTAATGGGTATTGCATTAAATTTGTAGATAGCCTTTGGCAATATTGCCATTTTGATTATATTAATCCTCCCAATCCAGGAGCATGGGAGTTTTTTCCACTTACTTAGTTCTGACTTAATTTCATTTTTCAAGCTTTTAAAGTTCTCATCAAAGAGGTCTTTCACTTCTTTGGATAAGGTTATTCCTAGGTATTTTATGTTTTGGGGGGCTATTGCAAAAGGAGTTGCTTTCCTGATTTCCACCTCGGTCTTCGGGTCATTAGCATAGAGAAAGGCCGTTGATTTTTGAAGGTTTATTTTCTACCCTGCAACTTTGCCAAAGTTTTGGATCAGCTCTAGTAGCTTGGGGATCGAGTCTATGGAATTCTTTAGGTATAGGATCATGTCTTATGTGAAGAGAGAAAGCTTAACTTCATCTTTTCCTATTTCGATCCCCTTTATATTTTCTTCTTGCCTAATTGCTCTGGCTAGGAATTCTAGTAGTATGTTGAAGAGCAGGGGAGAGAGTGGACATCCCTGCCTTGTTCCTGATTTTAAAGGAAATGGCTTTAATTTTTCACCATTTACTTGCTGTTGGTTTTTCATAAACTGCCTTGATTATATTCAGGAATGTTCCCTGGAATCCCAGTTTTTCCAGGGCTTTTAGCACAAATGGGTGCTGGATTTTGTCGAACGCTTTTTCTGCATCCAGAGATAAAAACATGTGGTTCTTTATCTTGCTCCGGTTGATGTGGATTACATTAATTTCCGTGCGTATATTGAACCAACTTTGCATCCCTGGGATGAATCCAGTTTGATCGTGGTGTACGATTTTTTTTGATGACCTGTTGAAGTCGATTGGCCAGAATTTTGTTGAGAATTTTTGTGTCTATATTCATCAGGGAAATCGGTCTATAGTCTTCTTTCCGTGATGAGTCCCTGCCTGGTTTTGGGATGAGGGTTATGCTGGCTTCATTGAATGTGTCTGGTAGTGAATGTTGTCTTTCAATTTCATTGAAGAGTTTGAGAAATATTGGTGTGAGTTCTGTTTTGAAGGCCTTGTAGAATTATGCAGTGAATCCGTCTGGACCTGGGCTTTTCTTGCATGGGAGATCATTTATTGCCGTTTCTATTTCAATACTGGATATGGGTCTGTTTAGAAGGTTTAAATATTCATGGTTGAGTTTGGGGATATGATTTTTTTCTAGGAAATCATCCATTTCTTCCAAGTTCTCGAATTTCTTGGCATAAAGGTTTGCAAAATAGTCCCTTATTTTTTTCTGAATTTCGGTTATTTCTGTGCTGATATTACCTGTTTCATCTCTTATCTTGTTTATTTGAGTGTGCTGCCTTCGTTTTTTGGTCAGGTTTGCCAAGGCTCTGTATATCTTGTTGATTTTTTCAAAGAACCAACTCTTTGTTGTGTTGATTCTTTCGATAGTTTTTTTCCGTGTCTAATTGATTTAATTCTGGTTTGATTTTAATTATTTGCTTCCATCTATTGACTTTGGGTTTGGCTTGGTGTTCTCTTTCGAGGAGATTAAGGTGCTTCCTTAAATTATTGAGTTCCTGTTTCTCCAGTTTGTTGGTGTATGCACTCAGAGATAATAATTTTCCTTTGAGTACTGCCTTTGCTGTGTCCCAAAGGAACTGGTACTTTGTGTCCTCATCTTGGTTGAATTCCATAAACATTTGAATTTCCATTTTAATTTCTTCAATGACCCTCTGATGGTTCAGCAGTGTGTTATTTAGTCTCCATGAATTGTGGGATTTTCTGTGGTGTCTGTTTGAGTTGAGCTCTAATTTTATTCCATTGTGGTCTGAGAGTATGGAGGGAATGGTTTTGATACTTCTGAATTTGTACAGATTTTCTTTGTGTCCTAAGATGTGATCTATTTTGGAGAATGTTCCATGTGCTGTGGAGAAGAATGTGTATTCTATTGTTGCTGGTTGGAATATTCTGTAGATGTAGGTTAAGTCTAGTTGGTCTATGCAATTATTTAGTTCTGTGGTTTCTTTGTTCAGTTTTTGCCGTGTTGATCTGTCCAGAGGTGAGAGTGGAGTGTTAAAGTCCCCAACTATCAATGTGTTTGGGTCTATGAGTGTTTTTAGAGTCAGTAGTGTTTGTTTGATGAAGTTGGGTGCTCCTGCATTTGGTGTGTAGATATTTAGAATGGTTATATCTTCCTGTAGGAGAGATCTCTTTACTAGGATGTAGTAACCTTCTTTGTCTCTTCTTACCTTTTTTAATTTGAAGTCAATTTTGTCTGTTACTAGGATTGCAACTCCAGCTTGCTTACTGGGGCCATTTGCTTGATAGATTTGATTCCAGCCTTTCACTTTTAGAAGATGTTTACTTTTGCTGGATAGATGTGTCTCTTGGAGGCAGCAGAAAGATGGATCTTGATTTTTTGATCCAACTAATGAGCCTATGTCATTTGATTGGAGAATTAAGTCCATTAATGTTGAGAGTTAGAATTGAGAGATGATCGTTTGTTCCTTTCATTGTCACTATCTTGTTAAAAGCTGTTTCTTCCAATTTCTTGATTTGATATGACTATTTAGGGTTCATTTCTCTGTCTGTATTGGGATCTTGATTATTCTTCCAGTATAGAAATCTTTAAGGATTTTTTAGGTTTGGTGGAGATATATTGTTTCAGTTTTTCCATACTATGGAAGACTTTTATTTGACCTTTGGCTATGAATGAGAGTTTGGCTGGGTACAGAATTCTTGGTTGGTAGTTATTTTTATTTAGTGTTTGGTATACCTCATTCCATGCTCTCCTTGCTTTCATGGTCTCTGCTGAGAAGTCTGGGGTAATTCTGATTGCTTTTCTTTTATATGTGATTGTTTTCTTCTCCCTAACAGCTTTGAGTATTTTTTCCTTGGACTCTACTGATCCTGTTTTGATCACTATGTGTCGGTGGGATGTCCTATTCTGGTCTGGTCGGTTTGGGGTTCTAAATGCTTCTTGTATCTGCACAGGCCTTTCCTTCTGGATATTTGGGAAGTTCTCAGCTAATATTCTGTTAAATAGATTGCCTATCCCATTAACTTCTTTCTCCAAGTTTTCCTCAATACCTATTATTCTTTAATTGGGCTTCCTGATCGTGTCTTGAATCTCCTGCAGTGATCTGTTTTGTTGATTGGACTGGTCTTGTATTGAGTTTTGATCTTTCTCCATAGATTCTAAGGAATTCAGCTCCTGAGATTCGATCCTCTGCTTCAGTTAGTTGGGACTGTAGGCTAGCTACTTGATTTCGAATCTCTTTTCCTTCTGTCTGGTCTTTTCTGATAATTTCCATGTCATTTCTTAGGTCTTGTATGGACTTCTTTACTTCATTAACTTCATTACTTTGGTTTTGAGTGTTGTCTCTCAAATCTTTAAGCTGAGTAGCTATCTTTTCATTTGACTCTTGAAGTTCATTTATCTTTCTCTTTGTGGATGCCATGAAATTCTCCATTAATTTTTGCTTTGCCTCCTCACGCTCTAGAATAATTGACTGAAGAGACTCAAAGTTTTCATTTATCATGTTTATCAGTAGACTTTATAGAGCATTTTGAGGGTTCTCTTCTATGTCTTTGATTGACTGCTCTGCTTCCTGCTTGTTTTGAGTGGGGATAAGACTTCATTGTTTGCCATCTTTCTTGTGTTCCTTCTGCCCATTTGGATTGGGAATGCCAGTCTACCAGCACCTGTGAGCACCGTTTAAGACCCAAAGCAGACCTTACCAAGCACTGTTGTGTAAATCTTAGAAGTTCTCAATTAAATACACATACCTTTTATACCTGTGTATAAAATTAGATTTGGTGTTCCTAAAGAATAAAATTTCAATATAACAACCAATCCTGAGCCCTGTATTCAGTAGTTACTTATTTACTGTTACAACTCTATGAGCAATTCTTCTTCTTATATTAAGTTCCTTTTGGACTGGCTTTCTCTATGAACCCCTTTGTTTCACTCAAATTAAGCGGGAAAGCCTCTATCCAATAACCAGGGGTCAATGGGATCTGGAGGACCTAGTAGTAATTCAGGAGGGTAAGTTAGAGGTAATAAAGAAACTAGAGTAAAATGTATGGGGGGGTGATGATTTTGGCTTACTTTCAGTGACGTGGAAATGTGGAGGAGCTTAGAATTGGTAGAAACAACAAGGTTAAAATGATAGACAGTGGAGAGTTAGCCGTAAAGAGTGGAGATGTTATTCATAGGAAAGTAATTTTTAAAGAAAGAGAATACATAGAGAGAACTAAAGAGAGAATACTGGAACACAGATGCACATAACCGAGAAGAGTTATTTTAAAAGAGTAATAAAGAGGAAATACAGAAAAGAACAGAGAAAGAAAGGTCAACTACAACAACGACCACAAAACAAACAAAAAAAAAGTGATAGAACCAACAGGTGAAAATGGGAAACAAAAACAAACCAATTATGTTTCAGAAATGAAAATGTGAGAAAAAAATAAAAATGAAAGCTCGAAAAACTTTAGAGACAAAACAAAACAAAACAAAAGTCTTCATTGTTTTGATGGGCTTTCTATGGTCTCTGCAGTCTATTCTGCCACTTGGCTGGTTTGACGTGCCTTCAGTTTGCAGGTGTGGGTCTGTTCTGACTCTTCTTCCCTGTGGTTCCCACAACTTGCAGGTAGGCCTTGGGCATCCTCTGTAGGTGGGGACGCTAGCGGTCTCGGGAGCTGTGGCACCTCCCGTCTGCTGTGGGGCTGCTGTCTTTAACACCTGGCTTTGAATAGGCTGTGGACTCAGTAGGGCAGGATGATTCTGGCCTGTTTTAACGGTCTGAGTCACTTGCCTTGGGGCGGTTCCACCCTCCTGGGTGGGGCGGCCTTCTGGGCAGAGCTGGGTATGGAATTCAGCTCCATTTCAGGCTGGGAAATGGGCTCTAAATGGAACCATTTATCTGTCTCGGGAGGTTTGTTCTCCCAGATGGCAGTTACGTGCCACCAATAGCTGCTCGCTGCTTTTGCTTTTTAATTTAGGAATTCTGGTGGGCAGGGCAGGCACCTCTAGCCTGGCCAAGGCCCAGGAAATGCCTCCTACCTGGTCAGGGGGCGTTCTCCTGGTCGGAGCTGGCTTTTGCTATTTGGTCCCTCTTGCCTTTCTCAAAGATGGCCGCTTTGTCCTCGCTTTCCCCAGGCGGGCTTTACCTCCCATCTGGTCTGACCCTTTGCCAGTGTCAAAGATGGCACTTTGCTCTGGCAGTTGGTGAAGGAGCTGCTCTTTGGGCACGAGTGAGAATGACTTTTGTGGGAGTACTCACACTGTCTCTGCGATTTCAGCCCATCCATGCTCAGCCTGCGATCTGTATGTTCGCTGCCATCTGGAGAATTTGTCCCTGGTCTCCATTGAGCTGCGCGGGGTGCACGGTGCGGTCCTTGTGCCCACACTGGTGTGGCGTTGGGACTCCGCCCAGAGCTCAAATCTGTGTTTTCAGACAAGCTATGTTGATTTTTCCTTCCTGGCTGAAATCCCTGTACTGTTAGAACTTATTTGAGCTGTCTATCTAGCAGTAAAAGTTTCTCTGGAGTGGGAAAACTGCACTGTTGGAGGGAGCTCCGCTAAGGCACTCTTGCTCCTCCGGCATCTTCCTCACTTCTCCAAGAATCTGCTTTGTGAGGATTTTTCTTTTCATTATTCTGTAAATAGTACAATATAGCAGCTATTAGCATAGAATTTACTTTGCATTTGGTAGCATAAATAATCTAGAGATGTCAGGAAGTATGCAGGAGGATGGGCATAGGCTTTATGCATGTAATGTGCCATTTTATATAAGGGAACTGAGAATATGCAGATTGAGGATCCTGGATCCTACCTATCTTCCCCTGAAGAAAGCAAAAGGTGACTATATGTGTGCAGATATGTCTGTACTTGCTTTTCTTAGATATGAGCCAGGACTTGAATAGGTACTTGGATTTTGTCTCATTGGCTAGTGCTCTATGAACCATACCTCCACCTATCTTTGCTTGTTTCTGGATGGAGGATGTGTATATCATTTATATGTGAGTGTATGAGATAAATAATTCTATGTGAAATGGCCAACTAAACCTAAAGCTCTTATAGAAAGACAAACCTTACAAGTAATGAAAAAGCAATAATCTAAAATTTATGTATAGGTGGATCCACAGAGTGGGAACTGATGTAATATGCAGAATTCTGATTCATGGACAATAGTTGATATCTTTGAAATGTGTGTAGCTCTTAGGGCCATGGTACTAGGTACCTAAACCTGTTGCGTCTGGTGTACATTGAGAGTTCAATGAATACTGGCTCTGAATATGCTGGTTGAGAGGAACCAACTGAGATTACAGGAGAAAGAGAACCATCATTTCCTTCCCTTTGCATCTAAAGAAGGGAGTCAGCTACAAACATAAATGCAAACCTCTTACTCTCTCTGTCTCTCAACATCTCAGAAATTAAGCAAGCTCTCAGAAGCAAACTGCATGCTGGTCGTTCTAAGAATGTTGCAGCTGGCATTGGGAATGGTCTTGGATAACGAAGCGAGCCCATCCAACACAGACAGAACAAAGCCAAAATTGATGGCTAGCAGCAGAAAACCTTCTGAAAGAAACACAGTTATTAACAATGACTGCTAACTATGCTATCAAAGGCAGGACACTCTTTCAACCAAATGTCAGCTCTAATCCCCCACTTATATGTGTAGGAAATAAAGTGATGCAATAATTACACCATGTGCAAGAAAATTAACAAATACATTCCCAATAAAAATGATTTATTGAGCCTATCCAGCCACAGCCTGTCTTTTCTTCACATATATACATATATATGTGTGTATATATATATATATATATATATATATATATATCAAAATGATGCACATAGGGATTACAGTTACATGCTTAAGGTAGTGAAATACACATGCATTTCTTGTCATATCTGTTATCCCCTACATCATTTTTCCCTCCTTCCCTCCCCCATGTCCTGCACCCAATGCTGCTTGCTTTCTTCATTATTTTTTCAAAAACAAAGTCTTATCCTTAATCTACATTGTCGTTATAATCTACAATGCTTACATCCTATATGGTTATTAATTGTAAAACAATTCCTTCTAGATCAGGTGATACATACATACATACATACATACATACATACATACATACATGCATACATCTTTTCTTTTGCTTAGTGTAATCTGCTCATTCTTTTTCTCTAATTTCTCCCCCTCCCTGCTGCCCTTGAGCTGGTTGGTCTGTTCACATCAGTGCCCATTGCAGCTGTTGGGCCCTTTCTACTGTGCCCCCACCTTTTCCATTCATTCTGTGCCCTCCTCCCAGCTTCTTTTAGATGTGCACCGGTGTACATCTTGTGTGAGGTAAAGGGCATAGGGTTCTTTAATTTCTACAAAATTGATTATTAAGAAGTCTTTTGCTTCCTTATCTTTGGCATTCTTTACAGCCTGGATATTAAATTATGTACATATGTTTTTATGTACATGTGAATTAGTGTTTGTGTTTCACTTTTGGGTGCCTTTCTCCCAAGGCTGATTCTTTTTTTTTTATCTACCTCCGAAATCGTACCTTGGGTACTGCTTTCTTTGTTGTGTCTCTTTGTTATTTATTTCTAACATCCACATAACATAGAGACCATGTGCCATTGTTCTCTATGTTCTAGGTTTGTTTTGCTCAACATTATTTGTTCAAAATGGCTTTTCTTCTTAATGGAAGCTGTAAAAATGGTTCCCTGTGCTTCAGTGATCATAATGATTTCTTTTAAACCACTTATTAAGCAATAGACAAAACAAGCACTAGGGAAACTCTAAAATAGTTCTGATTTGTTGGACATTCCTTCACAATGATGTCTTTATTACCAGATTGACTATAGGATTGCCAGAATATTTGTGTTCAAGAAATCCTTTTTTGTTTAATAGCATACTCAAAGTACACAGTAACATAGGTACTTAGCATTTGTGTTCCCTTCAGTCAGAGTGGTAATCACCTCTGGAGGAGATGATAGTAGAGATACCTCAGATGTGGTAGGATTTCTGGTGGTCCAAGAAAGACCAGCTCAATGATGCTGGTCACCTGTCTACTCTACAAGAATGTTTGGGTGTGTAGAAAGAGAAAAACTCTTACTGGCAACATTAGAAAAGAATAGATTTCATTTCCAACATAGTGACTAGTGAGTATCATTGTTGCATTTGTTCATCATTTTTCCTGCTGTATCTCTGAAGAAATAAAAAAAAGAATTGAGAATCCAGGTACTGGTGAGGATCATGGATGTCATCCCAGCCAGGAAAGTCCATGAGACACATCACCAATTAATTACCAAAGAGAAAAAAGTGGAGTTGTGGATCAAGTGGTAGCTTGAGGGGGGAAATAATCTTAGGTGCAGTGTCCAGGTCCTAAGTTGGAGCCCCAGAACCAACACATACAGAAGAAAGAAAGCAAAGCAAAGAAAGAAAAGGGAGAGGGAGGAAGAAAGAGAACATGTGAAAAAGGAAAGAAAGAAATAAAGGAAGGAAAGAAGGAAGGAAGGAAGGAAGGAAGAAGGAAGGAAAGAGAGAGAAAGAAAGAAAGAAAGAAAGAAAGAAAGAAAGAAAGAAAGAAAGAAAGAAAGAAAGAAAGAAAGAAAGAAAGAACAAGAAGAAGAGAAGGGGAGGAAGGGAAGGAAGGAAGAGATGGATGGAGGGAGGGAGGGAGGGAGGAGAGAGGGAAAGAGGAAAAAAACAAGTACAAGTATTTTATTTCACATTGAGCTTCTTCTTTCTCCCTGCCCCCTACTTTCAGGAGAGATTTAATTACCTTTCAAGGAAATTTACAAAGTTCTTCAAGACCTTCAGCCATAAGACGCTCTGAGGAAGAAAAAACTCTGACCACTTTATCTATTTGGTGGCTGTAAGTAAATGCACCAGTAGATTGGATCAACACTACATTCGTTTCATGCTACTAATTTCTATTCTATTACTTCTTTACCTAAATCTACCTCTTCATTTGCCTTACCCCTGTTATTATTTAATATGTATAACCAGAGTTGGGTTTAATTGTTTCTCACATGAGCTAGAAACCAATATTTGTAAAAATGCATCCTTTCAAATGAAACCCCATCAAGATGCCAAATGATCCTTTCAGCCCTATCCATTGTAGCCTGTGTTCAGCTCCTGTGGAGTCTCTCTCCAGCAGACCACGAATTCTATTATCCAGGATGAGGTCACTGCTGCATGGGGACTGTCCTCCTGTGGCTCCAGAAGCTTCCACTCCTGGATAACACCCTCTCCTTCCCTTCCTCCTTCGATCCCTCATTCCCATCCATCCATTCTTCCCTCCTCTGTATCTCTTTCTGTCTCTCTCTGTGTCTCTCTGTCTCTCTGTCTCAGTCTCTCTGTGTCTCTGTCTCAGTCTCTCTATGTCTCTGTCTCTAACTCTCTCAAATGAGATAGGACAGCACAAACTCAGGAATGTATGAGCATCAACAGTCCACCTCCTGCTCTACCACTCTCGATGGAGAATGTGGCTTTTATTGATCAAAAGGTGAGAATTCAACTGGCTTGTCACCAAATTGAAAAGAAACATGAAAGCCTGAGAAAAACATAATGTAGGGCTGGGAATGTGGCTTATTGCATGGAGCCATAGGTTCGTTTCCTCAGTACCACATAAACAGAAAAAGATGGAAGTGGCACTGTGGCTCAAGAGTTAGACTGCTAGCCTTCAGCAAAAAGAATCCAAGGACAGTGCTCAGGCCCTGACTCCAAGCTCCAGGAATGGCAAAAAAAAAAACCAAAACAACAACAACAACAAAAAAAAAAACAAAAGTAATGTAGCAAGAGGAATCAGAGTTGGGGGTGGGGGGCAGGGATGGGACATTCAGTAAAAACAGGGCTCTGTACCAGAGATACAGAGAAAACTGTAACACATGGATAGGGTCATTTGTCTCTATGGTCTCAAAGACTATGTCCATGAACACAGAGGGAAAAGTAATATCGCCAAGATTTATTGAAGAAAAAGATAAATAAGGCTTCCGCCAGATCAGAGCAGGTTTCCATGGAGGGCACCACCTGCAA
This sequence comes from Perognathus longimembris pacificus, assembly GCF_023159225.1. Lineage (NCBI taxonomy): Eukaryota > Metazoa > Chordata > Mammalia > Rodentia > Heteromyidae > Perognathus > Perognathus longimembris. Next base: position 12,467,432 of record NC_063180.1, read on the forward strand.
GACATTTTGCAAGGGTTAATAAAGTGTCTCTAGGAGAGAGCTAGGTGACTCTGAAGATCATTGAACAGCCTTTGGGCTATGTAGGTCCCCAATCACTCCACATGGCCTTCCCAGCGCTCTATGTATGGTTAGCCCCTCTGAACGTCCATTGTATGCCCATCTATAGGATCCAGTGAGCCCATTTTGGCATGCAATTGGTCTTCATGGCAATGAATCATGACATGATGCCCAGGGGCCCGCATGAGCTACTGCCTAAGGCCATGGTGAGGAATGCGGAACTTCTATAGGGGAAGATACAGGTTTGCTATATTACCTTGCCAAGGCTCCTTTTCTGCTCTCAAGAAAACTTTGAAAAGTTGGCTCTGCAATGAAGCTAATCCTTCTCTGGTGTTTTATCAAGACTGAAAGTCAAGAGTTAAATTTCTTTTCGAGGATTATTGACTAGATGGTAGTCTACACTGTCTTCAAAGGGACTGGCCTGGGAATAAATGGCACATTTCACAGGATGTCTGTGGGCTACAGTCAGAGTGCACCTCTACTCCTGGTGGAAGGACTTGAGCCTCACTGCTCTGCTCTTCAGCCACAGAAGGACAGAGAGTGTGATGCTCCGGCATACAAGCAAGCTCACACAACAAGGGCTTGCGTCTCAAGAATCATCTTAGTTTATACAATCTCTAAGGCATTAACTTGTATTTTTTCCAGTCTTCTTCTTCCCACCTTTTCCTAACAAGTAGAAATCTCTGCATTTTTACCAAGCTATCGCTGTAATCTTCCCCTGCACATCCATCATTTTCCTTAAGGCCCACATCCTGAATGAGACCTGCCTGAGACATCTCAATGCAAAAGTGTTTTACTTCAAGATAGACACTCATGGCTCATATGCATAATCACAGCTTTTCAGGAGACCGAGTTCCAGAGGAATGTAGTTGAAAACCATCCTGGACAAAAATTTGTGTGAGACTCCATCTCCAAACTAGCAAGCAAAAAGCAGAGTCAGACACATGAAGAAGTGCTCCACATCACTGGTCGTAAAAGTAATGCAAATCAAAACAACATTGAGACACCACTTCACCCCAGTAAGAATGTCCATTTTCAGAAAAACTAACAATAACAAATGATGGTGGGGAGGTGGCCAGAAGGAAATCCTACCACATTGTTGGTGGGAATGTAAACGTGTTCAGCCACTCTGGAAAGCAGTATGAAGATTCCTCAGAAGGCTAAACATATAGCTCTCCTATGACCCAGCAGCCCCACTTTTGGGCATCTACCCAAAAGTTTACAAACATGAACACACTAAAGCCACCAGCACAACAGTGTTCATCACAGCACAATTTGTCATTGCTAAAATATGGAACCAACCCCAGTGCCCCTCTGTAAACGAATGGATCAGGAAAATGTGGTACATATACACAATGGAATTCTATGCCTCTATCAGAAAGAATGACATTGCTCCGTTCGTCAGGAAATGGAAGGACTTGGGAAAAAAATCATACGACCTGAAGTGAGACAGAACCAAAGAAACATGGACCTCTATGGTTTCCATCATAGGGAATAATTAATACAGGTTTAGGCTGTCACAACAGAGGATCACAAGTGCCCAATAGCTATACCCTTATGAACACATAAGATGATGCTAGGTGAAACGAACTCCATGTTATCAAAACGAGTGTTATATCACTGTTGTAATTACTTTCAACATGCTATGTGAAACCGTAGGGTTTTTTTGCTTTTTGATGATTGTCTTGTATCCTCTTCCTGTGGTTGTCCCTGTGTTATTACTGTATCTCACCTGAGTACCCTGGATAGTGTATATACTGGTATTAGAAGTAGGGAAGGGAAAAGGAATATCAAAATCGAGTGACAAAGGATAAAAAGACAACTCCAAAAGCAATACTTAGAAAACAATTTGGTGTAAGCCAACTAAACAACTAGTGGGGGGAGATGGAAAGAGGGAAGGTGAAGGGGAAAATGAAGGAGTAGTTAACAAATTGTACAAGAAATGTACCCACCCTCTTACATATGAAACTGTAACCCCTCTGTACATCACTTTGACAATAAATAAGTAGTTATTCAAAAAAAGAAAAAGAGATGGATGGACAGAAACTGATGATAAGAAGAATAAGAATTCATTGATCCATTCGTCTGCTGAGGGCATCTGGGTTGGTTCCATATTCTAGCTGTGACAAATTGTGCTGCGATGAACATTGTTGTGCTGGTGGCTTTAGTGTGTTCTTGTTTGTGGTCTTTTGGGTAGATGCCTAAAAGTGGGGCTCCTGGGTCATAGGATAGCTCTATGTTTTGCCTTTTGATGAATCTCCATACCACTTTCCAGAGTGGCGGAAACAGGAAAATGTGGTACATATACACAATGGAATTTTATACCTCTATCAGAAAGAATGACATTGCCCCATTTGTAAGGAAATGGAAGGACTTGGAAAAAATTATACTAAGTGAAGTGAGCCAGACCCAAAGAAATATGGACTCTATGGTCTCCCTCATAGGGAATAATTAGCACAGGTTTAGGCAATTCACAGCAGAGGATCGCAGGAGCCCAATAGCTATACCCTTATGAACACTTAAGATGATGCTAAGAGAAATGAACTCCATGTTATGGAAACGACTGTTATATCACTGTTTCAAAATGTCATGTGAAACTGTAGCATCTATTATTGATCCTCTTGTATCCCCTTCCTGTGGTTATACTTGCACTATCTCTGTATCTTATCTGAGTACATTGGAAACCAAGTATACTAGTATTAGAACTAGGAAACTGAAAGGGAATACCAAAATCGAGAGACACAGGGTAAAAAGACAAACGACTACAAAAGCAATACTTTCAAAACTGTTTGGTGTAAATCAACTGATCAGTTCATGGGAGGAAAGGGAAAGGGGAGGATGGAGGTGGGAATGAGGGATGAGGTAACAAACAGTACAAGAAATGTATCCAATGCCTAATGTATGAAAATGTATCCTCTCTGTACATCAGTTTGACAATAAAATTTTTTTAAAAATAATTCATTGAAATCTGTTTAGTAAGAAGTAAAGCAAATAATACAAAGAATTGAGTCATATACTTTCATTGCTTTTTATCATTGTTAATTAAAATACAAATTTATTTGCATTGCCAATTAACTACCATCCCTCTAATGTATTAAATGTAAATAACCAAACCAAATGTCAATGCCCCAATCAGGACAAAATATTAATGAACAGAGCTTTCTATGAAAGAGTTCTGTTTTTCCCTTTAGCATACATTAAGCATGCATCAAGCCACGGGATTAATGGTGACAGTTTCAGAGGTATCTGAAGTATAGTGGGGAGGAATCTTGACAGGCTTGGATGGGAGATATAGCACACTGATTTATGTGCAGTACAAAGTCATTAAGAGTTGATATTGAATTTGTTCTGCCTGAACTCAATTCCTGCCTTGCTTTGTTAACTTGGGGAATGTAAATTTCTAAGCAGTCTGTACCTCAAATTCCTTAACTACTTAAGAGTAATGGGGGTGATATTAGTAAAAATGGAAGAGTAACCGCTCTGGAAAGACTCTCTTTTCTAATGAGATCATTGGGGAAAACATTAGAATCAGCCCTATAGGAACTGTAGAAAGTCTGTCCGTTGGTAGGGAGTCGGTATATTTTCACGCTGAATCTTAGCAAAATCAGTAGCCTGTCTAATGCTTTACCTCTTTCCTTAAGTCCGTGCCTCTTAGCTCCAGGTTAACTTTACTTGTATCCACCCACAGCCATGATATGAAGAGAAAGGGTAGAGTATGTTTGGAACTTCCACAAAGTTGCATTTCCCCCAAACTGTCAAAGTTTCATCTCTCTAGTTGTTTTTTGGGAGGTTGACTTTCTACACATTTGGTGCAAACAGGCTTTTCTCCTGAACATCCATCAATATCATCACAGGCAACTCTCATTCTGTAGCTGTCTGAAGTGATAGAGACCAGAGTTATCATTACAGTAAGATAACAAAAACACTTACAAAGAAAATCTGGACAATGAGATAGCTTTATGGGCTTTGAAGAGCTATGACAAATTTCTAGGAATCTATAAGACTAAACAAATGGTGTGTTAAACAACTTTCTATCACAACAATAAGTATCTGAGATACTCAGCATGTAAGATAAAATGTTTACAATTATCAAATGGGCAAGGGAGCTAAAGAGAGACTTCACAGAAGAAGAAATAAAAATGACGAAGAAACATATGCAAGTAAAAACAACCCTGAGATACCACCTCACCCAAGTTAAAAAGGCCTATACTGTGAACTCAGGCAACAACAAATGCTGGAGGGGATGTGGAGAAAGAGGAACTCTTCTCGACTGCTGGTGGGAATGTAAACTAGTACAAACACTCTGAAGAACATTTTGGAGGTTCCTCAAAAAACTCAGCATAGACATACTCTATGACCCAGCCATATCACTATAGGCATCTATCCAGAACAACAGGATCCAGGATACCACAAAGACACCTGCACATCCATGTTATCACTGTAAAATTCACAATAGCCAAAATTTGGAAACAACCCAGATGCTCCTCTACAGAGAATGGTACTGGTAACAGTACACCATGGAATTCTGCACAGAGATTAGAAATTATAAAATAATGGCATTCTCAGGGAAATGTTCAGATCTTGAACAAATAATCTTCAGCAAGACAAGCCTAGAACACAGAGAACAAAGGCACATGGTCTCTCTGATATATGGATGTTGCGGGAAGGGTGGGGAGTAGAGATTGTGTCTGTAAAATAACAAACTTCTTTTAACATCTTTTGTCAGTGAATTTACATTATGTCTCTAAAACAAAACAATCACTAAATAAACATAAAAATGTCTAGGTTAGACCTACCAGAGGATCACAATATGCAAGTCAAGTAATGTAATCCACCACATCAACCGGAGAAGGTAAAGAACCACATGGTTATATCACTCGATGAGGAAAAAGCATTCTATAAAATCCAGCACCCATTTATGTTAAAAGCCCTGGAAAAACTGGGATTCCATGGAATATTCTTGAATATAATCAAGGCAGTTTATGACAAACCAACAACAAGCATAACTCTAAATGGTGAAACACTAAAGCCATTCCCTTTAAAAACAGGAATAAGACAGGGATGTCCACTCTCTCCCCTGCTTTTCAACATAGTACTAGAATTCCTAGCCAGAGAAATTAGGAAAGAAGATAATATAAAGGGGATCCAAATAGGAAAAGATGAAGTTAAGCTTTCTCTCTTCGCAGATGACATGTTCCTATATCTAAAGAACCCCACTGACTCTACCCCCAAGCTACTAGAGCTGATCCAAAACTTTGGCAAAGTTGCAGGATATAAAATAAACCCTCAAAAATCAATGGCGTTTGTCTCTGCTAATGACCTGAAGACCGAGGCTGAAATCAAAAAAGGAACTCCTTTTACAATAGCCTCAAAAATCATAAAATACCTAGGAATCACCTTAACCAAAGAAGAGAAAGACCTCTATGATGAGAACTTTAAAAACATGAAAAACAAAATTAAGGCAGAACTAAGGGAATGAAAAAAACCTCCCATGCTCCTGGATGGGGAGGATTAATATAATCAAAATGACAATATTGCCAAAGGTCATCTACAAATTCAATTCAATATCCATTAATATCCCAACACCATTTTTTAATGAAATAGAGGAAGCAATCCAGAAATTCATATGGAACAATAAAAGAACAAGAATAGCAAAAACAATCCTAAGCAGAAAGAACAGTGCTGGAGGAATTACAATACCCAACTTCAAGCTGTATTATAAAGCTATAGTAATAAAAACATCTTGGTATTGGCACCGGAACAGGCCTGAAGACCAGTGGAACAAATTGAAGACCCATAAATGAACCCACAGAACTATGCCTACTTAATCTTTGATAAAGGAGCTAAAAAAATATTCTGGAAGAAAGATAGCCTCTTTAACAAATGATGCTGGCCAACCTGGTTCAACACATGCAACAAACTAAAACTAGATCGTATATATCACCCTGGACCAAAATCAATTCCAAATGGATCAAAGATCTCGAAATGAAAACAGACACCCTGAAAACACTTAAGGAAGGAGTAGGAGAAACACTTGGGCTCCTTGGCGCAGGACGGAACTTCCTTAACAAAGACCCAGAAAGGCTACAAATCAAAGAAAGGTTGGACAAATAGGACTGCATCAAACTGCAGAGGTTCTGCAAGGCAAAGGACATAGCTCGCAAGATAAACAGAAAGCCCACAGATTGGGAGAAGATCTTTACTGGCCATTCAACAGATAAAGGCCTCATATCTAAAATATATCAGAACTAAAAAAATTACCTTCATCCAAAACAAAACCACAAAGAACCAATAGCCCCCTCATCAAGTGGGCTAAAGACTTAAAAAGTGACTTCTCTGATGAAGAAATGAGAATGGCCAAGAGACATATGAAAAAGTGCTCTAGAGACTTCCAGGAAGAAAGCAGAGGAGCTGCACAGCACTAGCTGAGCTCCCTCTGACATTGCAGTTTTCTCACCCCATAAAAACTTTTACTCCTAGAAAGACAGCCAGAGTAAGTTCTAGCAGTACAGGGATTCTGGCCAGGAAGGAAAAATCGACTTTGCACATCTGAAAACACAGATTTGAGCTCTGGACGGCGACCCACCCCCACGCCAGTGCTGGCGCCGGCACAGTGCCCGGCACAGCAACCCACACTCCGCACGGCTAAAGCACACAGCATAGACCAGGGAGAAATCCTCCAGACGGCTGCTGAGCATGGACGACCTGAAATCGCAGAGAAAGCATGAGTACCCCACGAAAGATATTCCCACTCGCGCCCACAGAGCAGCTTCTGGAAGGCAGCCCTTCCCCCCCGCCCCCCCCCCCGCCAGAGCAAAGGTCCATCTTTGCCACTGGCATAGGGTCAGACCAGATTGGAACTAAATCGGGCCTGGGGAAAGCAAGGTAAAAGTAGCCATCTTGGAAAGGGCAAGAGGGACAGAACAGTGAGAGCCAGCACCGCCCAGGAGAATGCCCCCTGCCCAGGCAGGAGGCGAGTCCTGGGCCTTGGCTTAGCCAGAGGTGCCCTGCCCTACCCACCGGAATTTATAAATTTAAAGCGAAAGCGGCGAGCATCTCCCGGCAGCACGGAAACACCAGACAGGGGAACAAACAGTTCCTGAGACAGTTAAACGGTCCAGTCACAGAGGAAGCCCAATTCCCAGCCCAAAACGGAGCTGCATTCCATAGCCACTTCCCCCAAGGAGGCCGCCCCGCCCAGGAGGGAGGAGCCTCCCCCATGCAAGCAACTCTCAGCCGGGTAAAACGGGGCAGAGGCGCCTCGCCCTACTGAGTCCTCAGCCTATTCAAAGCCAGGTGTTAAAGGCAGTGGCCCCGTAGCAGACAGAGGAGCCATGGTTCCTGAGACTGCTCAAGTCCCCATCTAAAGAGGACTCCCAAGGCCTGCCTGCAAGCTTTGCAAACCACAGAGACCCAGGATTGCACGAACAGGGGGGAAGGGTCAGAACAGAACCACCCCCTGCAAACTGAAATCAAGTCAAACCCAGCCAATTAGGAAAATAGAGTGCAGACCATCGCAAGGAAAGCAGAGACTGGGGAAAGACCACCCAAACAAGGAGGAATCCATTTTTTTTCTTCTTTTCAAACATTTTTTAAACTTTAAAAAAATTTTTTTTCACTTCTGAAATGTCGTCGGTTTTTTATTGTTTTGTTTTGTTTTCCAATTTTACCTGTTTGTTTTATCAAGTTTTTTCTTTTCTGTTTGTTTGGGCAGTTCCTTTTCTGGTTTTTTCCTTTTTACTTTTTTTCTTTTTTAAATATTTTTTCTCTGTTTTGTGCATCTGTCCTCCACTACTTTTACTTTATTTCTCCCTTTGCGTTCTCTTTCTTTAACAATTACTTAACTATGAAAACACCTCCACTCTTTTCAGCTAACTCTCCATTGTCTATCATTTTAACCTTGTTCTTTTTACTGATTCTACTCTTCTCCACATTTCCACATCACTGAAACTAAACCAAAGTCACCAACCCACCTCCCCAATACATTTTACTCTATTCTCTTTACTACCTCCAACTTACCCTCCTGATTTACTGCCTGGACCTCCAGTTTCCACTGACTCCTGGTTATTGAATAGAGGGTATCCCTGCTTAATCTGAGTGAATCAAAGGGGTTCATAGAGAAAGCCATCCTAAAAGAACGTAATATAAAAACAAGAATTGCTTATAGGGTTGTAACAGTTAATAAGTAACTACTGAATACAGGGCCCAGAATTGGTTGTTATATTGAAATTGTATTCTTTAGGAACACCAAACCTAATTTTATACACAGGTATAAAAGGTATGTGTATTTAATTGTGAACTTCTAAGATTTACACAACAGTACTTGGTAAGGGCTGCTTTGGGTCTTAAACGGTGCTCACAGGTGCTGGTAGACTGGCATTCCCAATCCAAATGGGCAGAAGGAACACAAGAAAGATGGCAAACAATGAAGTTTTATCCCTCACTCAAAACAAGCAGGAAGCAGAGCAGTCAATAAAGACATAGAAGAGAACCCCCAAAATGCTATAAAAAGTAAACTGATAAACATGATAAATGAAAAGTTTGAATCTCTTCAGTCAATTATTCTAGAGCGTGAGGAGGCAAAGCAAAAATTAATGGAGAATTTCATGGCATCCACAAAGAGAAAGATAAATGAACTTCAAGAGTCAAATGAAAAGATAGCTAACCAGCTCAAAGATTTGAGAGACAACACTCAAAACCAAAGTAATGAAGTTAATGAAGTAAAGAAGTCCATACAAGGCCTAAGAAATGACATGGAAATCACCAGGAAAGACCAATCAGAAGGAAAAGAGATTCAAAATCAAGTAGCTAGCCTACAGACCCAACTAACTGAAGCAGAGGATCGAATTTCAGGAGCTGAAGATTTCTTAGATTCTATGGAGAAAGATCAAAAATCAATACAAGTCCAGTCCAATCAACAAAACAGATCGCTACAGGAGATTCAAGACACAATCAGGAAGCCCAATTAAAGAATAATAGGTATTGAGGAAAACTTGGAGAAAGAAGTTAATGGGATAGGCAATCTATTTAACAGAATATTAGCTGAGAACTTCCCAAATATCCAGAAGGAAAGGCCTATTCAGATACAAGAAGCATTTAGAACCCCAAACCGACCAGACCAGAATAGGACATCCCACCGACACATTGTGATCAAAACAGGATCAGTAGAGTACAAGGAAAGAATCCTTAAAGCTGTTAGGGAGAAGAAAACAATCACATATAAAGGAAAAGCAATCAGAATTACCCCATACTTCTCAGCAGAGACCATGAAAGCAAGGAGAGCCTGGAATGAAGTAAACCAAACACTAAATAAAAATAACTACCAACCAAGAATTCTGTACCCAGCCAAACTCTCATTCATAGCCAAATGTCAAATAACAGTCTTCCACAGTAAGGAAAAACTGAAACAATATATCTCCACCAAACCAGCTTTACAGAAAATCTTCAAAGATGTACTATACAGGGAAAATAATCAAGATCCCAATACAGACAGAAAAATGAACCTTAATAGTAAACATCAGATCAAGAAATGGGAAGACACATATTCAAACAAGATAGTGATAATGAAAGCAATAAACGATCATCTCTCAATCCTAACTCTCAACATTAATGGACTTAATTCTCCAATCAAAAGAGATAGCCTCATAAGTTGGATCAAAAATCAAAATCCATCTTTCTAGAGCCTCCAAGAGACACATCTATCCAGCAAAATTAAACATCTTCTAAAAGTGAAAGGCTGGAATCAAATCTATCAAGCAAATGGCCCCCATAAGCAGGCTGGAGTTGCAATCCTAGTATAAGACAAAATTGACTTCAAATTAAAAAAGTAAGAAGAGACAAAGAAGGTTACTACATACTGGTAAAGGGATCTCTCCTACAGTAAGATATAACCATTCTAAATATCTACACCCCAAATGCAGGAGCACCCAACTTCATCAAACAAACACTACTGATTCTAAAAACACTCATAGACCCAAACACATGGATAGTTAGGGACTTTAACACTCCACTGTCACCTCTGGACAGATCAACCATCCAAAAACTGAACAAAGAAACCAAAGAACTAAATAATTGCATAGACCAACTATACTTAACCTACATCTACAGAATATTCCAACCAGAAACAAAAGATTACACATTCTTCTCCGCAGCACATGGAACATTCTCCAAAATAGATCACATCTTAGGACACAAAGAAAATCTGTACAAATTCACACGTATCCAAACCATTCCCTGCATTCTCTCAGAAGACAATGGAATAAAATTAGAGCTCAACTCAAACAGACACCACAGAAAATCCTACAATTCATGGAAACTAAACAACACACTGCTGAACCATCAGTGAGTCATTGAAGAAATTAAAACGGAAAGTCAAGTGTTTATGGACTTCAACCAAGTTGAGGACACAAAGTACCAGCTCCTTTGGGACACAGCCAAGGCAGTACGCAGAGGAAAATTTATATCTCTGAATACATACATCAACAAACTGGAGAAGGAGCAACTCAATAATTTAAGGAAGCACCTTAATTTCCTTGAGAGAACAAGCCAAACCCCAAGTAAATGGACAGAAGCAAATAATTAAAATCAAATCAAAATTAAATCAATTAGAGGTGAAATAAACCATCGAAAGAATCAACCAAACAAAGAGTTGGTTCTTTGAAAAAATCAACAAGATAGACAGACCCTGGCAAATCAGACCAAGAAACGAAGGCAGCAGACTCAAATAAACAAGCTAAGAGATGAAACAGGTAACATCACCACAGAAATATCCGAAATTCACAAAATAATACGGGACTATTTTGCAAACTTTTATGCCAAGAAATTCGAGAACTTGGAAGAAATGGATGATTTCCAAGAAAAAATTCATATCCCCAAACTTAACCATGAAGATGTAAACCTTCTAAACAGACCCATATCCAGTATTGAAATAGAAACGGCAATAAATGATCTCCCATCCAAGAAAAGCCCTGGTCCAGACGGATTCACTGCATAATTCTACAAGGCCTTCAAGACAGAACTCACACCAATATTTCTCAAACTCTTCAATGAAATTGAAAGGGAAGGTTCACTACCAGACTCATTCTATGAAGCCAATATAACCTTCATCCCAAAACCAGGCAGGGACTCATCACAGAAAGAGGACTACAGACCGATTTCCCTGATGAACATAGACGCAAAAATTCTCAACAAAATTCTGGCCAATAGACTTCAACAGGTTATCAAAAAAATCATACACCACGATCAAACAGGATTCATTCCAGGGATGCAAAGTTGGTTTAATATAAGCAAGTCAATTAATGTAATCCACCACATCAACCGGAGCAAGGAAAAGAACCACATGGTTTTATCTCTGGATGCGGAAAAAGCGTTCGATAAATTCCAGCAGCCATTTATGCTTAAAAGCCCTGGAAAAACTGGGATTCCAGGGAACATTCCTGAATACGATCAAGGCAGTTTATGACAAACCAACTGCAAGCATAACTCTAAATGGGGAAAAACTAAAGCCATTCCCTTTAAAATCAGGAACAAGGCAGGGATGTCCACTCTCTCCTCTGATCTTCACATAGTACTAGAATTCCTAGCCAGAGCAATTAGGCAAGAAGAAATATAAAGGGGATCCAAATAGGAAAAGATGAAGTTAAACTTTCTCTCTTCGCAGATGATATGATCCTATACCTATAGAATCCAATAGACTCTACCCCGAAGCTACTAGAACTGATCCAAAACTTTGGCAAAGTTGTAGGATATAAAATAAACCTTCAAAAAACAACGGCCTTTCTCTATGCTAACGATCCAAAGACCAAGGTTGAAATCAGGAAAGCAACTCCTTTTCCAATAGCCCCCAAAAATATAAAATACCTAGGAATAACCTTAACCAAAGAAGTGAAAGAACTCTTTGATGAGAACTTTAAAAGCTTGAAAAGCGAAATTAAGTCAGAACTAAGGAAATGGAAAAACCTCCCATGCTCCTGGCTTGTGAGGAGTAATATAATCAAAATGACAAAATTGCCAAAGGCTATCTACAAATTCAATGCAATACCCATTAATATCCCAACACCATTTTTAATGAAATAGAGGAAGCAATCCAAAAATTCATATGGAACAATAAAAGACCTAGAATAGCAAAAACACTCCTAAGCAGAAAGAACAGTGCTGGAGGAATTACAATACCCAACTTCTAGCTCTATTATAAAGCTATAGTAATAAAAACAGCTTGGTATTGCTATAGGAACAGGCCTGAAGACCAGTGGAACAGAATTGAAGACCCAGAAATAAACCCACAGAACTATGCCTACTTAATCTTTGAGAAAGGAGCTAAAACAATAGTATGGAAGAAAGATAGCCTCTTTAACAAATGGTGCTGGCAAACTGGCTCAACACATGCAACAAACTAAATCTAGATGCTTATATATCACCCTGCACCAAAATCAACTCCAAATGGGTTAAAGACCTCGAAATCAAAACAGACACCCTGAATACACTAAAGGAAGAAGTGGGAGAAACACTTGGGCTCCTTGGCAAAGGACGGAACTTCCTTAACAAAGACCCAGAAAGGCTACAAATCAAAGAAAGGTTGGACAAATGGGACTGCATCAAACTGCAGAGCTTCTGCACGGCAAAGGACATCGCTCGCAAGATAAACAGAAAGCCCACAAACTGGGAGAAGTTCTTTACCAGTCATTCAATGGACAAAAGCCTCATATCTAAAATATATGCAGAACTAAAAAAATTACCCTCTTCCAAAACAAAACCGCAAAGAACCAATAGCCCCTTCATCAAGTGGGCTAAAGACTTACAAAGAGATTTCTCTGATGAGGAATTGAGAATGGCCAGGAGACATATGAAAAAATATTCTACATCACTGGCCATAAAAGAAATGCAAATCAAAACAACATTGAGATTCCATCTCACCCCAGTAAGAATGTCATATATCAAGAAAACTAACAATAACAATTGTTGGAGGGGATGTGGCCAAAAGGGAACTCTACTTCATTGTTGGTGGAAATGTAGACTGGTTCAGCCACTCTGACAAGCAGTGTGGAGATTCCTCAGAAGGCTAAATATAGAACTCCCCTATGACCAAGCAGCCCCACTTTTGGGTGTCTATCCAAAAGACCACAAACAAAATCACAGTAATGCCACCAGCACAACAATGTTCATCGCAGCACAATTTGTCATAGCTAGAATCTGGAACCAACCCAGATGCCCCTGAATAGACGAATGGATCAGGAAAATGTGGTACATATACACAATGGAATTTTATGCCTCTATCAGAAAGAATGACATTGTCCCATTTATAAGGAAATGGAAGGACTTGGAAAAAGTTATACTAAGTGAAATGAGCCAGACCCAAAGAAACATGGACTCTATGGTCTCCCTTATTGGGAATAACTAGTACAGGTTTTGGCAAGTCATAGCAGAGCATCACAAGGCCCAATAGCTATACCCTTATGAACACCTAAGATGATGCTAAGTGAAATGAACTCCATGTTATGGACACAATTTTTATATCACAGTTGTAACTACTTTCAACGTCCCATGTGTATCTGTAGCTTCTATTATTGATGATGTTCTTGTATCATCTTCCTGTGGTTGTACCTACACTATCTCTGTCATCTTATCTGAGTATATTTGAAACCGTGTATCATGGTATTAGATCTAGGAAATTGAAAGGGAATACCAAAATTGTGAGACACAGGGTAAAAAAAGGAAAACAACTACAGAAGCAATACTTGCAAAACTATTTGCTGTAAGTGAACTGAACACCTCAGGGGGGGAAAGGGTAAGGGGGAGGGGGGAGGGGGGTATGAGGGACAAGGTAACAAACAGTACAAGAAATGTATCCAATGCCTAACGTATGAAACTGTAACCTCTCTGTACATCAGTTTGATAATAAAAATTTGAAAAACATAAAATAAAATATAAAGACCAAAAAAAAGTGCTCTACATCACTGACCATAAAAGAAATGCAGATCAAAACAACATTGAGATTCCATCTCACCCCAGTAAGAATGTCATATATCAAGAAAACTAATAATAACAGTTGTTGGAGGGGATGTGACCAGAAGGGAACCCTACTTCATTGCTGGTGGGAATGTAAACTGGTTCAGCCACTCTGGCAAGCGGTATGGAGATTCCTCAGAAGGCTAAACATAGAACTCCCCTATGACCCAGCAGCCCCACTTTGGGTTATCTATCCAAAAGTCCACAAACAAAATCACACTAAAGCCACCAGCACAACAATGTTCATCACAACACAATTTGTCATAGCTAGAATCTGGAACCAACCCAGATGTCCCTCAGTAGATGAATGGATCGGGATAATGTGGTACATATACACAATGGAATTTTATGCCTCTATCAGAAACAATGACATTGCCCCATTTGTAAGGAAATGGAAGGACTTGGAAAAACTTATGCTAAGTGCAATGAGCCAGACCCAAAGAATCATCGACCCTATGGTCTCCCTTATAGGGAATAATTAGCACAAGTTTAGGCAAGTCACAGCAGAGGATCACAAGAGCCCAATAGGTATACCCTTATGAACACATAAGATGATGCTAAGTGAAATGAACTGTATGTTCTGCAAATGATTTTTATATCACAGTTGTAACTACTTTCAACTTTCCATGTGTAACTGTAGCTTCAATTATTGATGAGCTTGTATCACCCTCCTGTGGTGGTACCTACACTACCTCTATCTTATCTGTGTATATTGGAAACCATGTATACTGGTATTAGAACTAGGAAATTAAAAGGTAATACCAAATTCGAGAGACACAGGTTAAAAAAAGACAAACAACTACAAAAGCAATACTTCCAAAACTTTTTGGTGTAAATGAACTGAACAACTCATGGGGGGAGGAAAAGGGGGAGGTGGGAGGGTGAATGAGTGAGGAGGTAACAAACAGTATAAGAAATGTATCCAATGCCTAAGGTATGAAACTGTAACCTCCCTGTAATTCAGTTTCATAATAAAAACAAAGAAAATGAAAAAAAAGAAAAAGAAATGTGAAATATCAAAAAATAAATAAAACAAGACAATCACTAAATAAACATGAAAATTTCTAGGTTAGACCTACCAGAGGATCACAATATCTCAAAAGCTATGTACATATGATTATGTAGGATGAGTCTAAGCAAAATGAGCTCCAAGAGATGGAAACAGGAGGATTTTATTGTTGTCATTATTTTTTATGTACTATGTGAATTTCCTATGGTGTATCCACTGTGGTTACTGTATATGATTTTGGTACACTGGGTATTGTATATGTGTTTATCTGAACTAGAGAGGGGAAGAAAAATGAGGGAGGGTGTAACAAATATGACAAGAAATGTAATCACTACCTTATTATGTAATTGTAACACCTCTGTACATCACCTTGACAATAATATTTTTAAATGATAAAAGGTTTAATTGGGCTCACACCTTTGGTGATTTTATCCCATAATTAGTGGTTCTGTTGCTTTGGGTTGATGGCAAGAGAACACCTCATGGCAGAAGTATGTGGTAAAGCAAAACCATACAACCAACCATGAAGTAAAGGAGAAAGTGGAAAAAGCCATAGATCCACTCTCCCCTTTAAGGGCCTTCCTCTGGTAACATAAAAATCTCTCAGTACAAGAGTCTGTCATCTTTTTCAGTATCATTACTGATGTGTACCAAATTCTTGTTAATACGAGCACTGATTCAGGGTCTTTCTTGCTGAACAGGATCACATTCCACTAGCCCAGTAGCAGAGTGCAGTGGCCAGCTTTCCTACAGCAGGGTTTTTAAAGGGAAAAACCACATACAGGTAGTGTTTGTGACCACATGTGAAAGCAGACAGATTTACAGAAGCAGAGGTAGCAGTAATTATATAAAGTAATTGTGATTTCTGTCGAAGCAAAGTTTACATTCCTAACTCTCCCTTTGTTCAATTTCTGAAACTGACCAGAACACATTCCAAGACTTTTCACCACATTCCAGGTTTCTGGGTTCTTCTTGTGTGTCATTGTTATTTACCAAATTCCAGTCACCTGGTGTTTATCTTCTAATTTACTCTTCCTCAGAAATTTCCCTTCAATGACTAGCCTGGAGTTTCTGACTTCAATGCTTGGCCTTATTCCTAACATTCAAGACTTCTGTCTTTTCTCTGATTTTACAGTCACCTGGGGTGCAAAGCCCTTAACAACCCTTAGATAGTCAGGATGCCAACAGTAATATTTGGTTAACTAAGCTTGTATGAGCAGGGCCATGTACTCACAAAGAGACCTAAGATTGAATTAAGCTCTCACCTCTACATAGTGCAAGAGTCTTCACAAGCAAGACATAAAGCCAGTCACAAAAAAACACATGTTCTATGTTTCTGTTTACGTGAGCTGACCAAATAGGAAAATCTGTAGCAGGCAAAAAATACATTAGAAGTGCTATTTGGAAAGAAAGAATGAGAACTGATTCATTCAGTGTTGTTGTTGTTGTTTTTTGGTGGGGGGGAGGAAATGATGGCAATATTTTTTAATCTGATAGTAATGACAGTTGCCCAACTCTGAGAATACACTGAAAATAATTATTTTAAAAGGATGAACATAGCTTGGTGAAATGGGACATAACTGTAATTCCAGCTATGGAGGAGGTGGAGGTAGGAGACTCATGGTCCAATGCCAGCCAGGGCCCTATCTGTAAAATAAGCAAAAAGAGCTGGGAGTGAGGCTCATGTGATTAGCACAAAGCCTTGATATCAAACTCTAGTACCATCAAAAAGGGAGGTAGAAGCAAATGTTTTTATTTAAAAATGATCTCATTTTTAAAAAGAAAAGGCAAAAGCAATAGCAAAGATGTCTCCCTGAAAAGCCTACCATGAAGACTAAAACTAAAGTCATATGAAGTAAATAGCAATACAGAGCTTTTTAAAATTAATTTTTTTCATTGTCAAACTGATATACAGAGCGATTACAGTTTTATACTTTAGGCATTGGATACATTTCTTGTACTGTTTGTTACCTCCTCCCTCATTCCCCCTCCTCCCTACCCCTTTCCCTTTCCCCCCATGAGTTGTTCAGTAGATTTACACTAAACAGTTTTGCAAGTATTACTTTTGTAATCGTTTCTCTTTTTTACCCCGTGTCTCTCGATTTTGGTATTCCCTTACAGTTTCCTAGTTTTAATACCTGAATACACTGTTTCCAATGTACTCAGATAAGATACAGAGATAGTGCAAGTATAACCACAGGAAGGGGATACAAGAGGATCATCAATAATAGATGCTATGGTTTCACATGGCATGTTGAAAGTAATTACAACAGTGATATAACAGTCATTTCCATAACATGGAGTTCATTTCATTTAGCATCATCTTTTGTGTTCATAAGGGTATAGCTATTGGGCTCTTGTGATCCTCTGCTGTGACTAGCCTAAACCTGTGCTAATTATTCCCTATGAGGGAGACCATAGAGTCCATGTCTCTTTGGGTCTGGCTCACTTCACTTAGTATAAGTTTTTCCAAGTCCTTCCATTTCCTTATGAATGGGGCAGTGTCGTTCTTCATGTTACAGGCATAAAATTCCATTGTGTATATGTACCACATTTTCTGGGTCCATTCTTCTACTGAGGGCCATCTGGCTTGGTTCCATATTCTAGCTATGACAAATTGTGCTGTCAAGTTAAAGTACAGAGGAAGTTACAGTTACATACTCAAACAGTGCCTATATTTCTTGTCAAACTTATTCTCTCCTTCATTTTTCTCCCACTTCTCCTTCTCTCATCCCCCCCCCCGCTAAGCTGTACAATTAATTTCCAACATGTTGTATTGTAAGTATTGCTATTGCATTGGTTCACCCTTTGTCCTTTGTCTTACCATTTTGATGCTACCCTTTCCTAATTCAGATAAACATACATATACAATACCCAAGGTACTAAAATCAAATACAGTGACAGCAGGAGATAAATCATAGAAAAGAAAAAAAAGTAACAAATTTCACATAGTACATTAAAAATAGAAACAAAAATGAAAAACCTCTTGTTCCCATACTTGGAGCAATACAAATCTTAGAGGTAGTTGCCGGGCTAAATTTATACCTCACCTTGTGCGGAGACGCCAAGCTTTTATCCCCTTATCTGTGTTCCCTTTCTACTCTCTTCCTTGGCCGCCTGACCTGCGGGCTGGCCAAGATGGAATGGAGGACATGGGTACCCTCAGGTATGCATCGCAGGGAGAATGCCCTCCCCCTCCCTATACCCGCCAAGGAAGCAAGGCACGCATGGACACCTCAGAGAAACTTCAAGGAGCTTTCTGTTTATTCAAGGGAGGAGCAATCAGACTTATAGCAATAATGACGAGGGAAGGGGAGGGACTGACCAGGAGCTAGCGACAGGCTGGTGAGCATGTCCATCTGAGAGCAGCGCCCTAGGACCTCCCCCACAGGCTAACATCACTTTCCATAGAACCGCCTTCTGGGCACCTGACTGCGCCATTATGACACACGTGCTCGCAGTCAAGAGGTGGGGCAGGCTTAACTCCCTCTCCTGGTTCCGGACCCGGGAAGAGGGTAGGTACGGCTAGCAGCCACACAGCCCCAGGGTGGGAGGAAAGGCAGCATCTCAGGGCTGCCCTCTCCCCCTCAATGCCAAGCTGAATCCCCAACAGTAGTGATACTGGTTGTGGTGATATCATTTGGGGGAAATACATTAAGGGGAATAACTATGATTATTATCATTATTATATACTAATAATGATTATCTATTACTGCAGTAATTATTGGGGAAAGATATATGATATATATATATTATGTTCAAGATTTAATGGCTAAATTTCAAACCCAAAAGTGGTCCATCTGCATTCTGCTTTGTTTCCCTGCATTCCTGCCTTCCCATAGCCCTAACCCACTGTTGCCAGTCTTCCTTGATATGGCCTTGAAAACCCTTGATTTCTATTTATTCCAAATACCAACACATACCTCAACTATCTCCCATAGTCCTGTTTCCCATTTGGCTTCAAAATGACAGTATCTACATGCTGTACCACATAGCAGTGTCCCCTGACACACCACAGAATAGAGACCACTCAACACACACCTACACAGCACAGCACAACACTAACCTCAGGAGAGAGGAAAGGAGATAATTTTTTAACTAAAGAGCTCATTTCATAATATGAACAAAATGAGAAAAAGGTTTTGGATATACACCAATTTGCAGTGTTACCACTCACAGAGACAGTGATTCATCAGTCAGTCACCCAATCACAAGTGAGACAAATCACCAGGCTGCACACATCATGAAAATGCAAATAGAGGAGGTTGTTCATTAATGAAGATTAGTTTTAAGTTTCAAATGATTTTGTTCTGCTGAGATTAATACATACTGAAGAAATGGTCAGTAGGTCCCAGAAATCTATAGTTCTTACTACCACACTGACCAATGAATCTTCCAGCTTAGGAAAAGCAACCTCAGACTGTATCAAGACAGGTCAGGATCAGAGTTGCCTAGGACAGAAATCCCACAGCCTGTCTGCACAGCCAGTGGCATCTCTCAGCAATTTCTTTCATCCCTTAAACAGACAGGAGTGTTCACAGTTGGACTGCAGCTTCCTAAATGAAAGAATGCTTTCTGTATTCTGGGGTATTACCTATTTTTTGACCAAGCCATTGATAACTGAATAATTCAATAAGCTAATTAGCAAAAGAAAGATGGTAATGTGCTGTCTCTCTTGGTACCAGAATATAAATGTAATTTAAATAGTGCCTTATATCCCATAATATGAAGAATGATTAATTTGAGATTTTTGACATTTTGAGAAAAATCAAACGACAATGTTTTGTTTTTCTTTTTTGGTTGATTGGAGAAGCTACTTAAATGCTCTAAATCACACCACACAAATCACATAGTGTCGGGACACTTGGCTCCGCACGCTTCTCCGGCCGGCAGGAGGCACAGGAAGCATATTCCGGGGGGGCAGAGCTGAGATGAGGTATAGCCGCGAAACCGCCCACCAAGCCCTTTACATTTAAAGCAAGACTCAGGACACAGACGTTTTCAGGGAGCCGTCTCGCGAACTTCTGTTTAATAAAGGGCAGGGCAATTACATTTATAGCAGTGATGACGGCGGGAAGGGGAGAGACTTGGATTGCCTAACTAGGTATTAGTGATAGGCTGATGAGCTGTCTATCCAAGGGTGGCACCCTAGGACCTCCTCCATGGCTAACGTCACATCCCACTGAACCGCCCCCGGGCACTAGCCAGTGCCATTGTGGCACATGTGCTTACAGACGGGAGGCTGGGCTGGTTTAGCTACCTCTTCCGGTTCCGGACCCAGAAGGGGGTAGGAGTGGCTAACAGCCACACAGCCCCAGGGCGGGGGGAGAGGCAACGTCTTAGGACCGCCCTCTCCCCCTCAATGCCAAGCTGATGCCCAACATCTCCCCCTTTTATTTTTTCTTTTGAAAATCAGGAGGCACCCTTACTCGAGAGTGCATCTGTCTTAGGTTGCCCCCCCCATGGGGGTGGTCATACCCGTCCTGGGCTAACATCCTAGCTCTTCATGCACACCTACCTGCAGGGCCTGCCAGCCCGGTAAGAGAACTCGGGGAGAGCGAGATTGGCACTCGAAAGAAAGCCCTGTTAATTTGCCTCATGCCAGCAAACCTCGGTGAGTGGTGGGTCCTGGTGGGCGTTGTGACCAACCTCATGGGGTTCCTAAATGGCTAAAAACCAAAGGCCACTGTTGTCTGGACAGCCAAAGCTCCTCACCTAAAGTATAGGAGACCTATTTGTCTAGAAAAAGGTAAAACATGATGCAAATGGGAACATAAGGCAGATGTAAGCCTAAAAAATTGTAACACAAGGCAGACGTAAGCATAAGCAATTGTAGCCCAGAGCAGATGTAAACATAAGCAATTGTAACACAAGGCAGATGTAAACATAAGCAACTGTAGCAAATGGAGAGCCTCTCATCTGGCTCAGTTCAGAGAAGGTAGGAGTTTTAGTCCATTTCTGTGCCACTCAGGATAATGCAGACAGCATTCGCCTTCCCTGGCAGTGAGGTAGAAGCAGGTTCAAGCTCTGGCGACTTTGGTGATCCACAGCAGCCAAGGTGCTGGTAACTTAACGGATGTGATTAGTAAACACTTTATCATAAACATTGAGGCAAGGTACTAGACCCTTACGACTATTTTGTAAACATTTTATCATAAGCATTGAAGTAAGGTGTCAAAACCCTCAGCTCCTATTTCCCTCCAATGGGACCCCCTAAGTTAAGCAGCAGGGAGAGAGCAAAAGGAGGAACAACAGTTCAAAACTTCTCTTCAGTTCTTGTGCAAAGCTGCAAGCAATATTGCCACAGCAAAACATTGCGCCACAGAGATGCCAGGCAGAGTCCAGGGAGCAAGCAGGGCCGGCGCTGGTCCACTGCTGATGTACGCAGGCAATCTTTCCACATTTCCATGGACGAGCAGGAAAAAATCCACCATGGTCTTTGTTTTCCTAGAGAGAATAAGGACCGACATCCCTCAAGAGCAGGTGCCCTTGGGTGGTCATTCTGATGGACAATATTTTAAGTCTCTAGCTGGTATACAGATTGGATTCATTTCCCCAGTTGGGGAAATGCATGCAAAGCCCCTTCCCACACTGATAAGTGGGTCCAGGCCTCGCCTTACTCCTGTAAGGGGGTCCTTCCAAAGGACTTCCACCTTTAGATAAGGTGTCTGGTTTGACCAATGTCTCTGGAAAGCCAACAGAGGTTGGTCCTTGGAGAGATTTAAAATATTTAGTGTAAACATAGCTGTCCTCAACTGGTCATGGGAGCTTCCCCTCCTTTTTGTTTTAATAATTGGTCCTTTAGGGTCTTATTATGCCTCTCAATTATGGCCCGACCCCTCGGGTTGTATGGTATTCCAGTGGTATGTTTAATATTCCACATTTGGAAAAATGTGTACAATGGCTTACTAATGAAGCAAGGTGCGTTATTTGTCTTTACCTGTAGGGAGAGCCCCAGGATAGCAAAACATTGTAGAAAGTGGCTTTCGGCATGCCGAGCCCTTTCACCCGAATGGGCAGTTGCCCAGCACGCATGTGAGTGGGTGTCTATGGACATAAATATATATTTCAACCTACCAAAATGAGCATAGTGGGTTACATCAGTTTGCCAGTAACATTAGGCTTAAGGCCTCTGGGGTTAACCCCAGGAGATTGCAGAGGTGGAACTTGCAGAAATGGCATACATGATCTGCAAGTCCTTATAATTTTTTTAAATCCCTCTCAGGAATTGAAGGGAACCTCTGATGCAGCCCTCTCCAATTTAAATGCGTACACTCATGGAGTCCTTGGGTCATTTGAAGGTTTTGAGGATGTATAATAGCTGTAGCTATAATAGTCCCATTAGTGGCCAGGTGATTGGCCATTTGATTACCTTGCGCCAGGTTCCCAGGTAGTCCTTGGTGTCCGCGAAGGTGCTGCAAGTATATAGGCTCAGCCCGTTCTTTTAATAGAGACCTGACTTGGATTATCAGAGGAGTAATTGGATTTTCATCTAATTTAATATATGAGGACACCAGGGTTGGTAGCAAATTAACTACATACAAACTGTCAGAAAACAGGTTCATCAGCTGTTTGACATGGGTCAGCGTGAGGACAACTCTGTACAGCTCCTTAAACTGTGCAGACTCTGTAACTGTCTCAGAGTAGTGGGTGTTTTCTTTCCCCTCGGCAGGGGAGGAAGCGGAGTATACCACCGCGGCAGACCCCGCCCTTCCCCCATGTGTAAAAACATTTACAGCCTGGATAAGAGACCTGGTAGAGAAAAGTACGGGGGGGAGGGGTCCACTGTAGCCTAGAAAATGAGGTCACCCTCCTCTAAGTGCCATAATGGCAATCTAACTTCCCCATGAAACCCTCCAAGGCTCTAGACACCCGGTTATTGTTTCTTCTAACCCATTCAAAATCTGGCAGCCGGTAGGGAATGACTAGCACATCAGGATATCGCTCATAATGCCCCAGAGAGGTATCCCTGTCCTTAATTACCAAGTCAGCTTGCTGGTCTAGCTGGGAATAAACCCTGGGAGCTCCTCCTACTGATGCATGCACCCATTGGAGGGGCTCACCTGACTGGTAATAATGGCTGAGGAAAGCTCTGAGCTGGGGAGGATCCAAAGGCAAAGGGGGCACTCAGGCTTATAGCGAGCCAACTGTGCCATATTTAGGGCCATGTGGATTTTTTGGAATATTGCTTGAAGTGATGTGGTTATTGTAATAACATCAGTGGGGGATTTACCCTTTAGAGAGTCATGGAGTGGAAGCAGCTCCTCCATAGGTAGATGAAGCCAAGGCCTTAGCCAGTTAATCTCACCTAACAGTCTTTGCAACTCCACTGAAGTATAAGATGACTGGAAGGATAACTGGGGCTAAAGGGGGAAAACAGAATCTAATCTAAGCTCTTCCCCCAAGATCTTAAAGGGGAATACCTTCTGAATCTTGTCACTAGCTATATATAATCCTCTCCTTTGTAGGAGTGTCCGTAATCTCCTATAGGCGGCATCCAGCACTTGGGCTTCTGCTGCCCCAATAATGATGTCATCCATATAGACATATAAAATAATATCTGACTGGCTCTGAAGAGGTTGAAGGACTGTGACACATAATGTTGACAGAAGGATGGACCATTAGCCATGCCCTGAGATAGGACTACCCACTCATACCTTTGGTCTGGCCCCTGGAAGTTAACTGAGGGGACAGAGAAGGCAAACTTCTCACAGTCCTGCGGGTCAAGGGGAATGGAAAAGAAACAGTCCTTGATGTCAATTACAATGAAAATCCGATCCTGAGTAATGGAGGGGATCCATGGCAGCCCCCATAAAGGGGTGCCTGTGGGGATTATCCGCTCATTAATTTTTCTTAGGTCGTGCAACATCCTCCATTTACCTGAGACCTTTTGCATAACAAACACAGGGCTGTTCCAAGGGCTCAACGAGGGTCTAATATGCCCTAGGGACAGTTGTTCTGGTATTATTTCCTTTAACCTTTCGAACTTGTTTGAGGAGAGTGGCCACTGTTCCACCCACACTGGGGGACCCGGGAGCCATTGAATGGAGAGGATGGTAGGAAAAGTAACCCTCAGAATCGGGGGTAAAGCCCTGTTGGAGGAACGGGAGCCTCCTTCCCCACGGCCTTGAAAGGAGACACTCCCTCATGGTCACTAGGGTCACCTGACAGGCCATGACCTGTGGCGATCAAGGCCTCAGCTTCCCCTAAGATATCCTGTCCTAGCAGATTATCTGTTAAGCCCATCATTACCAGGGGACGCACTTCTCCCTTATTACCATCCACATCATTCCAGGCAAGCCAGTCCCTGGTTACTTCACTCCCAGCTTCACCCCCCACCACTGACGTCTGAGGCCCCTGGGTCAGCTGCCACCACGGGGGAACCTCCTCTTTTCTTAGTATAGTCTGGTCTGCTGCAGTGTCAATTAAGCATCTGAACCTTTCTCCGGCTATAACAATTTCTGTTTTTTACCTAATTCCCAAGACTATTGGGACTGCCCAGTGGGCCTCAGGCCATTCCCTAGGCTGGTCGCTAGACTGGTTGCCTCCTTTGGGTGACAGGGCTAGAGGGTGCCCCACTACTATTTAAAGGCTTCCTTCCAGCATCAAATCTGGACTTGCAATCCTTTCACCAATGAAATCCCTTCTTGCACAGAAGGCAAGGTGTTTTAGGTAGCACCTTAGCCTGGCCTGTGGGTTGTCCTCGTGAGGCATGAGGCTTTACAAGTCCTGAAGGACACTCCCTTTTAAGGTGGCCCTGGCCGCCAAATCCATATCAATGCCCCTTGCTTACTTCGTTGGTCGGGGTAGGAACGGGCTCCTCAGTAAGTAAAGCAGTCAGCGACTGTGTCTGGTGGACGTAAGTACTGATATCCTGACAGGCAAATACCCAGCTTTCCATAGGCCTATCCTTCATTCCTGCACAAGCTAGTTTGTGGTCTGGGGTCATTCTGTCCCACAACAGGGCCCTGACAAGTTGGTCCAGCTGGGACCCAGGAGCTTTCTCCTGAAGACTTCCCTCCACCCTCTCGATAAAGGCTGCAAAGTCTTCTGTAGCCGCTTGAGTAACTGCTATTGTTGGGGTCTTTGAGGGCCCCTTACCTAAGCTTTTCCATGCCATCAATCAGAGGGTCCACACCTGCTCTCGATAGGGGGCAGGAAGAGCGGCCTGTTGAAGGTCTGTAGCATGTGGACCAGTGGGCCCAAACAGCATTTCAAAGGTTACAGGAATTTTGGCAGCTCAATTTCTCTCAGCCTGAGCACAGCACGCATTCCTAAAATAGGCACACCAGTGTAGGTACTGTGTTCTAGAAAGCAGGATCTGACCTAAGCGCCTCCATGCCTGGGCCATGGAAAATTGGTGAGCCAGGCCACGGAGGAGGGCCAGGGCCCAAGCAGAGTTTGGTCCCCTTTCAGTGACCACTTTCCTAAGTTCTCGAAAGTCCTTGGCCTCCCAAGGTTCCCACCCGTTTGAGATGCATCCTAGTTCAAAATCTGCTGGGGCATCCGTGCTCGGTGAGCGAGCACTGTGGCAGCTGCAGAGCAGCAGCTCGTCGTGCTTCCTTGGGTCCCTACGAGCCGGGGCAGAGTGTCCGGTGAGGGAGGGGTGGCACAATGGCAGAAGCTGTTGCCTACTCCACTCCTCCGCCACGTGTTTCGGGAGCGCGGAATCTGGTCCCGGACCCTGGAGGCCAGGCCCATAATTGAGATTGGGCCAATGCTCATCTGCGGGTCCATCGTAGCAGGGCGATGAGCCCCCTCCTGGTAGTCCGTGGGAGGGCCGTCTCCCTCCCCTTCAGGACTCTCCTTTGCAGCCCTTTCCCAAACACATGGGTTCTCTCCTGATGGGTCTGGGGAAAGGCAGGCTTTAAGCGATTTGATGATTTGAAAGATCACAAGAGGGAATTCCTCTCCCAAGTCAGATTCCTTGCCTTCCAGTTCCCACCCCAGCCGGTCCCATGTTTCCCACGAGATTGTGTTAGCTTTAATCAACCACGGGGCAGCAGGGGGCAGGTTCTCCCAAATCTGTGTGGCACAAGAGTCTGAAATATCCAGCCCAGTATTTTGGAGCATAAACCTTAATATTTTAACAGCGGGTCACTCCACTGACTTTGGGTTTTCACCATGGGGGATACTCTTACCTCTGTGAGGGGTTACTCGGCTCGCCAGTGGAGCTTCTAAGCCCCAGTTTCGTCTGCCCTGCGTTGGGAGCCAGTTATGTCAGGAAACTTGGCCCCACGCTTCTCCCGCCGGCCAGCAGGAGGAGCAAGAAGCGTATGGGGGGGAGAGCCAAGATGAGGTAGAGCCGCGAAACTGCTCACCAAGCCCCCTTTACATTTAAAGCAAGACTCAGGACACAGACGTTTTCAGGGAGCCATCTCGCGAACTTCCATTTAATAAAGGGGAGGGCAATTACATTTATAGCAGTGATGATGGTGGGAAGGGGAGGGACTTGGATTGCCTAACTAGGTATTAGTGATAGGCTGATGAGCTGTTCATCCAATGGCAGCACCCTAGGACCTCCTCCACGGCTAACATCACATCCCAAAGGACCGCACCCCTGGGTACTGGCCGGTGCCATTGTGGCACATGTGCTTACAGACGGGAGGCGGGGCTGGTTTAGCTACCTCTTCCGGTTCCAGACCCAGAAGGGGATAGGAGTGGCTAACAGCCATGCAGCCCCAGGGCGGGAAGAGAGGCAGTGTCTTGGGACTGCCCTCTCCCCCTCAATGCCAAGCTGATTCCCAATAACATAGCACAGAGGCAGCTGCTGTCAATGCAATGAAGTTAGAGCTGTTGATGTCCAGACAGATTCTGGAATGTTGGCTAGCTCAGAGCAGACATTAATAGTTACAAGGTATTCTTTCTTTCTTTTCTTTTCATTTTTTAAATCAGTCGTGGGGCTTGGGAGTCAGGGCCAGAGAACTGTCCCTGGCTTCTTTTTGCTCAAGGCTAGCACTCTACCTCTTGAGCCACAGTGTCACTTCCTGCTTTTTCTGTTCATGTGATGCTGAGGAATTAAACCCAGTACTTCGTAAATATTAGGCAAGCACTCTACCACAAAGCCAGATTCCTAGCCCAGTTACTAGGTGTTCTGAGTCTTCTCTTTCATTCTCTTTCTTCTTCTCTTGTTTTCCTCTCGTTTCTCTCTCTCCTTCCATCTCTCTCCTCCTCTTCCCTACACTGTCACTTTCCTTCCCATCTCTTTTCATATATGGTTACCTTTTCTCCTTTGTGTGCTAATGTGTTTATTCTTTCGTCATGAAATTTGAATGGTGAAAATACAAATCTTCACACAAAATAAGACAAATTCCCCTAGTAACATTAGCCACCACAATACTTGTATTTAATGTGATGGTTAATGTTATTAAAGGAACCCTTAGTATCTCTTAAGAGTATCCCTTAAAGAGCAAGTAATTTTATAAAATTAAATTGTCTCCAATTTTTAATGCATGCCTATATAAGCAAATTATTTTAAATGCCCTTTCCATTATCTGTATTTACAGAATATGTACACTTATTACTGTCACATACTACAGAAAATACAAAATGAAATATTTACAAAGTCAAAGGATAATATTGAAAGAGTAATCAGCAAATGTTCTTAAAACATAAGACTATACATATTTTAAATTTGGTGGCTATTTTGTTTTCATTGCCACTACTTCACATTGTAGCATGAAATAACATATATTGAGAATATATGAACTGAGAACACTGTGTTCCTATCCACGTCTTACTTATAAATGTGCCAAAACTGTGGTTCAAGTGGCAGAATATCTGTTAGAGCCTGAGTCAAACACTAGTACCATAGGAAGATCAGAAAGATCAGTGATCAAGACCAGCCTAGACAAAACACTTCATGAGGCTCCACCTCAAATTTTGGTGCAGCATCATGTGCCTGCCCTTCTGTTCATGGAAGAAATATAAATAGCAGTTCAGTTCATGGTCAAGGCCAACATGCTAAAATGATCAGATCAAAAAATGGCTCAGAGAAATAGCTCAATCAAAATATCTGCCTAGAAACCACAAAACTGTGTTCAAATACAAATATCACACACACACACACACACACACTTATACTTACCAACACGCATGAATACACACAGAGAATATATTTAAAGGTCAAGGGTGGACTGCATACAACCTATGAGTCATAGTTTGGAATCTCTGAAGTGAAACATAAATATACCTAACAGTCCTAAATAATTTTCTTCTACCAATTTGTAGGTTTGACACAAGATGATGAAAAGATATATGACTTAAGATCTTCCTTAACTCATCAACTCTTGACTGTTATTGAGCATAAGTTGCTTAATTATTGCTCATGCCGTTGTGTTGACCTTAATCTGTCTCTTCGTGCATGGCTTAAAAACTTGCAAAAAAATCATGGTAATATTCTGAATTTAATCCAGCTGAAACTAAAAAGAAGTATTAATATAGAAAACTAATTTAGATACCATGTGGAACCCCTGGCTTAGAAACACCTGGCAATGACTTGGCATACTCAGAATAGGAGCTTCATCAGCTCTTTCTAGGCAGGAGTCTATGAAAGTCTTTAGAAGCAACTCTACCAAGCAAAATGGAAGGGTTAACTTTAATCATTTTAATCAAATTGAATATGTCGGTGAAAAACATGTAAATAAAAGTAGCACTAATATTGGAGATGCAGTATTCAAGATGGTGGCCATATAAAGAAGAATAAAATTATATCCCTGGCAGAAAATGCATGGAACTGGAGATCGCTGTGTTGAGCAACTGAGCTAGGGTCAGAAGGACAGTAATAACATGTTTCTTTTCCCTTGTGGATGAATACATGTGTATGTGTATGTATATGTATGTGTGCATGTATGTATGTATGTATGTATGTATGTATTCTAGCAGTTAGTGGAGATGGGGGAAATGAGATAACAGGCGGCAGTTTAAAATACTGTATATGTGTATGTGTATGAAACACCATGGTGAAACCTATTGAACTATTACCCATGTACTTGAAAAAATGACAGTAATAGAAAGATGGTCCTGTCTAGGATGGGTATACTGGTGGGAGCAAGAGAGTAAAAGGAAATGGTAAAAAGACAGCAAATGTGGTCAGAATACTGAAAGTACATGGACAGCTATCAAGCAATCAAGATTTTGAGATTGATTTTGGGAAAGGACAGAAGAGATGAGGGACAGTGAGGAAGGGAGTTTAATCAATGTTCACTACATGTATACATGGACCTGTCAAGATGAAATTCTCTACAAAACTAACTGATGTTAATAAAAAAAATAAAAGACACAAAGAGTTGGTATTCCAAAATGAGGCATAATGTTAAGGGAGGCTTCCCAACATGAAACAGTATTTTAAAAATGCTTTATAGCATGTAATGACTCCATAGCAATAATATACCTACAGTTTATATTGACCATTAAAATAATTGCAAATATTTAATGAAAATTTACTGTATGCCACATTGAGCACGTTGACAAATTCCTGGAATCCCAACTACAAGGATGGTAGAGATAGGAGAACGGTGATGCAAGGCAAGCCCAGGTAAAAAAGAAAATTATCAAATCCTATCCCAAAAGCTGTGCATGGTGGTGTACACCTCATGTTCAAGGTACCTGGAGATGGAAATTGGAAGATAATAGTATGATACTGGCCCGGGATGGGGGGAGGGAAACACCCTGCCCAAAATATAAATTAAAAGCAAATAAAAGGGATCAGGGTATAATTAAATTAGTAGAATGCTTTCCTGTCACATGTAAAACCCGGAATTCCTCCCCTACTTAAAAAAAAGGTTGAGGGGGAAACTGAGAGAGAGGAAAGGGGAGACAGTGTCCACAAAAGATGTTCGCTTCAGGTCAAAGCCTCCTAAATAAAAATTTAGGGAAGGCGAACATCAAAAATAGAGAGACAAAGGATAAAAGATTAACCAATGCAACAGCAATACTTACAAAACTATATGGTATAAACCAACTGTGTAATTCATGGAGGGTGGGGTAGTGGGGAGGGAGTAAGGAGGGAGGAAAATGAGGGAAGAGATAACAAGTTGGATAAGAAATGTACTCACTGCCTTACATGTGAAACTTTAACCCCTCTGTACATCACTTTGACAATAAATAAATTTATAAAAAGAAAGAAAAATAAAAATAACAGATGCTGGCAGGAATGCAGTGGAAAGGGAACACTATTGCACTGTTGGTGGAAATGTAAACTTGCTTAACTACTCTGGAAAGCCAGATAGAGGAGCCTCAAAAGACTAAACATAGGGCTTCCTTATGATCCAGCAATCCCACTCCTAGGCATCTAGCTAATTGACCACAAACCAGGTTATGCCAGTGCTACCATAACAACCATGTTCAGTGTAGCATTGCTTACCATACATAAGATATGTAATCTACCCAGATGCCCCTTAGTGAATGAATGGATCAAGACACTGTGGCATAGATACACAATGGAATTCTATGCTTCCATCAGAAAGAATGACATTGCCCCATTCATAAGGAAATGAAATGCCTTGGAAAAATTATACTAAGCAAAGTAAGCCAGACCCGAAGAAACATAGGCTGCATTTTTTCCTTCATTTGTAATATCTATAACGTGCTTATAAATCTACAAGTACACTCAATAGACAGCAAAAGACAAATAATTACATCTGCATATGAACAATTAGGCAGCAATCTCAATAGATGCATAGGGAAAACAGAGTTAATTCTTAGGAAAAGATTGAAAAGGCTTAATAGCTATGTGCATAAGTTCATATAAAATGATACTTATGGAAATAAACTCTAAGAAATGGAAGTAAGAGGTTTTTTCTGAATAATTATTTATTTATTGTCAAAGTTATGTACAGAGGGGTTACAGTGTCATACGTAAGGCAGTGGGTACATTTCTTGTACAATTTGTTACCTCCTCCCTCATTTCCCCCGCCTTCCACTTTCTCTCTCTCCCCATGAGTTGTTCAGTTGCTTTACACCAAATGGTTTTGTAAGTATTGCTTTTGGAGTTGTTTGTGTTTTTTTTTTTTCTTTGTCTCTCAATTTCGATATTCCCTTTCTCTTCCCTAGTTCTAATACCAGTAAGAGGGTTTTTATTATACTGTTTTCAGTTGTTATTTTTTCTTTCCCTTTGTCTTTGGTTTATTCTTGTTTTGCTGTTTTTTATTCATTTCTGTAACCTTTAGTCTTGTATATAACTTTATTTTATTTGGAGAGGGAAAAGAGAAGCACAGAAATGGTGGGACAAAAGGTGAACCAGTTCAACAGTGAAACCCATTAGACACTTTGTTGGAAAGAAACTATACAACGTGAAGGGGAGGGAAGTCAGGAGAGGGAATATTGTTAGGGAATGGGGGGGTGATACTGTTCAAAAGGAAATGTACTCATTACTCATGTAACTGTAATGCCTGTGTACATCACCTTTACAATATTTTTTAAAGGGAATGTGCTCTTCACCTAAGTTATGTAACCTCTCTGCATATCATATCTATAATAACAATTTAAAAATTGAAGATTGAGTATGCATTAAACATTGTGCTTAAATTCTTTCACTAAACACAGCATCTTATTTAATTCTCACACCACCCTATGTGATATAAATCTATTCCAATATTTCATTTGTGATAGAAAAGGAAAGAGAAACATGTTCCTTGATGTTAGTTTCAGGTCTATTTGAAGCCTAATCATTCTCCTAAGAAAAATGAGAATAAGTATATAGATGCTAGAATGACTAGATAGGAAGGAAGGGGAGAAGGGAGGAAAGGAAGTCGGGAAAATAATATAATATATATATACAATATAATATATATATACATACATAAATTTTGCTTATCACGGTGGCTTGAACCCAGGGCCTGAACCCAGAGCCTGTCCCTGAACCTCTCTGTGCTTGAATCTAGTGTTTTACTATTTAAGCTACAGTGCCTATCACAACCTTTTCTGAGTAGTTTATTGGAAATAAGAGTCTCAAGGACTTTCCTGCCCTGGCTGGCTTGGAACTATGATCCTCAGATCTCAGCATACTGAGTAGCTAGCATTACAGGTGTGAGCCAGCATCGCCTGACAGGTTATAATTATTGATTTAAAGTAAGCAGATCTTGCCTTATTTGATAGCAAATATTTGAATTCCAATTTCTTTTTCATTGCAAAGGTGATGTACAGAGAATTATAAAAGTCAGGTATTAAATACATTTTTTTATGAGCACTGTCACTTCTTCTCTTGTAACAACCAAGGAAAACTAGTCCCCTGAGCTTTAGGACTTGTAAAATTTAACTGTCTTAGAATTTACTCTTAGCTTCTATAACTCCATTTTGGTGACTCCATGCTAGAGCACTGCACCCCCGCCCATGAGAATAATTCCCTGTGGTTTGACATTTAAAAATATATGTATCTCTTTTTTCTCTCTATATCTAGGTAGCAACCATAGTAATGGATTGTAAAAATGACCATTGTAATAGATTATAGAAATAATCATAGTAGTAGTCATAGAAATGAAATGGTGACTATCAGATTGGTTCACTTATTATTGAGTACTGGATTGTTTTAGCCTGTTCATGCTTGCTTAGTTGATACTGGGGAAACATGGTAACAATTGTTAAAATAAAGTTGATATTAGGTCAACCTGACAATGAAATTCTGCTTCTCTATATGGCTTGCTTAGCCCATTTGTGATTTTCTTGTTGTGGGTGCGAGTCCTGGGTGGCCAGGATACTGCACCCTCATTTGCATTCCAGATTCTTGTCAAATAATAATTCAAATTTCTATCTCTGTTACTTATGTAAATCTCAATAAGAAATCATTTATCCTGGAGAACTGCCTAAAATATGTACTCAACTTGTTCTTTGAAATCAATAGCACTTAATTAGAGAGAGCAGAGAGGCCTTTATAAATCCTATGTAACTTTTGAACCCTTTTCCTAACTCACACACACATTATCTTTATGTTATTTATATACATAAATGCATACACCCACACTAGGAAGATAGACAGATAGAGAGAAAAAAATAGACAGATAAATAGAATTTTAGAAGATCCACAGAGAAACCATTGAGTCCAGCATAGATTCTGTAGGAGACAATGAACACTATGTAGGTTTTTTGTTCTTTTCTTTTAAATAGCTTTATTATTTCTTTAATTAGTTGTACAAAGAGTTTTTAATATGTCCACTTGTGAGTACAATGCATCGTGATCAGTATCACCTCTTTCATCTCTAAATGAATCTTGTGGCCATTGCATCTTGTGCCCTGTAATCTCACACAGTCTAATAGGCACTCATCTTTTTCTTTAAAGAGCTCAGCATAGCATCATAGCAGAAAGAGTGCTTTAAAAAGAAAAATGAGGGAAGAGGTAAAAGACTTGATAAGGAATGTACTCACTGATTTCCATATGAAACTGTAGTCCATCTAAATGTCATTTTGACAAATAATTTTTTAAACTACAAGTTAAGGAGGGAGGGGAGGTGGGAGAAAATGAGGAAGGAGGTAACAAGTATGACAAGAATTATACTCACTACCTTATGCATGTAACTGAAACCCCTCTGCACATCACCTTGACAATAAAATTGAATTTTTTAGAAAAAGGTCCAGTTAACACATCAAACAGGTCCAATGTGGTATGCAGGAGAATCAAGCAGAAAGACATTTGGTGGAGGTGGTTTCTTAGTCTGGAATAAAGTTCACCCAGGTCAGAGTAAACCATTACACTAAATCTATTATACCTCAAACAGGCCAACTTGAAGCACAAGAATAACTACATTACAGTATTGCTAAACCAACACTGGATTTCATCTCTTTAAAATATTGACCAGGGAAGGTATAGCAGGAAATTGGAATAGTTTTCCTTCTGGCCCTAGTTTACCTTCGTACCACCCCATTTTTATGTTCTTGAGCCCTGCACTATCAAATCCGGTTAAGAAGGAATGTGGCTCCTTTGGACAGCTAAAGAAAGCAACCTCTTTCCCAAGAATAATGACATAATGCAATAAGCACGGGTTATAACTTTATGTGCAAAATAAACAGGTCTTTCCCCTTTGTTTGTAAAAAGAAAATGCTCATAGTATCTCTACAGGATATGATTGATAAGGATTTTGCTTGTGATACTCCTTTCTAAAGATTTTTACATAAGTATGCATTTCTAATGCTCATAATCAAAAGGAAAGAAAGACTATGAAGAGCATCAGAACAAAACAAATATTTTAAAATGTATGTATGCTCTTCTGAGTACTTTCAAATAATGCCATACACTTTGTAACAACATTTCAGCCAGTGATAGACCTTGAGATTTTTGGTGGTCCAATAAGATTCAAATACAGCCAAGTGAGGGGTGGGCCATAGGATCATAGGTTTATGTACCACTCTAAAATGCTGAAAAATCCAATCAGTACACAACGCAGAACATTCATGTGCTAATAACTTTATGTGTGCTATTTCACCTCATATTCAGAACCCGGGGTCTGGGTGCTGCCACAGAACTTTTATGCTTAATATTTGTTTCCCACTTTAAGCCAAAACTACACTTCTAGTTTTTTAGTACTTTTTTGGTAAGAGTCTCACAGACCTTCCAAGCTTTGAACCTAGATTCAGATCTCAGCCTCCTGAATAGCTAGAATTACAGTCATGAGTCGTGAGCATCCAGGACTGCCTACCATTTTAATTAAAGGGGATGGACCTCTGATATTTTTGAGCTTCAAAAATCATACCCCTAATTATATAGCTAGAATACACCAGGGCTGAATTTGACACTGAGAATTGTCTGACTCCTACAATCTGAGCTCTTCTACTTCTCAAACGGTAGCAATAGTCAATGAAATGCTTGCCATTC
Source organism: Perognathus longimembris pacificus (assembly GCF_023159225.1). Lineage (NCBI taxonomy): Eukaryota > Metazoa > Chordata > Mammalia > Rodentia > Heteromyidae > Perognathus > Perognathus longimembris. Next base: position 12,502,306 of record NC_063180.1, read on the forward strand.
ACATACCACCTGCCAAGTGGTAAAGAATATCTCTGTGTGTTGTGAATTATACTTGTGGGGAAAATCAAAGTCATTCTCTATCTCTTTGAATCCAAAGTTGCCTACACTGTAGATGTAGCAGGTCTTATTGTGCAACAATAGGAGAAATGAGAACAAGGAGCTCAATGAGCCAATAATGAGCCTTTCTGAGAATATCAGATGAGCACCTGGAGATGCAGTACCACAACACAAAGGCATGGATTTGAACATGGGCTTTTCCATAGCCTGGTCAGTCTTCTGTTACTTTGCCAAAATATCCTGAAGAAGAGCAATTCTTCTCACTGCAAGTGTACAGGTGCAAGCCTAGGGATAAGAACAAGACAGTATTTGGCTGGGATTTGCATCAAACGGCTGCTCACTGGCTCTGTACTGGAGACTATAGCTGACAAGGCCAAGGTTGCTGTTTCACTTCAGTTATATTTTAGGGAAAAAAGAAAAAAAAACGATTTATAATTTGCTGTGGCTTCACTAATCTCTACCAGCTGTCTCACAAATGTCCAACTGAGGTGTCATGGAGACTGAGAACCAAAAGAATTACTTTCAATGGATCATATTTGACAGCTATGACTTTAGACTAATGAGATTTTTGATGGGTTTAGGCACCTGACATGTTTATAATGATGCTAATTTTCATGGCATGAAGAAAGCCTCTAATCCTACTCAGAATTAATTCATTCTTCCCAGAACCTTCCTGGAACTTGCTGTCTGACAACATAAAAACAGAAACAATGCATACACTCATGGTAACACTGAGAACAGAAGTGGACCCTTGACAAAGCAGAAATGCTTAGAGCCTCCAAAAGTAGAAGGGGGCTATAGTAGATGGAGGAAGCCACAGCCCCAAGTATGTTATAGAGAAAAGTCTGTAATAGTGGGAGCCACTCCTCTCTTGAGATCTGCAGTTGCTCTATGGTTTCCCAATGCTGATAGGAAAAATTAAAACTAATTTAATTTTTTGTTCTATAGTTAAGGAGCTCAGAAATCTGATATGGGTGTTACAGAGCTAAGATCAAATCTGTATCCCATTTGGAGGTTCTTGAGGAAAGTAGGTTGTTTGCTAGTCTCAAGAACTTGCCCAAAGTGTTTGGTTTATTTTCCCATCTTTCCTCTGTTTCAGTTGTTATATAACTTTCTCTGATCATGCTGCCTAGCTTTCATGATTATGCTAGATCTGTTTGCTTAATTTAGGATAACCTTCCATCTCAAAATCCTCAATAGCATCAAAAATTCATGAAAGGGCTGGGGATATAGCCTAGTGGCAAGAGTGCCTGCCTCGGATACACGAGGCCCTAGGTTCGATTCCCCAGCACCACATATACAGAAAACGGCCAGAAGCGGCGCTGTGGCTCAAGTGGCAGAGTGCTAGCCTTGAGCGGGAAGAAGCCAGGGACAGTGCTCAGGCCCTGAGTCCAAGGCCCAGGACTGGCCAAAAAAAAAAAAAAAAAATTCATGAAAGATGACTCAGCTTCCCTTCTCACCACAACCAGATCAATTTATTTTTTATTTACTTAAAAAAGAAAAAGGGCATAATCTCACATCGTATGTTGAAAATAACAACAGTGTTAAACCACTTGTTTCCATATCTTGGCATTCATTTCAATGAGCATCATGTTATGTAATCATATGTACTTTTGAGATATTGTGTTCTTCTGCTAGGGAAATCCTAGGTTATTCTCAATGAGGGAATCTATAGAGTCTATCTTTCTTTGTGTCTGGCTCACTTCACTTCAGCTGCTCAACTAAGATTATAGATGTAAGCCACCAGTGCCCTTTTGTTTTGTTTGTTTGGTTAGTTTTTTGGGGTGGTGTTGTTTACCCGTACTGGAGCTTGAACTCAAGGCCTCACATACTCACGTGGCTTTTTTTCCTCAAGCCTGGAGCAAACCTCCACTTCCCATTTTCTGACCCATTTCATTAAGTTTATAAAGGGGATTATCCTTATAAAACTACTTGGGAGATACTGCCACTTACAGAACACAAAAAGGAGGAGGAAGGGTAGAATGATGAAGATGATGATGATGATGATGATGATGATGATGATGACGACGACGACAAAGACAAACCCTGTAGCAGAGCCCTCAATAAGACCCTTAGCCTTCTGGCTACACAGTGCTATAGAAAGCCAATAAGGTACTTCGTCCAGTTCCCCGTGGGAAGCTATTACCATGTCTTGGACTCTCACATCAGGAAAATACTGGTAAAATTGGACTGTGGAAAAGCCACACTAGTGGGAAGCAGGCATCTTCCCAGGTAGCCCAAGTAGACATTCTTGACCCACTCTTGGTCCGGAGAGTGTGCTGGGAGATCTCTCACCTGCTTAGTGTTTTCTGCTGGTTCAATGGTTCCTGCTATGTTGCATCATCTCCAAAGGACGTAGAAATTCTGCACACCACTTACTACTGTAAAATAACCACTTTGTTTACTCACTAATAAGGATTTTGTTGCCTGCCTTTGAGAATGATGAAGTCAGAGAAGTGCTTATTGTTTTCATTATAAATGCTTCCATCATTTTTTACAATGTACTTTGAATAAAAAATTAATATGACTTAAATATAGTAATAGACAAAATAAATGGGACCTTTCATCTCATCAAAAACACAATTCCAAATAGGCCACAAATCTGTGCACAATGTTCCAGCGGAAACAAGTTGGACAAGAAATGTACTCACTAATGTAAATGATCCCCCTCTGTACATCATCTTGACAATACAATTTTTTAATTAAAAAAATTAAGCTCCAGATTACTGGCATCCAGTGACATGCAAACCTGGCATACATTTCGGAAGACTCATCCCTATTCCAAGCTGAGAAGTGGAGAAAAATCATACTTTCAGGAGGAAAGGTGAAAAGCTGCAGCCTTTCTGGAAAGCAATACAGCAACACTGATTAAACTATAGAATAAAATTCAAGCCAGCAAACCAAGGACCAGAAATTCATTTCACAGAAATCAATAGAAACCCTACAATTAAAGGCCTATTTTTATACCATTGTTCATAGTCCTGAAAAGCTGACATAAATGAAAGTAAATGATCAAGTGAGGGGAAAAGAGAATATATGAGTGTTCACTCACATACCTTTTAAAAGTATGAGTAGTTCCCGTAAGATCTTCATGAGTGAAAAAATAACAAGCTTAAGTGTGAAGAATCTCCTCAACCCAAAACAGGTATTTCCTGACTCCCAGCTTTTTCTCACATACTCCCTTCCACTTAAAGTGTCTTATCAGCCTCTACCTCTGCTTGGTAAACCTTATCCTTAAGTGTCAGTTTGCTTAACCTTTGGAGAAGCATGATATGAAAATATGGTATAAAGTGCATCATCATTTGACTCAAAAATCTTATATCTCCAAATTTACAATGAAATTATAAATACATATGCAGTAAATGAAATATATACAAGAAATTCTCTAAGACCCAAAATAAATATACATAAATTGAATTTAAATGTTTACAACAAATGACTTGTGATTTTTAATAGAATACTATATTTTACAGCAATTACAATTATGATGGAATTCATATCAAACACACAAAACAATCTTGGATATAATTGTTGTATGAATTGTCACTCATCAGTGACATATAAATCAGTTATAAATAAAGGCTAGTTACATGCAGTATGATCCAATAAGTTAAGCCTAACTGTGAACATATTCATATTGGTTTTTTATAGAGAAATTGATATTTAAAAGATTTTCTGAAACATTTCAATAGTCATTATCTTTGAACATTTAAAGCTAATGTCCACTTTTTTTAAACCTTTGTTTACTGTTTGTGTCCCCTCTACCCAGAAATTTATACACAAAATTCCTAGCCCTTCTGATGAAAGTAATAGAAAATGGGATCTTTCGGGAGGTGAGCAGAAACCTAATTACTAAAGTCGATTCTCTTATGAAAGAAGTCCCTTAACACATAAGAACTTAGCAAAGAAAATGCCTGGAATTGGAACACATGTGTTTACAAAGTACCAGCTTTTCTGGTATCTAGGTCTTGGATTTCCTAATCTACTGAATTTTGATCAATAATGTCTGCAATTTATAAACTATTCAGGCCTGTAATAATTTGCTATACCAACCCCAAAATACTAAAATATATAGTATTTTAATTTTTCCTGGCCATAAACTACACTTTAGTAAAGTGATTGTGCTCCTTTTATTTACAGTTACCTAATGTCAAATTTCAGAATGTCAAATTATATACCTTAAATTAATAAAATGATCATGACTAGCACCTAATGAAATGTATACTACTGTGTATTTTTAAACATACTAATTTAACCTCACAACACACATTAATATGCCCATTTTATAGTGAGTGAAGTGATTATAGAAAAGCCACATACTTTAGAAAAATAAACTGTGATATCTTGGAAGGATTTACAAATTTTGCAACTAAGCAAAGATAACAGAAAGTTTTCCCTTTAATACCCCTTACCTGATTCCATCAACAGAACATTTACCTGACATCTCTTATTCAATTGTTCATTTCCTAAGCATTCTGTATAGTGGTATGAAACTCAATTCTTTTTTTCCTGTTCTTAACTATGTAGGTCTCCCCACTGCGTTTTCTGTCCGCATTAAAAACAGGAAGACGTCATGTAATGTTTTACTTGGTTATGTTCATTTGCATGCACCAATATCTCTTCAGTTATAAAAATCATCCTCTGCAAAATATTTGTTCATGCTGAGACACCTAGAAGGCAAAGAACATAATAAATGACTCCAAGTTTTAGAGCTTCAAGTGTTGTCATGTAGGAAAAATATGTTCAACAAACCCAGCTACCCCAAACCCAAGCACATCACATTTCAGAGCATGTAATGGAGGAGATGTAATTACTATGGTTAATTGGTTCCTAGCAAAATGTCACTGCAAATGAGAACTCATTAATAGACCATTTCAATCACTGGAGACACCCGGTGCTCTTAGGATATGCCCTGACTTCATTCCCAGGTTACTTCCTTCAATGAATAAGAAAATATAAACATCAGTTTATATATGATGACTAAAAATGCATTCTTTGCCGTTTCTATTTTAACAATCACATAAGTTGAGTCAAAAAGTCCACATGAGTTTTCTGTTTAAAAGCCTCACCTTTCAGCATTTAAAAAGCTGTGTAAATTCGACAATATACATGTAGACTAGCTTAACAGGATGACTTTTCTCTGTTAATATTATTTTGAAATGTGTAAAAATCTAATCAGACTGATGGGATTCTCTTATATCAGGACTCTCCCACAGTCCATGGCAGAGACTCAAATCAGCCCAAGCCATGTTTGGGGGGGAGTGTGAAATTTGGTCATAATATTCAATCTATAGCCTATGGAATTAATAAAATTGAGGGAGGGGCAGGGTTGGAAGGAATGAAGAGAATGGAAAAAGGAGTGACAGGCAAGATGAATTGTACTTATTGTCAGGTTTGTTGAATAGTATCTCTTTTGTATAACCACTTAGCAGTAATAAAATATACAATTATAATGGTCTAAACATGTCTTACCAATTTTTGAAATTGTTTTTTATTTTTTACTTTTGTGTACCTTGGAATTCATATAACTCAAATCTGAATGAAGTGAAAATGGGAATCATGATTAGGATTAAAATGATGACTGTAAATAAGGAAGAAGAAAAAGTAGGGGAAATGTAGAGAAGGTAAGGGTGACAGTGATGGTGGTCATGATGGTGGCGATGGGGGCAATGGCGTGATGATGGTGGGGGGTGATGATGGTAATGATAATGATGACAATATTGATGGTGAGGTGATAGTGATGGTGATGGTGATGGTAGAGGTGGAGCTAGTGGTGATGATATAACACTAAAGATAATCTGGAAATAATGACTTTCTTTTGTCTTTTAGCCAAAAGTTTATACTTTCGATTCTGAAGATATTTGATGATCTTTTAAAAAATGGTAGTCTTTAGACTGAAAAGAGACATTACCTGGTCTTTCCTTCTACCTTTTAGTCTAGTCAATATTGCTAGCATTAACCTCCATATTATTTTCCATTTGAAATGCTGTATTTCAGACTTGTGTGTTTGCCACAAGCAGTAAGATAGTTTCCCACCAGAATACAACTGTCCCCATGCTGAAACGAAACATTCTTGAAATATATTTTATACTAGTTCAAGTGAATGTTTAATAACGTGGAAAATTCATGTGCAAAGAATAGAGCAAGAAATCAGGTTACAGAATGGAATATACAGTATGGCATCTGTTTTGTATAAAGAAGAAAAACCATTATAGAGTTAACTGTAGAATTATAAATAAATAAATGTAAATTATAAAGGTGAAACTTCTGTCCTAGGTCTAGTTCATGGATAGTTATTGTTTCTTTTATATTTTAAAACTATTTTTTTCTGGTTCACAAGTGAAATCCTTGCTACTCAGAAGGATAGACCTGGGGATCTCAAAACCAGCCTGAGCAGTAACATCTTTGAGATTCTTATCTCCAGTCAATTACAAAAATCCAGAAGTGGAGCTGTGGCCCAAGCAGTAGAGCACTAATCTTGAGCAAAAGGCTCAGAAAGAGTACCCAGGACCTGAGTTCAAGCCCCAGGACTGGCACAATTTTTTTTCATAATGAGCTTTTGATGCTTTTGGAATGAGGAGAAAAAAAAAAACACTAAGCCTATGCAAAGAAAATAATTTTTTTTTTACTATGGCTGAAACACTAAAATTGCAAATGGAATGCATGTATTGAAAAGCAATGAAATATGAAAATATAGACCTGGTCCTCCCGGTTAGCAATCATCTCATAGCAACATAACAGCTCTCAGGGAAAGGAAAGAAAAGAAAAGATTACATGACGTGTTGGAAAGGAAGCATATCTAAGTGTCAGGGAGGGGTGCCTGACAGAGTTTATTTCATCTCAGCAAGTTGACATCTACTCTTTACCAAGAAGTGTCCAATAGCCCACCAGGAGAGGGTCAGGGAAGAAGGACAGCCATACATAGCAGAGCACTGGCTCCCACAAAATCTTTGAGGAGATGATTGCAGGGGCCTTACATCTGTAATCCTCTCTTCTCAGGAAACTAAGAGGAAGACTGAAGTTTGAAGCTGCCTCAGTAAGTCTCTGAGACACAATTTTCAATGACTAGCACAAATCCAAGACAGTTACCTGTCTAAGGTGGTAGAGTACCAGCCATCTTCAAGCCAATGAAGCAAAAAAGAAGGAACGCCTCGTGGGGTAGAATCTTATAAGGGAGACCATTACAGCAGGCTGCCCATATGCTATGAAAGGACAGATGAAGTTTAAAAAGAAAAGGGAAAAGAAAATGTCTAGGCAGATGGAGTGACATTACAAAGATAAATAGTAAGGTGTGATTTTGGAGGGACAGGCAGTGTGAATTCTGGAATGTACAGATGATATGAGAGTGAGAATTCAGGCAGGGATGTAGATGAAGCTGGAGGCCTGACTCCTGGATATTATGCCAGATGTGTCAGATTTCAATATCGGTCTGGTTAGGCATTCCAAGAGAACTGAAGAATTGAATCCAAGTGTTCCAGAAACAAAACCACCCTTCTGTTGTCTGACTTTAGCAAGACTCACTAAGACCCACTGTGTTCTTGCTCAGGATTTCCAAAATACTCATGGACACCTTCCTTGTTCACCTACAAGGCTGAACACAGACATTTATCCCCTTTGCCTAAATATGTTGATCAGTTGACAAGATAGATACAAGCTGCAGGAGTGTGCTTGAGCTGCTGTTACAAAGCACCCCAATATGCATAATTTGAACCACCCAATGATTTATGAGTGGGAGATCAAGGTCTAGCAAGACATTGCTTGTTTTAGAGCTCTGGGGAGAGTGGAATCCATGCATTTCTCATAGGTTCTAGCATTCTTCCCACAGATTCTGACATTCCTAGCTTGCAACTGGGTAACTCCAGATGAATGAGGGAACGATGTAATTACCTCATTTTATTTTTATTACATTTGCAAAGACCTTATTTCCAAATTAGGTCATATGCACAGATATTGAGAGAGAAAGCATAACCAAAGTACATGGAGGACATGGATGGCACACATCCAGCTAATGGCACAGAACTCCACTCTAAAAATCCTGTGTCTAAGTGTGAGTAACTAATATTAGAGATGTTCATGACTCTGAAATGACCACTGTTGCAGGAGTGGGGGAAGAGGTCCTGTACAAACTGACTGATACCTTTCTGCCTTTAAAAGTCTCAGATTATCAAACATCCCTCATAACACATTCGTATCTTTCTCTAAAAGTCTTAATGTCTAAATCACCTTTACAGGATGCTCTCAGATGTTCTTCATATTATATTACATTACATTACATTAATAAAATCAATCCCCTTACCTGGTTTTGCCTTTGGTATGGAACAATGTCATGGTCCACAAGTACTTTGAGTCACAGTCCAGATTCAAGGGATTTGATGAGCAGTCACTTGACAGGCTGTGTGAATGTATGCTTCAAAAACGCCTTCATGGACCACTGTACTCACATCCATGTTACTGAGAATGCCAGTTCCATCCCCTTGCCTGGAATTTCTTCAGCTTATTTGTTGTTGGTGCTTCTAAAGACTAGGCCGATGTGATGAGATAATACATTTGTAACTTCACCCTTCTAAGTATAGGTCTTTTCACTCATCTAGAAAATAAAATAAGGAATGCAAACCTAGTGTTGGGTTTTCTGGCAAGCCTTTGTTTGTTTAGGGAATAGAATTTGACAAGCACACAAGAGATAACACTCTCTTTCTTCTATCCAGACTTTTGCACCCAAGATCCACAGGTCAGTGAAGCAAGACACAGAACACTGCAAGAGCAATGGAGTGGAGTCAGGAAAGGCAAGCAGGATCAGCACAAGAAGAGATCTTACCTGAAAGTCTTTCATGTCTTTTATGCTAAGGAGGCTAAACATCGGAAGTGGCCTTGGGAACAAAATCCAAAGGCATGTCCAGCCAAGTCCTTCTTCGACAGAGAAGAATTAAAGCTACTCACCTCCAAATGGATCACATATGTTTCAAGAAGAAACACCTCCCTGCCTCTGGGCCTACACAGAATAAAAGTGACCTTCCAAATAGGACTGGATTCTAATTCCTACTCTTCTGGCAACTTCAAGCTCAAAGATAGAATTGATTTATTGATAAAAACATAGCATATCTTGCACCCACCCCTGAGGATATGGAGGGAAATGTAAGCTAGACAAGTGTTTAAGTCAGACAATCGTGATGGCTGATTTGATCATGTCTCTCAGTTCTACAGTTCAGTGGCATCATTAAACATTTCTGCAAACCCATTCTTCTGGGAAACTTGGTGGCTTGTCCTTCCTAATGTCCTTCAGGAAGGAAAGAAGGGAGGGAGGGAGGAGGGATGGGAGGAAGGAGGGAGAAAGAGAGGAGAGAAGGGGAGAGGGAGAGGGAGAAGGGGGAGGAAAGAATGCCTCCTACTCTCCTATCTACCTCTCATTTTTTGATAATAAGAAATTTAAAGACCATGAGTATGGAATAGGCAGATCTTTCTTCCCCATGGTGACAGGGAAAGGAGCTAAGTGACCCTCTTTTGAGAAAGTCCTCAGATATTTCTACACTGCCAAAAGATAGCATCATGAGAATATAGACTCTCACAGTTATGTGGCAATAACAATCCAGCCCCCAGTTGCTGGATATGCTTCAGAAGAGGGAAGAAAATGAGCCCCTTCCTAGGAAACCTGCTTGAGCTGTAGGATTTTCTTTTGTTGATTATTTGCTTAAATTTCCTTTTGCTGCTTATTGTCTCAGAAATAAAGGGCTGTGGTTATGCTTAATTTTAGGTTTATGGATGGTGAGAGAATAAGGGCTACAGTTAGGTTTAGACTTCGGGAATTGTTTACATTTAGGGTTACTGCCTGAAGTTGCGTTAGTTTTTGGCTTAAGGTTAGGATTATGGTTAGGTTTATGGATGGTCTTAAGTTTAGGGTTAGGTTTAGAATTAGGGCTAGAGTAAGTGTTAGGGTTAGGCCTACTGTTTCATTTAGTGTTATGGCTAATGTTAGGCTTCAGGTTAGGGCTAGTGTTAGGGAAAGTATTAGAGATAGGATTAGGTTTAGCTTAGGGTTGAGGCTATGGTTAGGTTTAGGTCTATTATTAGGGTTAGGTTTAGGATTACAGCTATGGTTAGGCAGAGTCCCATGGTCAGGGTTAGGGTTAAGGCTAGGGTTAAGTTTAGATCTAGGGTTACTGTTATGTTTAGGGTTTGTGCTAAGGTTATGGTAATGCTTCGGTCTAAGTTTAGGTTTAGGGTTAGGTTTAGGGCCATGGTTGATGTTAGGGCGTAGGTTTGGGCTAGGTTTAGGGCTATTGTTAAGGTTAGGGTTATTTTTAGACTTAGATTCAGGGGTAGTGTTAAGTTTTGGTTTAGGTTTAGTTTTAGGGCTAGGGTTATTTTTGGGTTTAATCTAGTGTTAAGGTAATGTTTACAACTATGTTTAGGGTTAGGTTTAGGGCTAGGTTTGGAGCTAGACTTACATCTTAGCTTAGGCTTAGGGCTAATCTTCGCTTAGGGATTCAGCTAGTATTAAGGCAGGGTTATGTTTGGGCATATTTATAGCGCTTTGGTTAATGCTAGTGGTAAGGTTAGGAGTAGAGTTAAGGTTTCATTTTGGTCTAGAGTTTGGGTTCTGGTCTCTCAGAGGTTAGAGCTAAAGCTACGGCTAGGGATTGAGTTTGGGACTTGGTTTAGGCTTAGGTCTAGATTTTCTTCAATGGGTAGGGTTTTTGTTGAGGCTAGGTTTAGTGTTATTGTTACTGCTTGAGTTAGGATTAGGTCTAGGTTTAGTTTCAGGATTTTAGCTAGTGTTAGGTTTAGATTTAGGTTTAAGGGTAGGTTTAGATTTAGGATTAGGTTTTGGGTTAGGGATACCTTTAGGGTTCGTTCTTTGGTTAAGTTTAAGATTCTGTTTATGACTAGTGTTTGGATTTTTTTAGGGTTAAGGTTAGGTTTATTTCTTCAGCTAGGGTTAAGGATAGGCTTAGTGCTTGTGTAAATGTTAGGACTAGATGTAGCATTATAGGTGTTTAGGGTTATGCTTAGGCCTAGGGTAGGTTTGGCTTAAGTTTAGGGCTATGGTTGTGGTTAGGGTTAGTTTTTCGAATAGAGGTAGGGTTATGAGTTGAGTTAGGCTTATGCTTTGGGAGAGAGTTAGGTTTAGGATTTGGACTGAGGTGCCAGACTTTGAAGTCAGGCCACAACACGTGAACCCCATTTTAGAATCGAACCCTGAGCAACCCAAAATGAGATGTGACAGTCTATCCAGAGATGCCACTGCAGTCTTGCCCAGATCTCTCCATTGCATGGCATGGAACCTGCCAGTTTGGGATGAAAGACACAGCCACTGCTAAAACTGAAAATTCCACACTGCTTTAACCCTTTGCCCCCCCGGTTGTCATTTATCTGTGTTCTCTTTCACCTGCTGGTAAGATCAAATGGCGTGATTCAGATTGATAGCACATAGATCTCATGTTCTCTAAGTGTTACAGCAAAACTTTAAAAAGCAGTTTTTGGTCAGCTCTCAACAAGTTACAAATGGATTATCTCTGTTGTTTTCCTTGTTGCTCCAATTGGAAATAAAAAGGGCTTTTATATCTAAAGCTCCTTGGATGCAATTCAAAGCCAGCCCCGGCAAAAGAAAAATCTCTCTAAAACTCCACCTCCCAGTTAACCAGCAAAGAGCCAGATTGAGAGTTTGGCTCAAGAGAACCATAAAAATGCTGAAAGCGGCACAGTGGCTCAAGTGGTAGAGCACTAGCCTTGAACAGAAGTTGTCAGGGACAGTGCTCAGGCCCCGAGTTCAAAACCTGTAAATGCGGATGGGAGCATGCCATCCCAGCAACAAGCGCTGGAACTCCTGGGACTTAGCCAGTCCAGGAGACGGGAATGTGGAGTGGAGTGAGAGGAGAATGGTGTCATATCCTAAACGGAGCTGCCTTGTCCTGCCCTTTCAAAATGGATCAGAGCCGGGAAATCGAGAGAAATAATACCTGTCCATTTTCCTTTTTTTCTGCCAGTTGTATATTTATTTATTTATTTATTTATTTATTTATTTATCTATTTTTAATTTATTTTTTGCCTCTGACTGGCTATGCCAAATCGGTTCTGTATCACTGAACACTTCTTTCAGTCATTTCTCCTTACCTGTTCATTTTACAATTGGGTTTATGTTTCAAATGGAACTTTTCTGGCGTATGCCCAGGCTATGTTCTATGCCATTCATGTTAACTAGCCCTATAAACTTATCAGTCTTTTGCCTGACCTTTTCAAAAGTTTCTTTTAACAGAATAACATCTCTTGCTGAGATCACCACCTGGGAACTTACAGTTCATAGCTGTCACCCTAACACAGACCTAAACCCTGGAGGCCCCAGCCCTAGAAACTTCTGGGTATGCCCAAGATGCAGGAGTTGGCCAGAGGAAACCATGGCACCCTCTGGCCCTAGTGACCATTCTCGTGGTGATGATGGGAACTTTTGCCAGCCACACTGGACAGTGCCAGGCTGATCAGGGGCCCTTGATTACGTCGCCCCTTCCAGCAGGAAGTAGCTACAGAAAAAAAGACCTTCACCCATACTCCCTGCCTGGTGCCCACTGGTGTCATAATTTTAAGAAATAAAAGAGGGGGAGTAGCCCCCAGGATTAATTAAAAATGGTTATGCTTATATTAAATATCTTTAAAATTTTTTAAATCATCCCAAATCAGTGTGGAATGGAGTATTGTATCTGCCTTTCCAGATTGGAAAACTAAACCCAGAGCACTTGCTCTGGAAAAATGTCTTGTTGCTTTCTCTAGGAAAACAAGGACCATACTGGATTTCTTCTGCTCTTCCAAGAGAATATAGAAAGCCTGCCTGCACACAACGGCAATAACAGTAGGAGGCAACCCGTTTCCTTTCCTTTCTTTACTTTCTAGACACTTCTTGAGCATCTCTCGTGGCGCGATTTTTTGCCATGGCGATATTGTCCACGGCTTTGCACAGGGACTGAAATAGGGAATTGCACTGTTTCTCCCTTGCCTTTCACCCTGCTATTAGGGAGTCCCATTAGAGGAAAATAGGAGCTGAAGTTTTTGAAACTCAACCTCAATGTTTCATGAAAAAATGGTTTTAAAAAGTAAGAGCAATGGTTTAGCACCTTCGCCTCAATGTTTATGAAAAAAGGAATGTTTTACTAACCACCTGTGTTTAAGTTTCCAGCTACTGTGAACTACCAGAGATGCCAATGCTTCAACCTGCTTCTACCTCACCGCCAAAAGTGGAATGATGCCCGCATTAACTTGAATGACGCAGAAACAAGATATGGACCCCAACTTCTCTGGACTAAGCCAAATGGATGGCCCCTTACCTACCCCTCACCCCCTTTGTGGGAAGGGCCCCACATATATATTTTATGTCAGCATTTGCCTCATGCCTACATATGCCATGTGTTTACAGCATCCCCTGCTAATTTAAAAAACAAAAAAAGAGTAGATGTTGGGGATTCATGTTGCCCTTCCCCCAGCCCTGGGGCAGTGTAAAAAAACTAGCCACTCCCATCTTCCGGCTTCATCCAGAAGAGAAGTCCCTGCCCCTGGGGTTGAACACGTTCATGCCATCATGGCGGCGGAGCCCCCAGAGACCCAGTTCTTGTAGGGCTGTTGTCTCCGCCCATAGAGGAAGTTTCATGACATCACCTGATGGGCAGCCCAGCTCAGCCAATCGCTAACCTCCAGCTAGTCAGCCCAAGTCCCTCTCCTTCCCGTCTTCGTCACCGTAATAAATTCTTCTGCCCTCCCTCTGAACGAGTGAGACTGGTGGACCATCCAGTCCGACTCCCCGGAATTTCTTTCCTGCATCGGCTCTGGACACATGAGGGGGGACTGACGGGGAAGGGGATTTTGTCATTTCTCCTCAGCTTAGAGAAGTCCACAAAGATACGCTTTACTCCTTCTGCCGGCAGGAGGGGTAGGGCTGAGTTTCTTTCATAGTTTGGGATTTGGGCATCTCCCAGGGAGAAATGTGGAGAGAGGGGCTAGAACCCCAACACCTGTGCCTTATATTATTGGCACACACTTCACCAATAAAAGAGATCTTGCACCGACTTGACTCCCAGGCAGTCTGATTTTCCTCCGTTGAGGGAGAGCTGGGTGCCGGTGTCCTGCCCTTCCCCTAACCCTTCTCCTTTCTTGGCTCATGCGGGTAGGGTGAGCACAGGGGGTTAAAAATCCCAGCAGGTTAGGATTAGGGTTATGGCCTGGGTTAGGGTTAGGACTAGAGTTAGGGTTAGGGATCATGTGTAATCTAGGTTTAGGTTTAGGCATTGGACTAGGGTTAGAGATAGGGCTAGGGTTAAGGATAGGGTTAGTGTTTGGATTAGATTTTATGTGTCAGCTAGGGTTAAGGTTAGGGTTAGGGCCAGAATGACCCTTAGGGTTAATGTGTAATCTAGGGTTAGGGTTTGGGTTAGGGATTGGACTAGGTTTAAGGTTAGGTTTAGGTCTATGGTCAAGGCTAGGGTTTGATTTAAGGTTAGACTTTATGTGTCATCTATGTTTAACGTAGGGCCAGGGTTAGCATTTGTGTTAGGGTTAGGCTTAGGCTTAGACTTAGGCCTTGGAGTTGGTTTATTTTTAGGGATCATGTGTTGTTACAGTAAGGGTTAGGACTAGATTTAGGCTTAGGGATCATGTGTAATATGGGGTTAGGTTTAGGGTTTGATCTAGGTTTTGGGTTAGGGTTAGGGCTAGCATTAGGTTAGTACTACCGTTAGGGTTAAGTTAGGGACTTGGTGTGTTTTTATGGTTAGGGTTAGGTGTAATGTGATTGAAAGGACTAAATTTCAGGTTAGGGTTAAGTTTAGGGCTTGGAGTAGTTTTAGGGTTACGGTTACTGTTAGTGTCCAGCCTAGGGTTAGGGTTAGGGTTAGAGTTAGAGTTAGTTTTAAAGTTTGTGTTTGACTTTACCTGTTATCTAGGCTTTGGTGCAGGACTACAATTAGGTTCATGTTTATGGTGTAATCCAGGGTTTGTTTTAGGTTGTGTTGTATTAGGTCTAGGCCTATGGTTACAGCTATGGTTAGGATTAGGGTTCATGTGTGTTCTACTTTCACTGGTAGGGTTAGGAATTGGCCTAGGTGTAGGGTTAGCCTTTGGCCTAGGGTCAAGTCTAGGATTAAGGTTAGATTTTATGTGTTTTCTAATGTTACAGTTAGGGCCATATTTACCATTAGGGTTAGGTTTCGGGTGAAGTTCTTATCTACGATTAGGGTTATGGTTATGGTTATTGTTAGTTCTAGGGTTAGGTTTAGGATTAGGTCTAGTGTCAAGAATACAGTTAGCGTTAGGTTTAGATTTTTCGTGGCATCTAGTATTTCAGTTGTGGTTATGGTTAGGATGAACGCATGATCTATTGTAAGGTTTAGCTTTACTGCTAGGATTAGGGCACGTGTTAGGGCTTCAAATAAGACTAGGATTAGTTTTAAGTTCTGGATTAGGGCTTGTAATACAGTTAGGAATAGGTTTATGTTAGGATCAAACCTAGAGTAGGATTAGGGTTAGATTTTATGTTTAGGACCAGGTTTGGTTATTGGTTATTTTTAGGGTGATGGTTTGTTCTAGGGTTAGGGTTAGTGTTATGGATAGGGTTAGGGTTAAGGTTAGGAGTAGACGTAGGCTTCTTGTTTGATCTAGGGTTACATTTAGAGTTAGGTTTAGGGCTTGCGTTTTTTCTTTGACTGGAGTTACGGTTTGGCTTTCATGTAATCTAGGGTTTTGTTTAGGGATTGGACTAGGGTTAGGGTTACGTTCAGTTCTAGGTTCATGCCTAGGTTTAGGCTTAGTGTTACATTTTCCATGTCATCTAGTGTTAGGGTTAGTGTTATGACTAGAGTTATGGTTAGGGCTAAGTTTAAGGCTTGGTATAGGTTTAGGGTTAGAGTTAGAATCAAGTTTAGGTTTAGGCCTAGGTTTAGGGCTAGGTTTAGGTATAGGACTAGACTTCAGGTTAGGGTTATTGTTAGGGTTAGATATTACACTATTTTTAGTTTTACTGTTAGTGATAGTGTCAAGGATAGGGTTAGTGTTAGTGTTAGATTTTATGTGTGATCTAAGTTTATGGTTGGGGACATGAGTTAGGACTAATGTTATGGTTAGGGATTATGTGTGATCTAGTTTTAGAGTTAGGCTTACGGCTAGAGTTAGTGGTAGGACCAATGTTTGGAATTGGCGTCATGTTTAGTGTAGGTTTATGGTTAGGTTTTGGACTAGTGTTCGGTTTAGGGTTAGGGCTAAGTTCTCGTCAAGAGTTAGTGCATGGTTTGATTTTATGTGTTGTGTAGGGTTAACGTTAGTGGTAGGGCTAATGTTATGGTTATGGTTAGGGCTATGTTTAGGATAGGGTTTATTTAAGATCTAGGATTAGGGTTGTGAATTGCACTTGGTTTAGGGTTAGGGTTAGATTATATGTGTTATCTAGGTTAGGGTTACAGTTTGGGCTAGGGTTAGGATTAGGGGAAGTGTTACGATTAGTGCTAGGGTTGGGTTTAGGATTACAACTAGGATTAGGACTCGCAGTAGGACCACAGATAGGACTGTGGTTGGTTTTACTTTTAGGGTTAGGGTTGGGGGTTAGCCTATGGTTTGGTCTAGGTTTCGAGTTAGGGTTTATTTGTGATCTAGGGTTATTTTTAGGGTTATGGATAGGGTTAGTATTAGGACTTGAATTAGGTTTTGGGATCAGGGGTAATGTGTGTTTAGTTTTAGGGATTGCTCTAGGGTTAGGGTGAGGCTTAGGTTGAAGGTTTTATCTCGGGTTAGGTTTAGGATTAGTCTTTGGAGTGGGGTTAGATTTAGGGATTCGACCAGGCTTAGGGTTAGGCTTCAAGTGTGATCTAGTTAAGGACTAGGTTTAATGTGAAGGTGTGATTTCGGGTTAGGTTTATGGTTATGGATTGGACTATTGCTAGCGTAACATTTGGCTAGGTTTATGGTTAGATGTCATGTATTTTAAGTTTTGGTTTTGTTTTAGGGATTGGACTAGGTTTAGGGTGAGTGTTAGAGCTACAATTAGGCCAGGCTTAGGTTTAGAATTTATGTTTGATCTTAGTTCAGGGTTGGGACAGGGTTAGGGTCAGCAATAGGACTAGAGTTAGGGTTGGAGATCATGTGGGATCTAAGGTTAGCATTACGTTAATGGCTAGGGTTAGTGTTAGGACTAATGTTAGGATTTGTGATCATATGTAATATAGGTTTAGGTTTGGACTAATGTTAGGTTTAAGATAAAGGCTAGGTTCACGTCAAATGTTAGGGTAGGGTTAGATTTTATGTGTCATGTAGGGTTTGGGTTAGCTTAAGTTATAGGACTAATGTTAGGGTTAGGGTGAGGGCTATGATTATGAGTAGGGTTTATGTGATATCTATGTTTAGGGTTACGGATTGGACTAGGGTTAGGGTTAGGGTTCAAGTGTGATCTAGGTTAGGTCAGATTTTGGATTACTTATCATATGTAATCTAGGATTAGGGTTAGGGATAGTACTAGGGATAGGTTAAGGGGTTGTTTCAATCCTAGTTTTAGAGTTATGGTTCGGGCTAGATTTTATGTGTGATTTAAGGTTTCAGTAAGTACCAGGGTTAGGATTAGAAAGAGGTTTAGTTTCAAGGTGTGATCTAGGGCTAGGTTTACAGTTAGGAATTGGACTATTGCTAGGGTTATGGTTAGGGATAGGTTTATGGTAAGGTGTCATGTATTCTAGGTTTTGGGTTAGTTTTAGGGATTGGACTAGGTTTAGCCTGAGGGTTAGGGCTAAGGTTAGGCAATGTTTTGGCTTATCATTTATGGTTGATCTAAGTTTAGTGGTAGGGACAGGGTTAGTGTCAAGGATAGGACTACAGTTAGGGTTAGGGATCACGTGGGATCTTGGGTTATCCTTAGGATTGTAGCTAGGGTTAGTGTTAGGACTAATGTTATTATTTGGTATCATATGTAATATAGGTTTTGGTTTAGGACTTGATCTAGTGTTAGGTTTAGGGTAAGGGCTAGGGTCACGTCAAGGTTTAGGGTAGGGTTAGATTTTATGTGTGATTTAGGGTTAGTGTTAGCGTTAGTGTTAGGGCTTGGGTTATGTTTAGGGTGAAGGCTATGGTTAGGAGTAGGGTTCATATGTGATATAGGTTTAGGGTTACGGATTGTGCTAGGTTTATAGTTAGTTTTAAATTTTATGTGTCATCTACGTTTAGGGTTACGTTTTGGGCCTCATTAGGGTTAGGGTAAGCATTAGGATTAGGGTCAAGGCGTGATCTAGGGTTAGGTTTAAGGTTACAACGAGGATTAGGACTCAGGTTAGTGCTACAGATAGGACTAGGGTTAGTATTAGGGGTCGGGTTAGGGTTCGGCTTACGCTTTGGACTAGGTTTCAGGTTTTGTTTCATGTGTGGTCTTGGGTTAGGTTTAGGGTTATGGATAGGGTTAGGACTAGGACCAGATTTAGGCTTATGCATCATGTGTAATGTGGGGTTAGGGTTAGGGATTGCTCTAGTGTTAGGGTTAGAGTTAGGGCTAATGTCAAGTCTAGGGATTGGGTTTGATTCTATCTGTGATCTACGTTTAGAGTTAGAGTTATGATTAGGGCTTGGGTTAGCACTAGGACTAGAGTTATGATTTTGGGTTAAGTTTAGGGCTTTTTGTAGGTTTAGGATTAGGTTTTGTATCATGGTTAGGTTTAGGGTTAGGATTAGGATTAATATGTGATCTCAGGATAGGTTTGGGATTAGTTTTTGTATTGGGGTTAGATTTAGGGATAGTACTAAGTTTGGGTTACGGTTAATGTTAGGGCTAGGGTTTTTCTTAGGGTGAAGGCTACAGTTAGGAGTTGGGTTCATGCGTGATATCGGGTTTGGTTTACGGATTGGACTATGTTTAAGGTTCGGAATAGATTTTATGTGTCATCTAGGGTATGGTTTATGGTTAGGGCTTATGTTAGGTATCTGGTAAGCGTTAGGGTTATGATCAACACATGATCTATGGTAAGGTTTAGGTCTACATCTAGGATTAGGACACGGATTAGGGCTACAAGTAAGTCTACGGTTAGTTTTAGTGTAAGGTTTAGGCCTTGTAAGGGTTAGAGTTACGGTTATGGCAGGATCAAGCCAAGGGTTGGGTTCGGTTTAGATTTTATGTGTGATCTAAATTTATGTTTACCACCATGGTTAGGTTAGGGGTTAGTGTTAGAGTGAAGGTGTCTTCTAGGGTTAGGGTTAGTGTTATTTATTAGGTTAGGATTAGGAGTAGGGGTAGGCTACCTCTTTGATCTAGTGTTAGGGTTAAAGTTAGGTTTAGGGCTAGGGTTATTTCTTGGACTAGTGTTAGGGTTTGGGTTCTTGTGTAATCTAGGGTTAGGTATATTGATTGGACTAGGATTTGGGTTATGTTCAGTTCTAGTTTCATGCCTAGGGTTAGCGATAGTTTTACATTTTACGTGTCATCTAGGGTTAGGGTAGGTTTTTGACTAGAGTTAGAGTTAGGGTTAAGTTTAGGGCTTGGTGTAGGTTTAGGGTTAGGATCAAGTTTATGTTTAGTGTTATGGTTAGGGTTAGGGCTAGGTTTCTGCATAGAACTAGAAGTCAGGTTATGGTTAGGGTTATGTTTAGGCATTGGACAAGTTTTATGGTTACGGTTAGGGGTAGTGTCAAGGATAGGTTTAGCATTAGGGTTAGATTTTATTTGTGATCAAAGTTGAGGGATAGGACAGGGTTAGGGTCAGGGTTAGGAGTAGGGTTAGGGTTAAGGATCATGTGTGTTCTAGGGTTAGGTTTAGGGTTATGGCTAGGGTTAGTGTTAGGACTAATATTAGTAATTGGGGTCATGTTTAAAGTAGCTTTAGGGTTACGGATTGGACTGGGTTTAGGGTTAGGTTTAGATTATACCTGTCCTCTACAGCTAGGGTTATGGTTTTGGCCTGGGTTAGTGTTAGGGTAAGCTTTAGGATTAGATTGAAGACGTGATGTATGGTTAACGATTACCACTAGGATTAGGACTCGGGTTAGTAATGCAGATAGGACTAGGGTTAGTTTTAGTTTAGGTTTAGGGCTTGGAATATGGTTAGGATTATGGTTAGGGTTATGACAGGGTTGGGGTCTTGGTTAGAAATAGGGTTAGCGTTAGGGATCATGTGTGATCTAGGGTTATGGTTAGGGTTAGGGTTAGGGTAAACTTTTAGGTTAGGTTGAAGACTTGATCTAGGATTAGGTTTACCGTTACAACCAGGATTAGAACTCGGGTTAAGGATACAGACAGGTCTAGGGTTAGTTTTTGGGTTAGGCTTAAGGTTTGGAATACGGTTAGAATTAGGGTTATGGTTGGATCAAGCCTAGGGTTAGGGTTCGATATTATGTGTGGTCTAAGTTTACGTTTAGGACCAGGGTTAATTTAGTAGTTAGTGTTAGGGGAATGGTGTGATCTCGGTTTAGGTTTAGGGTTAGTGTAATTGCTACATTTGTGGTTAGCTTTAGGGGTAGGGTATGGTTCCTGTCTGATCTAGGGTTAGTTTAGTGTTAGTGCTAGGGCTAGTGTTATCTTTAGGATTAGAGTTATGTTTAGGGTTAAGTTAGGGCTTGGTGTATGTTTAGGGTTAGGGTTTGGATTATGGGTTCATTTTAGGATTAGGGTTATGGTGAAGGTGTGATTTCCGGTTAGGTTTTGGATTCGTTTTTTGAGGATTGTTAGATTTAGGGATAGGACTATGGTTTGGGTTAGGGTTCAAGTGTGATATAGTTTAGGACTAGATTTAGGATTATGTTTAATGTTTTATCTAGGATTGGGGTTAGGGATAGGACTAGGTTTAGGGTTAGGGGTCGGTTCAATCTGACTTTTATTGTTAGTATTAGGTTTAGATTTTATGTTTGATATAACTTTTAGTTTAGGGCCATGGTTAGGACTAGGGATAGGTTTAGTGTGAAGGTGTGATCTAGGGTTAGGTTAAGTTTTGGATTAGTGTTACGGCTAGGGTTATGGTTAGGGTAAGTAATAGGGGTTGGGTCCCTGTCTGATCTAGTGTTAGATAGTGTTAGTGTTAGCTTTCGTGCTAGGGTTATTTTTAGGACTAGGGGTACGGTTGGGGTCATTTGTAATCTAGGGTTGGGTTTAGGGATTTGACTAGGCTTAGGGTTACATTTAGGGCTAGGTTCAAGGCTAGGCTTAGGGTTAGGATTAGATTTTACGTGTTATCTAGTGTTAGGGTTATGCTTAGAGTGTAGGTGTAATCTAGGGTTAGGTTTAGGGCTCGGGTTAGGTTTCAGACTAGTTGTATAGTTAATGTTAGTTTTAGATTTTACATGTGATCTAAGGTTAGAGGAATGGACAGTTTTTGAATCTTGGTTAGTACTAACCTTAGGTTTAGGGATCATTGTAATGTAGGTTTAGGGTTTTGGTTTGGAGTTGGGTTAGTTTTAGGGTATGGGCTAGAGTCATGTCTGAGGTTAGGTTGGGGTTAGATTTTTTGTGTCATGTACGATTATGGTTAGCGCTAGGCCTAGTGTTAGGGTTATTGTGAAAGTGTGATCTACGGTTACACCCTGGATTATTACTCCGGTTAGGTGTACAGATTCGTCTAGGGTTTGTTTTAGGGTTAGGTTTATTGCTTGGAATACGGTTAGCTTTTGGGTTATGGAAGGATCAAGCCTAGGGTTAGGGTTAGCTTTGGATTTTATTTGTGATATAAGTTTACTTTTAGGACGAGGATTAGGTTAAAGGTTAGTGTTAGGGTGAAGATGTAATCTAGTGTTTGTGTTAGGGTTAGGGTCAGTGTCATGGCTATGGTTATTGTAAGGTTTAGGGGTAGGGTAAGGGTTCCCGCATTAACTAGGGTTAGGGTTAGTGCTAGGGTTATTTTTCTTACTTGAATTAGGTTTAGGGTTCATGTGTAATCTATTGTTAGGTTTCAGGTTTAGACTAGGTTTAGGGTTACGTTTAGGTTTAGGTTCAAGCCTAGGGTTATCGTTATGGTTAGATTTTTTCTTGGCATCTAGGGTTTGGGTTAAGGTTATGACTACAGTTAGGATTAGGTTTAAGTTTAGGGCTTGAGGTAGTTTTAGAATTAGGGTTAGGGCTAGTGTCAAGCCTCAGGATAGTGTTAGGGTTAGGACTAGAATCTAGTTTTGGTGATGGGTTAGAGTTAGTTTTAGGGTTAGGGTTAGGCTTAGGCTTACAACGAGTGTTAGGATTATGGTTTATGTGTGGTTAGTGTTAGGGTTAGGTAAGATTTAGGGTAGGGATCATGTTTTATATTGGGTTATGGTTAGGGTTTGATCTCAGGTTTGAGTTAGGTTTAGGGCTAGAGGTAGGCTCAGTAGATTTAGGGTTAGGGTTAGTTTTAGATTTTCTGTGTCATCTACTGTTATGGATAGGATTATGACTAGAGTTAGGGTTGTGGTTAATTTAGGGGTTGGATTAGGTTTAGGGTAAGGGTTTGGGCGACGTTTATGCTTATGACTATAGTCAAGGTTGGGGTTAAAATTTTGGCTTGTAGTAGTTTTAGGATTAATGTTAGGGATAGGGTTATTGATAGAGTTAGGATTAGGACTCGATTTCTGGTTTGGGATCTGGTGTAATATGGGCTTAGCTTTAGGGTTTGCTGTATGGTTAGCGTTAGGGTTAGGTTTAGGGTGAAATAGTGATCTCGGGTTAGGTTTAGAATTAGTTTTTATAGTATGGTTAGATTTAGGGATAGGACTAGGGTTAGGGTTAGCTTTCAAGTGTGATCTTGTTTAGCACTAGATTTTGGATTACTGATCATGTTTAATCTAGGATTATTGTTAGGGATAGGTTAGGGATAGGTTAGGGTTCGGTTCAATCCTAGTTTTAGAGTTATGATTACATAACATTTTATGTGTGATCTAAGGTTTCGGTTAGGGACATGGTTAGAATTAGGGAGAGGTTCAGTGTGATGGTCTGATCTAGGGTTAGGTTAACGGTATGGATTCAACTATTGCTTGGGTTACTGTTAGGGCTAGGTTTAGGGTTAGATGTCATTTTTTAAAGTTTTGGGTTAGTTCTAGGGATTGGACTAGGTTTAGGGTTAGGGTTAGGTTTAGGGTTAGGCTAGGGTTAAGTGTAGAATTTTCAGTTGATCTAAATTTATGGGTAGGGACAGGGTTAGGGTCAGCAATAGGACTAGAGTTAGAGTTAGAGATCATGAGGTATCTAGGTTTAGCGTTAGGGTTATGGCTAGGGTTTGTGTTAGGACTAATGTTAAGATTTCGGATCATATGTAATCTATGTTTAGCTTTAAGTTTTGGACTAGTGTTAGGTTTAGGGTAAGGACTAGGTTCACTTTAAGGGTTTGGGTAGGGCTAGATTTTTTGTGTGATGTAGGGTTAGGGTTAGCATTAGTGTTAGGGCTTGGGTTAACATTAGTGTGAGGGCTACAGTTAGGAGTTTGGTTCATGTGTGATCTAGGGTTTGGGTTTCGATTGGACTAGGTTTAGGGTTAGGGTGAAATTTTATGTGTCATCTATGGTTACGATTATGGTTTGGGCCTCATTAGGTTTTAGGTAAGCGTATGCAATAGGTTTAAGGCGAGATCTAGGGTTAGGTTTACAACGAGGTTTAGGACTCATGTTAGGGCTACAGATAGGAATAGGTTTAGTATTAGCGTTAGGGTTAGGGTAGGCTTATGCTTTGGGCTAGGTTTCAGGTTTGTTTTCATGTGTGGTCTAGGGTTAGGGTTATGGTAATGGATAGGGTTAGGATTAGGACCAGATTTAGGGTTAGCGATCATGTGTCATGTGGGTTAGGTTTAACGATTGCTCTAGTGTTAGGGTTAGTTTTATTACTAGTGTCAGGGCTAGAGTTAGGTATAGATTTTATGTGTGATCTACGTTTATAGTTATGGTTAGGTTTAGTGCTTGGTTTTGCGTTTGGACTAGAGTTATTGTTAGGGTTAAGTTTAGGGCTTGATGTAGGTTTAGGGTTAGGGTTTTGATCATGGTTAGGTTTAGGGTTAGGGTTAGGATTAAGGTGTGATTTCGGGTCATGTTTAGGATTAGTTTTTTTGATTAGGGTTAGATTTAGGGATAGGACTAGGTTTTGGTTTAGTCTTAAAGTGTTATCTAGCTTATGACTAAATTTAGGATTAGTTATCTTGTTTAATCTACGATTGAGGTTAGGGTTAGGACTAGGGATAAGGTTAGGGGTCGGTTCAATCCTAGTTTTAGGGTTATGGTTAGGCTTAGATTATGCATGATCTAAGGTTTCTGTTAGGTCCAGGGTTAGGGTTAGAGAGAAATTTAGTGTGAAGGTTTGAAATAGGGTGAGGTTTACAGTTACAGAATGGACTATTGCTAGGGTTATAGTTAGGACTACGTTTAGGGTTATGATTCATGTATTCTAGGGTTAGGGTTAGGTTTAAGGATTGGACTAGGTTTAGGTCTACGGTTAGGATAGGGTTAGGGTTAGGTTTAGATTTTATGTTTGATCCATGTTTAGGAGTAGGGACAGGTTTAGGGTCAGGGATAGGACTAGGTTAGGGTTAGGGATCATGTGTGATCTAGGGTAAGAGTTAGGGTTACCGCTAGGGATAGTGTTAGGTCTAATGTTAGGGTTTGGGATTATATGTAATCTAGGTTTATGGTTAGGGTTTGGACTAGTGTTAGGTTTAGGGTAAGTTCTAGGTTCACGTCAAGGGTTAGAGTAGGATTATAATTTATGTGTGATGTAGGGTTGTGTTATCCTTAGTGTTAGAGGTAGGGATAGGGTTACGGTGAGGGCTACGCTTAGTAGTTGGGTTCATGTGTGATCTGCGGTTTGGGTTTCGGATTGGACTAGGTTTAAGTTTATGGTTATATTTTATGTGTCATCTATTGTTAGCCTTATGGTTAGGGCCTGCATTATGTATAGGTTAAGCGTTAGGGTGAGGGCGAATGTGTGATATATGGTAAGCTTTAGGGTTACTACTTGGATTAGGACAATGGTTAGGTCTACAAATAAGACTAATTTTAGTTTTAGGGTCATGTTTAGGGCTTGTCATTCGGTTAGGATTAGGCTTAATGTAGGATCAAATCAAGGGTAGGGTTATGGTAAGATTTTATATGTGATCTAAGTTTATCTTTACGACCAGGGTTAGGTTATTGGTTAGTATTAGTGTGAATGTGTCTTCTAGGGTTAGGGTTATTGTTATGGGTAGGGTTAGGTTTAGGGTTAGGAGTAGGGGTAGGCTACCTGTCTGATCTAGGGTTAGAGTTAGTTAGGTTTAGGGCTAGTGTTATTTCTTCGTCTAGAGTTAGTGTTCAGGTTCATGTGTAGTCTAAGATTATGTATAAGGATTGGACTAGGGTTTGAGTTACATTCATTTCTAGGTTCATGCCTAGAATTAGGGTTAGTGTTACATTTTACGTGTCATCTAGGATTTGGGTTAGGGTTATGACTAGAGTTAGGGTTAGAGTTAAGTTTAAGGCTTGGTCTAGGTTTAGGGTTAGGATTAGGATCAAGTTTAGGTTATGGGTTAGGGTTAGGGCTATGGTTAGTGTTAGGATTAATGATAGGAATTTGGATCATGTTTAATGTAGGTTCAGGCTTAGGGTTTGGACTAGTGCTAGGTTTAGTGTGAGGGCTATGTTCACGTCAAGGGTTAGGTTAGGGTTAAATTTTATGTGTTATGTAAATTTAAGGTTTGTGTTTGTGTTAGTTCTGGTGTTAGTGTTAGGGAGAAAGTATGATTATGAGTAGGGTTCATGCGTGCTCGAGGGTTAGGTTTACGGATTGGACTAGGTTTAGGGTTAGGGTTAGCTTATTTGTGTCATCTAGGGCTAGTTTTAGGTTTAGTCCCAAGGTTAGGTTTAGGTTTATTTTTAGGTTTTATTTGTTATCTAATCTTGTGGTTAGGGCTAGGTTTACTTTAGGGTTACCATTATGGTGAAGTTGAGATGTTGGGTTAGTATTACATTTAGGGTAAGATTTAAGTTAGGGGCTTGAGTTAGGGTCAGAGATAGCTTTAGGGTTTGGACTAGGTTCATGGCTAGGTTTTGGGTTAGTTTCAGATTTTATGTTTGATGTAGTTTTTGGGTTATGGTTAGTTTTAAGACCCAGGTTATGTTTATAGGTAGGGTGAACGTGTAATCTAGGGTTAGGGTTAGGGTTAGGACTAGGTTTAGGACTCAGGTTAGCTCTAGAATTAAGGCTAGGTTCATTGTTTGTTTTTATGTTTTATCTAGAGTTCTATTTATGGTTTGTTTTAGGGCCAGTTTTAGTGTTACTTTTAGGGTTAATGTGTGTTCCAGGATTGGGTTTAACCTTAGGCCAGGTATAGGGTCAGGGATAGAGTTAGTGTGAATGTGTGATCTAGGGTTAGGTGAGGGGTTATGTTTGGGAATAGGGTTTGGGTTATGGTTAGGACTTGGGTCAAGGCTTGATTTATAGTTAAGGTTTGACTTTATGTGTCTTCAAGGGTTATGTTAAGGATTATGGCTAGGGTTAGGGTTAGGACTAGCGTTAGGGATAGCGTGAATATGAAATCTTGGTTTAAGTTTAGCTTTTAGGTTAGGGATTGGACTAGGGTTTCAGTTAAGATTAAGGCTTTGGTCTAGGCTAGGTTTAGGTGTAAGTTTAGATTTTATGTGTGTTCTAAATTAAGGGTTATGGTGATTGAGTGATCTAGGGTTAATTTTAGGGTTAAATTTAGGGTTAATTTTATGTGTCCTTTAGTGTTAGGGTTAGGTTTAGGCCAGGGTTAGGGTTTGTGTTTGTGCCTGGAATAAGGTTAGGGTTAGGGTAATGATTAGGTTTAGCGTTAGGGTTAGCACTACACTTAGGGTTATGGTTAAGTTTAGGGTTTGGAGTACGTTTAGGGTTAGGGTTATGTCTAGGGTGAATAATAGGGTCAGGTTTAGTGTTAGGGATGGGATCAAGGTTAGGTTTCAGGTTTTTGTTAGGTTTTATGTGTTATCTAATCTTGTGGTTAGGGCCCGGTTTAGGATTACGGTTACTGTTAGGCTGAAGTTGAGATGTAGGTTTAGGATTACGTTTATGGCAAGGTTTACTGTAGTTGCTAGAGTTAGGTTTAGAGACAGTGTTTAGGTTAGACCTAGGGTCATGGCTAGGGTTCTGGTAAGGGTCAGATTTTATGTTTGATGTATATTTAGGTTGTGTTTAGGTTTAAGTCGAAGGTTATGTTTAGAGGTAGGGTGAACATGTAATCTAATGTTTTGGTTAGGGTTAGGGCTTTGGTTAGGGCTAGAATTGCGGCTAGTTTTATTGTTTGTGTTTATATGTGATTTAGGGTTCTGGTTTTGATTTGGGTTAGGGCCAGTGTTCGGGTTAGTTTCAGGGTTAATATGTGTTCTAGGATTAGATAAGGTTAGGGCCATGTTTAGGGTTAGGGATAGAGTTAGCATGAATGTGTGATCTAGGGTTAGCTTTATTTTTATGGCTGGAATACAATTAGGTTTTTGGTTACTAATGTCAAGGCTTGGTTTAGGGTGAAGTTTATGTTTAGATTTTCTGTGTGACCTATGTTTATCATTAATGCCAGCATTAATCTTGGGCTTAGGGTTAGGGTGAATGTTTCATCTAAGGTTAGGGTTAGGGGTAGAATCAGACTAGATTTAGTTTTAGGTTTAGGGACTGGGTCAAGACTAGGGTTCGTTTTAGGGTTAGATTTTATTTGTGATGTAATGTTTGGGTTAAGGCCAGGGTTAGGATTAGGGTTAGGCTAAGGGTGAAGATGTGATCCAGGGTTAGGATTAGGTTTAGTTTAAGCGTTAGAGCTAGTGTTATGGGTACGGTTAGGCTTAGGGCTAGGTTTAGGGTTAGGACTAGAATTAGGGTTAGGGTTAGTGCTATTGTCAAGGTTAGGTTAGGGTTAGGGTATCTTTTATGTGTGTTCTAAACATAGTGGTAGGGCCTGTGTTAGGTGTAGGGTTCGGACTAGGGGTATTGTTAGGATTCATGTGTGATCTAGTGTTTGGCTCAGGGTTAGGGCTTGGTTTAAGGTTTGGTTAGATTTTATTTGTCATCTTGGTTTACAGTTAATGGTAGCACCAGGGTTACGATTAGCGTAAGTGTTAGGTTTGTGGTGAAGCTGTGATCTAGTTTTAGGGTTTGTTTTTGGATTACGGTAAGGGTTAAGGTAAGGCCTAGAGTCAAGCCTAAGGTTAGGGTTAGATTTTATGTGTTATCTCGGGTTAGGGTTAGGGTTAACTCCATTTTTATTATTAGGGTAAGAGTTTGGGTAAGTTTTATCAAACATTAGGGCTTGGTTTAGGGATAGGACTAGGTTTGGGGTTTGGTTTATGGCTATGGTCAAGGGTAGGCTTTGTGTTAGGGTTAGATTTTAGATGTGATGTTTTTTTAGGGTTAGGGCCAGGGTTAGTATTAAGATTAGGGTAATGGTGAAGGTGTTATCTCGGGTTAGGGTTAGAGTTAGTGTAAAGATTAGGGCTAGGGTTATTGTTAGGGTTAGGCTTTGGGCTAATTTTAGGGTTAGGACTAGAGTGAGGGTTAGGGTTACCTTTGTGCCTAGAGAAGTTTTAGGGTTAAGCTTAGGTCTAGGGGAAATCCTAGGGATAATTTTTGTGTTAGTGTCATTATCAAGGTTAGTTTAGGCTTAGGGATATACTCCTGTGTCATCTAGGTTCAGTGTTAGGTTTAGGACTCATGCTAGGTTTAGGGTTAATGTGTCATCTGGGATTAGTGTTAGTGATAGGGATTGGACTAGGTTTAGGTTTAGGCCTTGGTTCAAGGCTATGGTTTGTGTTTGTTTAGGTTTTATGTGTTATCAAAGATTAGGGTTAGGGCCAGGGTTAGGATTATAGTTAAGAGTTGGGTGAAGGTATGATCTAAATTAGGGTTTTGGTTTGGGTTTGTTTGCGTTAGGGTTAGTGCAAGGTTAGGGTTTATGTGTGAACTAGGGTTAGTTTTAGGGTTATGGTTAGTGCTAGGGTTAGGGTCAGGACTAGAATTGTGTTAGAATTCATGTGTAATCTGGGGTTATATTTAAAAATTGGATTCAAATTATGGTTATGCTTAGGGATACTGTCAAGTCTATGGTTAAGGTTAGAGTTACATTTTATGTGTCATCTAGGATTAGGGTTAGGGTTATGGCCAGGTTAAAGGTTAGGTTTAGGGTGAAGTTGGGATCTGTGATTAGGTTTTGGATTAGTTTTTGTAGTAGGGTTAGGTTTAGGATTAGGAATAGGCTTAGCGTAGTACTCATCTGTGATCTAGGGTTAGGGAGGGGCTCACCTGGATTTAACTAGCTGGCCTCGCCTGTTTCTCAGTCTTGGGGACATGTGTGGCTAAGATGTCTGCGCCTAGCAATAACGCAAAGCTGCTCTTAGTGTCTTTGGTTATAATCCGGAGGCAGTTCTGTGTGCTTTTCCTCCCTGGTTCTTCCGCCATCTGATTGTCCTCCAGGGAGGTCTGGCTGGGTGTGGTCGGCCTGCCAATATTTTTCTTTTCTTGGCTCCTCTGGTTAGGGTGTGCCTTCCCCATCTGTCCCGCGAGTCGTGGGAGTCGGGGCGGCTAAAAACCCAGACAGGTTAGGGTTAAGGTTATGTCTAGGGTTAGTGTTAGGACTGGAGTTAGGGTTAGGGATTATGTGTAATCTAGGTTTAGGGTTAGGCATTGGACTAGGGTTCTGTTAGGGCTAGGGTCAAGGATAGTTTTAGGGTTAGGGATAGGGTTAGGTTGAAGTTGTGATCTATGGTTTGGGTTAGGTATACTTTTAGGGCTAGTTTTAGGGTTAGGTTTAGTGCTCGGGTTAGGGTTATGTTTCATATGTGATTTTGGGTCATTATTACTGTTAATTCTATTGTTAGGACACGGGTTAGGTCTACAGTTAGGATTAGGGTTAGCTTTACGTTTAGGGCTTGGAATAGAGTTAGGATTAGCTTTGTGAGTGTGGTGAAGCCTAGGATTATCATTATATTTAGATTTGATTTGTGGTCGAAATTTAGGGTTAAGATTATGCCTAGGGTTAGGGTTAGGACTAGAATTAGGATTTTGGATCATGTGTAATCTCGGGTTTGGGTTAGGTATTGCTCTAGGGTTAATGTTAGGGCTAGGGTCAAGGCTCGGGTAAGGGTTAATGTTAGGTTTTATGTATCTTCTAGCATTTGGGTTAGGGTTAGGTCCAGGGTTAGGTTTATGTTATGGATTAGTGTTATGGTGAATATGTGATCTTAGGTTAGTGTTAGGATTAGATTTTGGAGTAGGGTTAGCATTTGGTTTAGGATTATGGTTAGGGTTAAAATTCAAGTGTTACCTAGGGGTGTTTCTAGCGTTAGGATTAGGGATCATGTGTAATCTATGGTTAGGTTTATTATTAGGGCTAAGGTCGATCCTAGGTTTATGGTTAGCGTTAGGGTTAGGGTCCTGGTTCAGGTAAGGTTTCGGTTAGGTTTTGGGTGTCTTCTAGAGTTATGTTTAGGGTTATGGCCAAGGTTAGGGTTAGGCCTAGGGTTACGGTTAGGTTTAGGCTTTGTATCAAAGTAAAGTTTAGGGTTAGTTTTAGAATATATTTGTCTCCTAGGGTTAATGTGAGAGTTTATGCTAATGGTTTGATCTATGTTTATGTTTTCGGTTAGTGTTAGTGTTAGGGCTAGGTTTAGAGTGAGGGTAGGGTTTGGTTTATGATTGGGTTTCATGTGTTTTCTAGGGTTAGGGTTAGAGTTACAGATTGGACTAGGTTTAGGTTTAGTGTTAGGGAAAGTGCCAAGGCTAGCGTTAGGTGTACGGTTAGATTTTATTGTCATCTATTGTTAAGGTTAGGGCCATAGTTAGGATTAGAGATAGGTTTAGGGTCTAGGTGTGATCTAGAATTAGTGTTAGGCTTAGGGCTATGGTTAGGGTTAGGGCTCGGGTTATGGTTAACGTTCATGGTCACCTAGGTTTAGGATTAGTGTGAGGGATTAGATTATTTTTAGGGTAAGGGTTGGGGCTAGTTTAAAGGCTACAGTTAGGATTAGGGTTAGACTTTATGTGTTATCTAGTTTTAGGGTTAGGGTTAGGGCCATGGTTATGTTTAGTGTAAGGGTTATTGTAAGGTTGAAAGTTTGATCAAAAGGTAGGGTTAGGATTATATTTGGAGTAGGGGTTGATTTATGTTTAGGGCTACGGTTAGTGTTAGGACTAGTGTTAGGTTTAGGGTTCAATTTTGGCTTGGTGTGGGTTTAGGTTTAGGTTTCTGGTCAAGGTTAGGTTTAGGCTTAGGTTTGGACTTTCTGTGTCACCTGGGATTAGGTCTACAATTACCACTACATTTAGGCCTAGGGTTTGGTTTATTACTAGAGTTAGGCTTAAGTTTAAGTGTAGGGCTTCGTGTAGTTTTCGGGTTAGGATTAGAATCAAGGTAAGTTCTCGAGTTAGGCTTAGAGTGTATTTGTAAACTAGGGTTAGGGTTACGTTTAGGGCTAGGGTTAGGTTTAGGACTCGTGTTAGCGTTAGGTTTTTTGTTTAATCTTGGGTTAGGGAAAGGCTTATGGTTGGAATAGCTTTAGGGTTAGGGTTAGGGCTCATGCTAAGGATAGGTTTAGGGTTAGGGTTAGATTTTATTTTTGATCCAAGGTTAGGGTTAGGGCAATGGTTAGGTTCACGGTTAGGAGTAGGGTTAGGGTTTAACTTCATCTTTGCTCTAGCGTTAAGGTTAGGGTTACTGCTAAGGTTAATTTTACTACTAATGTTATGGTTTCTTACCATGTGTAATCTCATTTTTCAGTTAGTTTTTGGACTAGGGATAGGTTTAGGATAAGGGCCAGGGTCATGTCTAGGGTTAGGGTAGGGTTAGATTTTTTGACTTCTACGTGAGGGTTAGGGTTAGGGCCAGGGTTATGGTTAGTGTAAGCTTTAAGGTTATGGTGAATTCTTGATCTCGGTTTAGGTTTAGGATTAGTTTTTAGAGTATTGTTAGGGTTAGGGTTAGGGCTAGGATCAAGGCTAGCTTTAGGTTTAATATCAAAGTGAGGGTTAGACTTTATGTGTCATCTAGGGTTAGGGTGGTTAGGGCCCTGTTTAGGTTTAGTGTAAGGGTTTTGGTTCTGGTGAAGGTGTGATCTATGTTTAGGTTTAGGTTTTGGACAAGGTTTAGTGTTAGGGTAACGACTAGGGTTCGGATTAGGGTGAGGGGTACGGTTAGGATTACGGGTCATGTGTGGTCTAGGGTTAGGGTTAGGGCTAGGGTTAGATTTAGGACTAAAGTTAGGTTTAGGGTTCATGTGTAATCTAGGTTCAGGTTTAGTGATTGCACTAATGTTACCTTTAGGGTTAGGTCTTGGGTCAAGTCTACGGTTAGGGTTAGATTTAGTTTTAATGTGTCATTTATTCATTAGATTTTATGTGTGATGTCGGGTTATAATTAGGGTTATGGCAGTGTTATCATTAGTGTTATGTTTAGGTTGAAGTTTTGATCTTGGGTTAGTGTCAGAGTTAGTGTTTGGGCGAGGGTTGGGGTTTGGTTTCAGGCAAGGGTTATGGTTAGGGTTCATGTTTTATCTTGGGATATGTTTATGGTTATAGCTAGGGTTAGGACACAGGTTAGGGCTTCAGTTTGGACTAGTGTTAGGGTTAGTTTTTGAGCTTGGAATATTTTTATTGTAAGGTTTATGACTAGGGTCAACCTAGGGTTAGGGTTTGGGTTTTATGTTTAATCCAAGTTTAGTGTTAGGGCCAGATTGAGGGTTGACTTCGGGTTATCGTGAATGTGTGATCTTGGGTTAGGATTAGGGATAGTGTTTGAGCTAAGATTAGGGATAAGGCTAGCGGTAGGGTAACTTTTATGGGTCATGTGTGATCTTGGGTTTGGTTTATGGTTAAGGCTAGGGTTACGACTAGTGTTAGGGTTCATGTATAGCGTTAGGGTTAGGGCTAGGATCGAGCCTAGCTTTAGGGTAAGTATCAAATTGAGGGTTAGACTTTATGTGTCATCTAGGGTTAGGGTTAGGGTTAGAGCCTAGGTTAGGTTTAGCATAAGGGTTATTGTTCTGGTGAAGTTGTGATCTAGGTTTAGGTTTTGGACTAGGGTTAGGGTTAGGGTAACGACTAGGGTCATTTCTAGGTTTAGGGAAGGTTTCGATTTTATGTGTGATTATAGAGTTTAGTTTTGCATTAAGGCCAGTTTTAATTTTAGCGTT
Source organism: Perognathus longimembris pacificus (assembly GCF_023159225.1). Taxonomy (NCBI): domain Eukaryota; kingdom Metazoa; phylum Chordata; class Mammalia; order Rodentia; family Heteromyidae; genus Perognathus; species Perognathus longimembris. The sequence goes on from NC_063180.1 coordinate 12,535,420, forward strand.
AGGGTTAAGGTGTGATCTAGGGTAAGGTTTAGGTTTACAGCTAGCGTTAGGACTCAGGTAGGGCTAAAGTTAGGTCTAGGTTTAGGTTTAGGGTTATGTTTATGTCCTCTAATAAGTTCAAGTTTATGGTCACTGTTAGTATCAGGTTAGTTTGGTGGTTAGGGTAGACTTTATGTTTCATCTACGGTTAGGACTTGATTTTATGTGTGATCTATGTTTAGGGTAGTGCCACGCTTAGGCTTAGGTTTAGGACTAGGTTTGTGTTTGAGGTTCAATTGTGATCGGGTTATGGTTAGGGTTACAGGTATGGTCATGGTTAGAAATATTTCTGTGTAAGGGATCATGTGTAATCTAGTGTTAGGGTTAGTAATTGGAAAAGGGTTAGGGTTAGGCTTAGGTCTAGGTCAAGGCTAGGGTTAGGGTTTGGTTGAGATTTTATATTTCCTCCATGGTTTGTGTTAGGATTGGGGCCAGGATTAAGGTTGGGGTAAGCGTTAGGTTTAGGGTTAAGGTGTGATCTTGGATTAATTATAGGGTTGGGATTACCTGTTAGGGCTTATAGTAGGTTTAGGGTTAGTGTTAGGGCTAGTGTCAAGCCTAGTGTTAGGTTTTCGGTTAGCATCAAGTTTAGGTTTAGCGTTAGTCTTAGACTTTATTTGACATCCAGTGTTAGGATTTGGATTAGGGCTAGGGTTAGTTTTAGGACTAACGTTAGGCCCTGGTTTGTTTAATCTAGAGTTATTCTTGTGTTAGCTAGGGTAGTGGTTGGGGCTAGGGTGAATACTGGTGTTAGGGTTAGATTTTATCTGACATCCTGATTTAGGGTTAGGGTTAGGGCCATGTTTACAGTTAGGGTAACAGTTATAGTTATGGTGAAGGTGCGACCTAGGTTTAGGTTTGGCATTCGTTTTTGGACTAGTGTTAGGCTTAGGGCTAACGTTTGGATGAGGACTAGGATTAGGTTTAGGGTTAACTTCAAGGCTTGGTGTAGGTTTAGGCTTAGGGTTATACTGTCTTTGTCTACAAGTGTTAGGGTTAATTAGGGTTAGGGATAGTGTTAGGAATAGGGTTAGGGTTCCCGTGATGGCTAGAATTAGGGTTAGGGTTATGTTTAGGGTTTGTAGTAGGTTTTGGGTTAGGTTTAGGATTCGGATTGAGGGTATGTTTAGGGTTAAAGTTAGACTTTATGTGACATCTAGGGTTAAGGTTAGTGTCAGGGTTAAATTTATGTTTAGGACTAGGGTTAGGGTTAGTGTTTATGTGTAATTTAATTTTGGGCTTACCGTTAGGATTTGAGGTACGTTAGGGTTAGGGTTACTGCTAGGTTCAAACCTAGGCTTAATGTTTCTCTTAGTATCACGGTTTGATTTAGAGTTAGGGTTAGACTTTATATTGCATTTATTTTTAGGGTTAGGATTAGGCTATGATTAATGTTAGAGATAGATGTTTGTTGTGATCTTAGTTTAGGGGTGGATCCAGATTAGGTTTATGGTTAAAACTACGGTTAGATTTAAGGTTCATGTGAGATCTAGTTTAGGGCTAGGGTTAGGATTAGGGATCATATGTAATCTAGGCTTAAGTTTAGGCATTGTACTAGGTTTGGGGTTAGTGTTTGGGCTAGATTGAAGGCTAGGGTTATGGATGGGGTTCCATTTTATATGTGATCTAATGTTAGTGTTAGTGCCATAGTTGTGACTTTGGTTAGGTTGAGGTTTTAGGTGTGATCTAGGATTATAGTATGGGTTAGTGTTATTGTTAGGGCTAGGGTTAAGTTTATGGTTAGGGCTAGGCTTAGGGTTCATGGGCGATCTAGGGTTAGGGTTAGATTTTATGTCTATTCTAGGGTTAGTCTTATTTTTAGGGCCAGGGTACGGTTAGTGTAAGGTTCAGGGTTATGGTTAAGTTGTGATCTAAGGTTATGGTTAGGGTTTGTACTGGTGTTGGAGTTAGGGTAAGGACTTGGTTCATCTCTAGGGTTCGGTGTGGTTAGATTTTATTCCTTATGTAGAGTAGGGTTTAGGTTTAGGGCAAGGTTAGGGTTAGGTTTATGGTGAAGGTCTGTTCTACAGTTCGGATTAGGATTAGGTTTTGTAGTAGGGTTAGAGTAAGCGTTAGGGTTGTAATAGAGTTAGGGTTAGGGTTAGAGTTAGGGTTAGGGCTAGGGTTATTGTTAGTACTACAGTTAGCTTTAGTGTTAAGTTTTGGCCTTGGAGTAGGTTAGGTTTATTTTTTGATTTAAGTTTAGGTTAATGGTTAGGTTTAGTATCAAATTTAGGCTTAGCGTTAGGGCTAGACTTTTTGTGTCCTCAAGGGTTAAAGTTAAACTTAGGGCTAGGGTTAGAGTCAGATTTTATGTGTGATCCAATGTTAGGTTAGCCCAGGGATAGGGTTAGGTTCAGGAGTACGTTTAGTGTTATGGTTCAAGGGTGATCTAGGGTTAGGTTTAGGATTACAGCTAGGTTTAGTGTTACGATTAGTGCTGGGTTAGGGATCATGTGTAATCTAGGGTAAGGATTAGGGATTATAATAAGGTTAGGTTTAGGGCCAGGTTTAGTGTTAGGTTAAGCCTTAGGGTTGAGTTGAAGTTGTGATCTAGGTTAGCGATTGGTTTAGGCTTACATTTAGGGCTTGGAGTAGTTTTAGGATTAGGTCCAGGCTAGACCTAGATTTAGGTTTAGATTTTATGTATAATCTATATTTAGTGTTAGGGGTATGTCCAGGGTTACCGTTAGTTTAAGGTTTAGGGTTAGGGTTAATGTATGACATAAGGATTGGTTTAGGGTTTGGACTAGTGTTGGAGTTAGGGTAAGGGCTAGGGTCAAGTCTAGGGTGTGGGTAGGTTTAGATTTTTATGTGTGATGTAGGTTAGTGGTTCTGACCACTAGGGTTAGGGTTAGGGTTAGGGTTAGGACTTGAGTTAGGGTTAAGGATCATGTGTAATCTAGGTTTAGGGTTAGGCATTGCACTAGGGTTAGGGATAGGGATAGGGTCAAGGATAGGGTTAGTTTTAGGATTAGATTTTATATGTCATCTAGCGTTAGGATTACGCTTATGACCAGCATAAGGTTTATGTTTAGGGTTAGAGTTAGGGTGAAGCTGTGATCTAGGGTTAGGGGTTGGGTTTGGACTAGGCTTAGCTTTACGATAAAGTTTAGGGTCAAGTCTATGTTTAGGGTTAAATTTTATGTATCACCTGGGGTTATTTTTAGGGCCAGGGTTAAGTTATAGTAAGGGTTAGGGTTATTCTGAAGGTGTGATCTTAGGTTAAGGTTAGTGTTAGGATTAGTTGTTAGAGTAGGGTTAGGGTTAGGCTTAGGCCTTGGGTTAGGGTTATAACCAGAATGACCCTTAGGGTTAATGTGTAATCTAGGGTTAGGTTTTGGGTTAGGGTTTGGTCTAAGTTTATGGTTAGGTTCAGGGCTAGGGTCAAGGCTAGGATTTGATATGAGGTTTGGAGTTTTGGCCAGGTGTAGGATTAGGGTTAGGCTTCGTGTGAAGGGATGATCTAGGGTTAGACGTAGGGTTAGGCTTAGGCCTGGGACTTGTTTTATTTCTACGGTTCATGTGTTGTCAGGGTTTCGGGTAGGACTAGATTTAGGGTTAGGGATCCTGTGTAATGTGGGGTTTGGTTTAGGGTTAGGGTTACAGCTAGCATTAGGGTTAGGACTACTGTTAGGATTAGGGTTATGTTTGTATTTTGGTATTTTTTTAAGGTTAGGGTTTGAGTTTGTCTTAGGGTGAGGGAAAGGACTAGACTTCAGCTTATGGTTTGTTTAGGGCTTGGAGTAATTTTAGGGTTATGGTTACTGATAGTTTTCATCCTAGGGTTAGGCTTAGGGTTAGTTTCAAATTCTGTGTTAGACTTTACCTGGCATGTAGGCTTTGGTTTAGGACTAAAGTTAGGTTTAGGTTGACGGTGTTTTCTAGGGATAGTTTTAGGTTTGTGTTATTAGAACTAGGCTTATGGTTAAGTCTATGGTTAGGATTAGGTTTCATGTGTGAACCACATTTAGTGGTAGGGTTAGGGTTTGGCCTAGGTGTAGGGTTAGCGTTTGGCATTGGGTCAAGGCAAGGATTTGGGTTAGAGTTAGATTTTATTTCAGATCTAATGTTAGGGTTAGGGCCAGGGTTACCATTAGGGTTAGGTTTAGGGTGAAGGTGTTATCTATGGTTATGCCTCGGGTTAGTGTTATTGTTAGGGCTAGGTTTAGCTTTAGGGTTAGGTCTAGGTTTAGGTTTCCTGTGTGATCTCTGTTAGGATTAGGGCAAGGTTTAGGGTTAGGGCTAGCGTTATGTTTAGGATTCATGTGTTATTTAGGGTTATGGTGCGAGATTGGAGTAGTTTTAGGTTTGTGTTTTGGGCTAGGTTCAATTCTAGGGTTATATTTAGGGTTCGGGCTTGTATCAAGACTAGTGTTAGGGTTAGGTTTAGATTTTTCTTTGCATCTAGTGTTTGAGTTTGGGTTAGGGTTAGGATGAACGTGTTATATCTAGTAAGGTTTAGGTTTACAATTAGGATTAGGACACGTGTTATGGTTACAAATAAGACTAGGGTTAGTTTTAGGTTCAGGATTAAGGCTTGGAATACGGTTAGGATTAGGGTTATGTTAGGATCAATCCAAGGGTAGGGTTAGGGTTACATTTTACTTGTGATCTGAGTATACGTTTAGGACCAGGGTAAGGTTAGGGGTTTGTGTTAGGGTGAAGGTGTGTTCTAGGGTTAGTGTTAGTATTATGGGTAGGGTTAGGGTTAGGAGTAGGCATAGTCTACCTGTCTGATCTAGGGTTACATTTAGTGTTAGGGTTAGGTCTAGGGTTAATTCGTGGACTGGAGTTAGCGTTCGGGTTGATGTGTAATCTAGTGTTAGGTTTAGGGATTCGACTAGAGTTAGGGTTATGTTCAATTCTAGGTTCATGCCTAGGGTTAGTTTTAGTGCTACATTTTACGTGTCATCTAGGGTTAAGGTTATGACTAGAGTTATTGTTAGGATTAATTTTAGGGCTTGTTTTAGGTTTCGGTTTAGGTTTAGTATCAAGTTTAGGATTATGGTTGGGCATAGGGTTTTGGCTAGGTTTAGTGATTGAACTAGACATCGAGTTTAGTTTAGTGCTAGTGTTAGGTATTATACTAGTTTTAAGGTTTCCGTTATGGGTAGTGTCAAGTATAAGGTTAGGGTTAGGGATAGATATTATGTGTGATCTAAGTTTATGTGTAGGGACATGGGTTAGCACTAGCGTTATGGTTAGGGTTAGGACTAGGGTTATGGTTAGGTTTAGGGTTAGGGTTAGATGAGGGCTATGATTAGGAGTAGGGTTTATGTGAGATCTAGGATTAGGGTTACGGATTGCACTAGGTTTAGGGTTAATGTTAGAATATATGTGTCATCTAGGGTTAGGGTTACGGTTTTGACCTTGGTTAGGGTTAGGGTATGCGTTAGGATTATGGTGACGGCGTGATCTGTGGTTAGGTTTATGGTTACAACTAGGATTAGGACTCGGGTTAGGACTACAGATAGGACTAGGGTTGGTTTTGGGGTTAGGAATAGTTTTGGCTATAGGCTTATGCTTTGGACTAGGTTTAGGGTTATGGTTCATTTCTGGTCAAGGTTACAGTTAGGGTTATAGATAGGGATAGGATTAGGACTAGATTCAGGTTTAGGGTTCATGTGTAATGTGGTGTTAGCTTTAGGGATTACTCTAGGGGTAGGGGTAGGGTTGGATTGAGGGTTAGGTTAAAGGTGTGATCTCGGGTTAGTTTTAGGTTTACTTTGTTGAGTGGTGTTAGATTTAATGGTAGGACTTGGGTTAGGGGTAGGGTTCAAGTGTGATCTAGGTTAGGACTAGATTTAGGATTACTGATCATGTTTAATCTTGGAATAGTTTTAGGGATAGGGATAGGGATTGTGTTGGGGGTCTGTTCAATCCTAGTTTTTGGGTTATGGTTAGTGTTATATTTTATGAGTGAAATAAGGTTTTGGTTAGGGCCAGGCTTAGGATTAGGGAGAGGTTTAGTGTGAAAGTGTGACCTAGGGTTAGGTTTACGGTTGTGGTTTGGGCTAGGTTTAGGGTCAGGTGTCATATACTATGTTTTGCGTTAGTTTACGTATTGCACTAGATTTAGAGTGAGGTTTAATGCTACGGTTAGGATAGGCTTAGTTTTAGGATTTATGATTGATCTAAGTTTAGGGGTTGGGACAGGGTTTGGGTCAGGGTTAGGTCTAGAGTTATGGTTAGGGATCATGTGGGATCTAGAGTTAGCGTTAGGTTTTCGGCTAGGGTTAGTGTTAGGACTACTGTTAGGATTTGGGATCATATGTAATATTGGTTTAGTTTTAGGGTTTGGACTAGTGTTAGGTTTAGGATAAGGGCTAGTGTCTCGTCAAGGGTTAGGGTAGGGTTAGATTTTATGTGTGATGTAGGGTTAGGGTTAGCGTTAGTGTTAGGGCTAGAGTTATGGTTAGCGTGAGGGCTATGGTTAGGAGTAGGGTTCATGTGTTATTGCGTTTGGGTTACGGATTGGGCTATGTTTAAGGTTAGTGTTAAATTTTATTTGTCTTCTTTGTCATGGTTATTGTTTGGCCTCATTAGGGTTAGGGTATGCATTAGGATTAGGGTTAAAGCCTGACCCAGGGTTAGGTTTACAGTTACAAAGTGGATTAAGACTCAGGTCAGGGCTCCAGATAGGACTAGGGTTAGTTTTAGGGTTAGGTTTAGGGTTAGGCTTACTCTTTGGACTAGGTTTCAGTTTTTATTTCATGTGTGGTCTAGGTTTAGTATTTGGGTTAAGGATACGGTTAGGGTTAGGACCAGATTTAGGGTTAGGGATCAGGTGTAATGTTGGTTTAGGGTTATCGATTGCTCTAGTGTTAGGGTTAGGTTAAGGGCTAGTGTCAAGGTTAGGGTTACGTTTAGATTTTATGTGTGATCTACGTTTTGAGTTATTTTTAGCATTAGGGCTAGGGTTAGCGTTAGGACTTGACTTATGTTTAGGGTTAAGTGTACGGCTTGGTGTTGGTTTAAGATTCGTTTTTGAAACAAGGTTAGGTTTAGGGTTAGGATTAACATGTAATCTCTGGATAGGTTTAGGATTTGTTTTTTGATTTGTTTTAGATTTATGGATAAGACTAGGTGTGGGTTAGGGCTAGTGTTACGGCTAGGGTTATTGTTATGGTGAGGGCTACGGTTAGCACTTGGGTTCATGTGTGATCTAAGGTTTCGTTTACGGATTGGACTTGGTTTATGGTTAGATTTTTGTGTCATCTAGTGTTAGGGTTATGGTTAGGGCCTGGGTTAGGGATTGGGTAAGCGTTTGGTTTAGGATGAACACCTGATCTATGGTAATGTGTAGGGTTGTAACTAGGATTAGGCCACGGGTTAGGGCTACAAATAAGACGGGTTAGTTTTAGGGTTAGGTTTAGTGCTTGTAATATGGTTAGGATTAGGGTTATGGCAGGATCAAGACAAGGGTAGGATTCGGATTAGATTTTATGTATTATCTAAGTTTATGTTTATGACCAGGGTTAGGTTAGGGGTTAGTTTTAGGTTGAAGGTTTATTCTAGGGTAGGGCTATTGTTATGGTTGAGGTTAGTTTTAGGAGTAGGGCTAGGATACTTGTCTGATCTAGGGTTAGGGTTAGAATTATGTTTAGGGCTAGGGTTATTTCTTGGACTAGTGTTAGGGTTCGGGTTCATGTGTAATCTACGGTTAGGCATAGGGATTGGACTAGTTTTTGGGTTACGTTCAATTCTAGATTCATGCCTAGGATTAGGGTTAACGTTACATTTTACGTGTCATCTAGGGTTAGGTTTAGGGTTATTACTAGATTTAGGATTAATGTTAAGTTTTGGGCTTAGTGTAGGTTCAGGGTTAGGGTTATTATCAAGTTTGGTTTAGGGTTGGGGTTAGGTTTAGCGCTAGGTTTAGGGATAGGACTAGTCTTTAGGTTAGGGTTAGGGTTTTGGGGTGGTATCGGACTATTTTTATGGTTACGGTTAGGGGTAGTGTCAATGGTAGGGTTAGGGTTAGGGTTAGGTTTTATGTTTGATCTAATTTTAGGGATAGGACAAGCTTAGGTCCATGGGTAGGGATAGGGTTAGGGATCATGGGTGATTTAGGGTTAGGTTTAGGGTTATGGCTATGGTTAGTGTTAGGAGTAATGTTAGGTATTGAGATCATGTTTAATGGAGGTTTAGGATTAGGGTTTGGACTAGTGTTGTATTATAGTAAGTCCTAAGTTCACATCAAGTGTTAGGGTAGGATTAGATTTTGTGTAAGATATAAGTTTGTGGCTAGCATTAGTATTAGGGCTAATATTAGGGTTATGGGAGTGCTATGATTAGGAGTAGGGATCATCTGTGGTCTAGGATTAGGGTTACTTATTGGACTTGGTTTAGGCTTAGGATTAGATTATATGTGTCATCTAGTTTTAGGGTTACGTTTTGGGCATGTTTAGGGTTAGGGAAAGCTTTAGGATTAGGGTGAAGGTGTAATCTAGGGTTAGGTTTGGGTTACAACTAGGATTAGGACTTGGGTTAGGGATACAGATAGGACTAGGGTTAGTTTTAGGTTTAGGTTTAGGGCTTGGAATATGGTTAGTATTAGGTTTATGGTAGGAGCATGGCTATGGTTAGTGTTTGGGTTAGATTTTATGTGTGATTTTAGTTTATCTTTAGAACCTGGGTTAGGTTCGAAATTAGTGTTAGGGTGAATGTGTGATCTAGGGTTAGAGTTAGGGTTAGTGTTATGAGCTAGGTTCATGTTTAGCATTAGGGGTAGGGTAGGGTTCCTGTCTGATCTAGGGTTAGTGTTAGTGTTTGTGCTAAGGTTATTTTTAGGACTAGAGTTATGCTTCAGTTTCATGTGTATTCTAGGGTTAGGTTTAGGTATTGGACTAGGTTTCAGGTTACGTTTAGGTCTAGATTCACGGCTAGAGTTAGGGTTAGGATTAGATTTTACGTGTCATCTAGGTTTAGGGTTCTGGTTATGCCTTGAGTTACAGTTAGGGTTAAGTTTATGGCTTGGAGTCGGTTTAGGCTTAGCGTTAGGGATGGGGTCAATCCTAGTGTTAGTGTTAGGGTTAGTATTAGGATCAATTTTAGATTTATTGTTATCATTAGAGTTAGGGTTAGGTTTTCCCTTTGGACTAGTTTTTGGGTTAGGGTTCCTGTGTGGTCTAGGGTTAGGTTTAGGGTTATTGATAGGGTTAGGATTAGGAATAGAATTAGGCTTTGGTATCCGGTGTAATTTGGTGTTAGGTTTAGGGATTCCTCTAGGGTTAGGGTTAGGTTTAGGGCTAGAGCCAATGCCAGTGTTAGAGTTAGATTTTATGTGTGATCCACGTTTCGAGTTAGGGTCAGCGTTATGGTTAGGGTTATCCTTAGGTCTCGAGTTATGATTAGGGTTAAGTGCAGTGCTTGGTTTCGGTTTAGAGTTAGGTTTAGGATCAAGTTTATGGTTTTGTGTGGGTTTAGTGTTTTGGCTAGGTTTAGGGATAGTACTAGACTTCAGTTTAGGGTTAGGGCTAGGGTTAGGTATTAGACTAGTTTTAGGGTTACGGTTAGGGGTAGTGTCAAGGATATGTTTAGGATTAGGCATAGATTTTATGTGTGATCTTTGTGTAGGGGTAGTGACATGGATTAGGACTAGGGTTATGGTTAGGGTTAGGGATAGGTTTAGGGTCAGGGCTATGATTAGGTCTAGGGTTTATGTGAGATATAGGATTAGTTTACAGATTTCACTAGGTTTTGGGTTCGAGTTAGATTATTTGTGTCATCTACGGTTAGGGTTACGGTTTGGGCCTGAGTTAGGTTTAGGGTAAGCGTTAACATTAGGGTGAAGGCGTGATCTAGTGTTAGGTTTAGGGTTACAACTAGGATTAAGACTCGGGTTAACACTACAGAAATGACTACGTGTGCTTTAGAATTAGGTTTAGGGCTTGGAATACGGTTAGATTTAGGGTTATGGTAAGATCAAGCCTAGGGTTAGGGTTAGCGTTAGATTTTATTTGTGACCTAAGTTTACATTGAGGACCGGTATTAGGTTGGCGGTTAGTGTTAGGGTTAAGGTATGATCTTTGGTTAGGTTTAGTGTCATGACTAGGGTTATTGTAAGGTTCATGGGTAGGGTTCTGTTTCCTATTTCATCTAAGTTAAGGGTTACATTTAGCGTTATTGCTAGGGTTATTTTTCTGACTATTGTTAAGGTTAGGGTTCATGTGTAGTCTAAGTTTAGGTTTAGGGATTAGACTACGTTTAGGGTTACGTTTAGGATTAGGTTCAAGCCTAGGGTTTGCGTTAGGGTTAGATTTTCGTGGCATCTAGGGTTTGGGTTACGGTTATGACTAGAGTTAGGGTTAGGTTTAAGTTTAGGTCTTGAGGTAGGTTTAGGATTAAGGTTAATGCTTGTGTCAGGCCTCGGGTTAGTGTTAGGGTTAGGATTAGAATCAAGTGTAGGGTTAGGGTTAGGCTTTGGTTTATGGTTTGAGTTAGGCTTAGACTTTCAACTAGGTTTAGATTTATGGTTCATGTGTGGTTAGTGTTAGGGTTAGGTAAGATTTAGGGTAGGGATCTTGTGTTATGTTGGGTTAGGGTTAGGGTTTGATTTCGGGTTTGAGTTAGGGTTAGGGCTAGAGGTAGGCTTAGGAGAAGATTTAGGGTTAGGGTTAGATTTTACTTGTCATCTAGGGTTATGGATAGGATTATGACTAGAGTTAGGTTTGTGGTTAAGTTTAGGACTTGGAATAGGTTTAGGTTTATGTTTAATGCGAGGGTTAGAGTTAGTATGAGAGTCAGGGTTGGGGTTAAGTTTAGGACTTGTAGTAGGTTTTCGATTAGGGTTAGGATTAGGGTCAAGCTTTGGTTTAGTGTTAGGTTTATGATTAGGATCAAGGTTAGATTTACGGTTATCATTAGTTTTAGGGTTAGGCCTATGCTTTTCACTAGGTTTTGGGTTAGGTTTCTTGTGCAGCCTAGATTAAATTTTGGATTAGGTTTAGGGTTAGGATTAGGACTAGATTCAGAGTTAGGGTTCATGTGTAATGTGGGGTTCAGGTTAGGGATTGCTGTAGGGATAGGGTTTTCATTAGGGCTTGGGTCAAGCCAAGGATTATGGTTAGGGTAAGGGCTAGGGTCAATTCTAGGATTAGGGTAGGCTTACAATTTATGTGTGATGTTGGGTTAGGGTTAGCGTTAGGGCTAGGATTTTGGTTAGGGTGAAAGTGTGATCCAGGTGTCGGTTTAGGGTTTCAACTAGGATTAGGACTCTGGTTGGCGCTACAGATATGACTATTGTTAGTCTTAATGTTAGGTTTAGGGCTTGGAGTGGGGTTAGGTTTAAGATTATGGTAGGATCAAGCCTAGGGTTAGTGTTATGGATAGGATTAGGTTCATGATTATGTTTAGGGTTTGTGTTAGTGTTAGGGTTAGGCTTAGGCTTAGGACTTGGTGTATGTTTAGGGTTCATCTGTGGTTAGAGTTAAGGGTAGTACTAGATTTAAGGTTAGGGATCATGTGTAATGTGGGTTTAGGATTAGGTTTTGATCCAGGTTTTGTGTTAGGGTTAGGACTACAGTTGGGATTTGGGTTAAGTTTGGGGCTCGCTGTTTTTTTTTAAGATTAGTGATAGGGTTCGTCCTAGGATTAGGGAAAGGACTAGACTTCACATTAATGTTACGTTTAGGGCTTGGAGTAGTTTAGGGTTAAGGTTACTGCTAGTGTCCAGTCTAGGTTTAGGATTAGGATTAGAGTGAGTTTCAAAATTTGTGTTAGACTTTACCTGTCATCTGGGTTGGGTTAGATCTAAAGTTAGGTTTAAGTTGACGGTGGGATCTGGGTTAGTTTTAGGTTTGTGTTAATATTAAGGCCAGGCTTATGGTTACGACTATGTTTAAGATTAGGCTTCATGTGCGTTCTACTTTTAGTGATAGGGCTTAGGGATTGGCCTATGTTTAGGTTTAGTGTTTGGCCTAGGGTAAAGCCTAGGATTAGGGTTGGGGTTAGGTTTTATGTGTGATCTAATGTTAGGGTTAGGGCCAGGGTTACCATTCGGGTTAGCTTTAGGTTGAAGCTGTTATCTAGGGTTACAGTTAGGGTTAGTGTTATTGTTAGGGTTTGGGTTACGCCTAGGTTTAGGTTTCATGTGTAATCTATGGTTAGGTTGGGGCTAGGGTTAGGGTTAGGGCTAGGGTTATGTTGAGGATGCATGTGTTATCTATGGTTAGTGTGAGGGATTTGACTAGGATTAGGGTTTTGTTTAGGTCTAAGGTCATGTCTTGGGTTAGGTTTAGGGTTAGGGCTAGTGTCAAGACTAGGGTTAGGATTAGGGTTAGGATGAACACGTAATCTATGGTTAGGCTTCGGTTTACAACTTTGGGATTAGGACACGGATTAGTTCTACAAATTAGACTAGGGTTTGTTCTAGGTTTATGTTTAGGTCTTGTAATACGGTTAGTATTAGGGTTATGTTAGGATCAAGCCAAGGGTGGGGTTAGGGTTAGATTTTGTGTGTCATCCAAGTTTACGTTTATGACCTGGGTTAGGTTAGGGTTTAGTGTTAGGGTGAAGGTGTGTTCTAGGTTTGGGGTTAGTGTTATGGGTAGTTTTAGTGTTACAGTTAGGAGTAGGGGAAATCTACCTGTCTGATCTATGGTTACAGTTAGAGTTACCATTAGGTTTAGGGTTATTTCTTGGAGTAGAGTTATCGTTCGGGTTTATGTGTAATATAGGGTTAGCTTTAGGGAATGGACTATGGATAGGGTTACGTTCAGTTCTAGGTTCATGCCTAGGGTTACAGTTCGTCTTACATTTTACGTGTCATCTAGGGTTAGGTTAAGCTTATGACAAGATTTAGGGTTAGGGTTACGCTTATTCTTTTTGTTGGTTTAGGCTTTGGGTTAGAATTAGGGTGAGGGTGTAGGTTTAGGGATAGGACTAAACTTCAGGTTTGGGTTTGGGTTAGGGTTTGGTATTGTACTAGTTTTAGGGTTATCCTTAGGGGTAGTGTCAAGGGTAGGGTTAGCGTTATGTTTAGATTTTATGTGTTATCTAAGTTTAGGTGTAGGGACAGTGTTAGGGTCAGGGTTTGAATTAGTGTTATGGTTAAGGATCATGTGTTATCTAGGTTTTGGTTTAGAGTTAAAGCTTTGGTTATTGTTGGAACTAATGTTAGGAATTTGGGTCATGTTTAATGTAGAATTATGGTTAGGGTTTGGACTAGTGTTAGGTTTAGGGTATGGGCTAGCTTCACGTCAAGGGTTAGGCTAGGTTTAGATTTTATGTGTGATGTAGGGTTAGGGTTATCATTAGTGTTAATGCTAATGTTAAGGTTAGGGCGAGGGCTATGATAAGGAGTAGGTTTCATGTGAGATCTATGGTTAGTGTTATTTATTCTACTAGTTTTAGGTTTAGGGTTATAATTTATGTGTCTATAGTTAGGGTTACGGATTGGGCTTGGGTTAGCGTTAGGGTAAGTGTTAGAGTTATGGTGAAGGTTTGATCTAGGGCTAGATTTAGGGTGACAACTAGGATTAGGACTCGGGATAGGACTACAGATATGACTAAGGTTAGTTTTAGGGTTAGCGTTGGGTTTAGGGTTAAGCTTATGCCTTGGACTATGTTTCGGGTTAGGGTTCATTTGTGAGGTACGGCTACAGTTAGGACTTGGGTTATGGTTAGCGTTAGGTTTAGGGCTTAGAATAGGGTTAGGGTTAGCTTTATGACTAGTTTCAAGCCTAGGTTTAGAGTTACAGTTACATTTTATGAGTGGTCCAAGTTTAGGGTTAGGGCCAGTGTTAGGGTTGGATTTATGTTAGGGTGAAAGTGTGATCTAGGGTTAGCTTTAGTGTTAGTTTTAGGGCTAATGTTAGTGTTAGGGTCAGGGCTAGGGTTTGGTTTCATGTGTGATTTGTGGTTAGAGTTATTTTAAGCATAGGAATAGAGTTAGGACTAGATTTAGATTTGGCTAAGATGTCTGCGCCTAAGAATAACGCGAAGCTGCTGTAAGTGTCTTTGCTTATAACCCGGTTGCAGTTTTGTGTTCTGTGACTCCGCTGCTCTCCTGCCCTTGATAGACAGGTCATGCCTCTCCTTCCTGCTGATCTTAGACCTGATTGGCTCCTGTGCCTTGTATTAGTGGCACTTACTTCCCCAATAAATGAGAACTTGCGCTGACTTGACTCCCAGGCCATCTGATTGTCCTCTGGTGATGGCGTGCTGGGTGCAGGCGGCCTATCAACATTTCTCCTTTCTTGGCTGGTCCGGTTAGGGCGTGCCTTCTCCATCTCCATCTCCATGCCATGAGTCGTGGGAGCACAGGAGGCTAAAATCCCAGACAGGTTAGTGTTAGGGTTAGGATTAGTTTTTGTAGTAGTGTTAGGGTTTGGGTTAGGTCTAGGGTTAATGTTAAGTTTCAAGTGTGATATAGGGATAGGACTAGCATTAGAGTTAGTTATCATGTGTAATCTAGGGTTATGGTGAGGGTTAGGGCTATAGTCAAGCCTAGGGTTAGGTTTAGGGTTAGGTTTAGAGTTTATGTGTCACCTAGGGTTTAGGTTAGGGCTAGGGTTCTGTTAGCACTAGAGTTAGGGTTAGGGCTAATGTGGAATCTAGGGATAGGGTTATGGTTAGGGATTGGACTCGGTTTAGGTTTTGGGTTAGGCCTAGGTTCAAAGGAAATTTTAGGGTATGCTTAGATTTTATGTGTGATCTAAGGTTAGGGTTTTGTTCATGGTTAGGTTTATGGTTTATTTTAGGGTGAAGTTGTGATCTAGGTTTATAGTAATGTTAGGGTTAGGGCTAGGGTTAAGGTTAGGCTTCATTTGTGATCTAGGCTTAGATTTAGGGTTATTGCTAGGTGTACGGGATTGCTATTACTTTAAGATTTTTGGCGGCTGCTTCCTGGCCTGCCCCACCTCCTTCTGCCAGAAGAGATGCCAAACCACTCCCAGCCTCTCAGTCGGGAACATGTGTGTCATGATGGCGCTGGTTGACCCAGGATGCCCAGCCAAGAGGCCGGGTCTCTGCAGGAATTTCTGTGACATCACCATGAGGGACATGCTCATTAGCCTATCACTAGCACATGTCCAGTCCCTGTCTTTCGTGCATCATTACTGCTATAAGACTGTTAGCCCCTCCCCTTAATATACAGAAAGCTCTTTGAAGTTTCTCTGAGAGCCCATTCGCCCAGTGTATTCCTTGACAGGTATAAGGAGGGCGAGGGTCTCTCGCAACCACACGCTGACTGAGGCTGCACATGGACCTTGCCTCCGCAGTTAATTCCTTCTGCGTTGAGGGCCACAAGGACGGGAAGACTGGCCCAGGACCTCTACATGGACAGTGGTACAGAACTTAGACTGGAAAAATGGCAGCCCAAAAGTGGGGCTGGGCAGGAAGCCCACTAGGAGCAAAGTCCGGAGCTATCAGTACCCCTCGGGAGTTTGGAGTGGGTTCTCCGGGGTGTGTTGGTTCCCCCATTGAGCAGCCATGATGGTGGGGCAGAATCGATTCGTGTTCTAAGGGACTGGATTGGACTTTGGGGATATTCAGGCCAAGGGCCAAGAGATTTCTGCTGCCCGCGGAGATGGGTGTGCATGCGAGCCCCATGCGCAAGGCCTTGCGGGTCTTCTGGCACTGGCGGGGCAGGATGGCGTGGTTTTGTGCATCCCATGGGAAATCCACCGTGGTGGCTGCGTGGTAGGGGAGCACAGATGGAGGCGGCAGCAGCGTGTGAAACATTTGCTGCCGCCCAGGCCAAGCCCCCCCCCCCGCCCGTGATTTCCGGGCCCCGATTTGTGAGCACAGTGGCTGCCCGTGCTGGACTCTGGGGGCGCGAGGCCCAAGGCAGGCGCTGCAGGGGGGCGTGGCCCCGGCAATGCTTGGGGCATGGTGGACGAGGAGGCAACGAGGCACACCGAATGCCTGGAGCAGTTTGCCCTCGTGCCTGTCCCCCACTTTCCTTTTCTGCTTCTGAGGCACGGAGTGCGGCAGGCGACGCCCGCGCGGTTTTAGGGCTGGCCCATGCTCTCCCTACCCCTAAAGCTGGTCCCCAATTACCGAATTGAACTATAATATTCTGTTGGAAAAAATGACAGGGTCTTAGAATTTTGTTATCAATGCTTGATAAGTCAGGATGGCCTCTCCCTGCCCCCACCCTTGCTGGTGGGCATGCTGGATTCCTGGAGGCTGGGTGGGGCTGGCAGCCTGTCTGCAGCCCCGCGGGTGGTCTGTGAGGTTGGGTCTGTGAACGTTGTGCTTCCTTGGAAAAGTTTTTTGCTCTTTACTGATCACATGTTTCTAATATGTGAGCAAATTAATATCATTTTGCCACTGGAATTTCAGAAAACTTACATAGCCAGTTCAGAGATCTTTCCTAAGAGCTGCTCTAGCCACGGCCCTGGGGGCTGGAGGGGCTGCAGTAGGGGGCAGAGGGCAAGTGGTGTTGGATTCACTGTGGCTGGCAGGCTCCTGGCAGCTTCAGAACAAAGGCGTCCTGCTGTTAGCCTGCGTCTGTGTCCTGCTAGCTCTGTATTAAGCTTTCCCAAAACAGCTTTTGGGTGGATTTTTAACAGGAAGAAGCCCCAGATCTCCAACTCAGAGTATTTGGGGGGCAAACAATGGGTTCTGATGCAGCAATGAGTAGTTTAAATGGATTTTCTAAAACTACCACTTCAGAGATACTAGAAATTGGAAGAGTTTTTCTTGATGGTTGGAAAGTTTGTTTGTCTGATGTGATTTGATTCCTGTGCTACTCTTGCAATTTGGAGATATTGAAAAGGCGAGATGCTGAGGCCAAACTCTTGTGTTTATAAATTCTGATAAACAAGGTTAAAGGTACTTTTGTCACAATTGTCTTGGATATCAGTCTAATGATTCGGTACTAAATTCTATGTGAATACTCTGATGCAATAAGTAAGACTCCTAACTATCTTAAGTTACATATAATCAGGCAAGTGTTTTAAAGTATGTATAATTAACTAATGCGGATAAAAGTAAATTCTCATTAACCCTGTATGTAGAAAAATATGGCAAAGCAAGCTAATGGTTCTTCTCTAATTTATTGGAAAGCTAAATGGATAAGTGTTTCTAAATTTGTAATTGTAATTCCTGCATTAAGAAAAAAATTGTCATTTGAGTTCAGAGTCTTTCGGATGCAAATAAGGCTGAGGCAATGCTTAAAGTGCATTCCTAGATGGAAAATTTAAACAACCAGAGTTATCTTGGGATTTTGTAACTAGGGAAATTTCTTAAAGTCATCACCCTGCTTGAACCAAAAGGGCATCAGCCTACAAAACCCAGAGAATACTCAGAGCAACCAAACATGAAATGCTGGAGGATTTTAGATGTCTTTAACCAGTCTGTGCAGAATTTTACAGGCAATCCAACAGGAGGTGAGAGCCTATCCAGAGGGTGGCACTGCAGCCTTGCCCAGATCTCTCCTGCCTGACTCCATCACACATGGCATAGAGCCTGCTAATTTGGGATGGAAGACACAGCCACTGCTAAAGCTGAGACTTTTACATTATCCTGAATCTTTTCCCTCTCAGTTATCATTCATCTGTGCTCTTTTCCTCCTGATGGTAAGATCAAATGGTATGATTTAAATTGATGGCACATAGATCTCATTTAGTCTGCTGTTCTCTAAGTGTTACAACAAAACTTTGACAAGTGGTTTTTGGTTAGTTCTCAACAAGCTACAGATGAGCTATTCCTGTTGCTTTCCTCGTTGCTAATTGGACATAAAAAGGGCTTATGACTAGAACTCCTCAGATACAGTTCAAAGCCAGCCCAGGCTAAAGAAAGTCTCTCTAAAACTCCATCTCCCAATTAACCAGCAAAGAGCCAGACTGGGAGCTTGGCTCAAGAGAACCAGCAAAATGCTGAAAGTGGCATCGTGGCTCAAGTGGTAGAGCACTAGCCTCGAGCAAAAGTACTCAGGGACAGTGCTCAGGCCCTGAGTTCAAACTCTGTGAATGCGGATGGGAGCATGCCATCCCAGCAACAAACTCCACTCCTGGGACTCAGCCAGTCCAGGAAAACAGGGATATGGAGAGGAGTAAGAGGAGAATGGTGTCACATCCTAAATGGAGTTGCCTTGTCTCGCCCTTCCAAAACTAATCAGAGCCGGGAGGTCAAAAGAAATAGTACTTGTCCATTTTCCTTTTTTCTGCGAGTTGTATATATGTATATATATTTATTTTAGCCTCTGACTGACTACTCCAAACCGGTTCTCTCTCCCTAAACACTTCCTTCAGTTATTCCTCCTTCTTTGTAATTGACCACAATTGGGTTTATGTTCCAAATGGAACTTTTCTGGCTTATGCCCTGTGTATGTTCTATGTCATTCATGGTAACTAGCTCTGAGAACTTGTCAGCATTTTGCTTGATCTTTTCAAAAGTCTCTTTTAACAGAATAACATCTCTCGCTGAGGTCACCACATGGGAACTTGTGGTGCAAGACCATCATCTCTCTACACTGCTGTACCAAGCTACAGGAGCTGGCCAGAGGAGACCGTGGCGCCCTCTGGTCCTAGTGACCATTCTCATGGTAATGATGAGGACTTTTGCCCACCACACTGGATGGTGCCAGGCAAATCAGGGGCCCCTGACTACTTTGCCACCTTTCAGCAGGAAGTAGTTTCAGAAGAAATGACCTTCACCCATACTCCCAGCCTGGTGCCCTCTTGTGTCATTTTAAAAAAAATGGGGGGAGCAGCCCCCACGACTAGTTAATGACAGTTATGCTTTACCCATGACTAGTTAAGGACAGCTATGCCTACATTAAATATCTTAAATGTATACAAAAAAAAGAAATTTTACATCTTCCCAAAACAGTGCAGGAAGGAGCTTTGTATGTGCCTTTCCAGATTGGGAAATTAAGCCCAGAGCACTTACTCTGGAGAAATGTCTTCTTCTTGTTCTCTAGAAAAACAAGGACCATGCTTGATTTCTTCTGCTCTTCTAAGAGAATATGGGGAGCCTGCCTGCATACAAGAGCGGTGGCGGTAGGAGGCAGCCAGCTTCCCTTCCCTGGTTGCTTTCTAGACTCTTCCTTGAGCATCTCCCATGGTGCAATGTTTTGCTGTGGCAGCGTCGCCTGCAGCTTGGCATGAAAACTAGAGAGAGGTTTTTCACAGTGTTTCTCCTTTTGCTCTCCCCCTGCTGCTTATCTGACGGGGTCCTGTTGGAGGGAAATAGGAGCCGAGGTATTTGACACCATACTTCAATGTTCTGATAAATGTTTAAAAAGGTAGGAGCAAGGATTTAGTGCCTTGCCTTCAATGTTTATGAAATAAATGTTTTATTAACTACATGTGTTAAGTTATCAGCTACTGTGGAATACCAGAGTCGCCAGAATTTAAACCTGCTTCTACCTCATGGCCAAAAGAGGAAATGATGTCTCCATTTATCCTGAGTGGCATGGAAATGAGCTAAGGACTCCAATTTCTCCAGACTGAGCCAAATGGATGGCCCCTTCACCTACCCCATCCCTTGAGAAAGAGGTCCCATATGTATCTTATGTCAACATTTGCCTCATGCCTACATATGCCATATGTTTACATCATCTCCTACTTATTTAAAAAACAAAAAAGAGGGAGATGTAGGTGATGGCTATTCCTTTAAGACCTGGGGCGGTTGGTTGCTGGCCCATCCCACCTCCTTCCGGGTTCTGCAGTAAGAGATGCTAAACC
Organism: Perognathus longimembris pacificus; assembly: GCF_023159225.1. Classification (NCBI taxonomy): domain Eukaryota; kingdom Metazoa; phylum Chordata; class Mammalia; order Rodentia; family Heteromyidae; genus Perognathus; species Perognathus longimembris. The sequence goes on from NC_063180.1 coordinate 12,555,102, forward strand.
AGTCCCCGCCTCTCGGCGGGGAACACATGTGTCATGATGGCGCCAGCTGACCCAGGAGGCCCAGCCAAGACTGGGCCTCTACAGGAAGTTCCGTGACATCACCGTGATGGATATGCTCATTAGCCTATCGCAAACACATGGCCAATCCTTCTCCTTCATGCGTCATTACTGCTATAAGACTGTTAGCCACTCCCTTGAATAAACAGACAGCTCTTTGAAGCTTCTCCGAGAGCCCACGCATCCAGTGTCTTCCTTGGCAGGTATAGGGTGGGGGAGGGTCTCTAGCAACCACACGCTGACCAAGACTGCACGTGGACCTTGCCTCCGCAGTTAATTCCTTCTGTCCAGAGGATATGTGTTGAGGGCAATAGGGGACAACACAGAGGGGCAGACAGGCCCAGGACTTCTACACGGACGGAGGTATAGAACTTAGGACTAATTTTAGGGTTAGGGATCATTGTAATCTAGGTTTAGGGCTTGGCTTTGGACTAGGGTTAGGTTTAGGGTAAGGGCAAGGGTCAAGTCTAGGGATAGGGTAGGGTTAGATTTTATGAGTGATGTAGGGTTAGGTTTTGGGTTAGTGTTATGGCTAGGATTATGGTTAGGGTTCGGAATAGGGTAAGGTTTAGGGTTTGTGAGTATCTAGGTTTAGGGTTAGAGTTAGGGTTTGGGCTAGGGTTAGTTTTAGGACTAGAGTTAGGGTTAAGTTTCATAGGTTTAGGTTTTCGGTTTGGGCTCGGGTCAAATGTAGAGTTTTGGTCAGGGTTAGATTTTATTTGTCATCTAGTGTTAGGCTTAGGGTTAGGGCCAGTCTATGAGTTAGGATAACGGTTAGGGTTAGGTTGAAGTTGTGATCTATTGTTCTGTTTAGGGTTTGGACTAGGGTTATAATTAGGGTAGGGTCAAGTCTAGGGTTCGGGAAGGGTTAGATTTTGTGTGATGTAGGGATCAGTTTAGCATTAAGGCCAGGTTTAGGGTTAGGGTTAGGTTTAGGATGAAGGAGTGATCTAGGGTTAGGTTTAGGCTTACAGCTTTGGTTCGGAGTGAGGTTAGGGCTACAGTTAGGACTAGGGTTAGGGTTATTTTTAGGGCTTGGATTAGGATTAGGGTATGGTTATAACTAGGGTAAAGCAGAGGTTTAGGGTTAGGGTTAGGGTTAGATGTTTTGTGTTATGTAAGTTTAGGGAAAGGGCCAGGGTTCGGGTTGTCATTAGGGTTTGGGTGAAGGTGTCATCTAGGTTTAGGATGAAGGTGTGATGTAGGGTTAAGTTCAGGGTTTCGGCTAGGGTTACGGTTTGGACTAATATTAATTTTAGGTTTAATATGTAATCTAGGTTCATATTTAGGATTATGGATTGGACTAGGTTTAGGTTTAGGGTTAGGGCTTGGGTCAAGGGTAGGTTTAGGTTTAGGGTATATTTTATGTTTGTTCTCAGAATATGGGCCCTTCCAGGGTTAGGTGTAAGGTTAGTACTAGGGGTATTTTTAGGGTTCGTGTGTGATCCAATGTTAGGCTTAAGGGTGGGCATGGTTTAAGGTACGGTTAGTTTTTATATGTCTTCTAGGGTTACGGTTAGTGTTAGGCCCAGGCTTATGGTTAGGGTAAGTGTTAGGCTTATAGTGAAGGTGTGATCTAGGTTTAGGGTTAGTCTTTGGACTATGGTAAAGGTTAAGGTAAAGCCTAGGGTCAAGCCTAGGGTTAGGGTTAGATTTTATGTTTTATCTTTGGTTAGGGTTAGGGTTTACTCCAGTTTTATGGTTAGGGTGAGGGTCAGGGTAAGGGTCACAGTGTGATCTAGGGTTACCCTTATGGTTGGGACTAGGGATAGGGTTCAGGTAAAGTATAGGGCCATGTCTAAGGTTAGGGTAGGGCTAGCTTTCATGTGTGATGTCGTGTTTGGTTCGATAGGACCAGATTTAGGGTTTTGGTTAGGGGTAGTTTGTAGTTGTGATCTAACGTTTGTTTTAGGGTTTCAAGTATGGTTAGGACTCAGGTTAAGGCTACCATTAGGTCTTGTGGATGGTGTTATGTTTATTCTTAGGGCTTGAAATACATTTAGGGTTAGGGTTATGACTAAGTTAAAGACTTGGGTTAATGTTAGCGTTAGATTTTATGTGTAATCTAAGGTTAGTGTTACTGCCAGGTCGGATTATGGTTAGGGATAGGGAGAAGGTGTGATCTAGGATTTGAATTAGGGTTAGGGTTAGGGCTAAGTTTAGGGTTAGTGCTCATGTGTAATGTAGGATTAGGGTTAGAGGTATGGCCAGTGTTAAGGTTAGGGTGTGCTTTCGAGTTTGGTGAAGGTGTGATCTAGGTGTACGTTTAGTGTTACGATTAATTGTTGGAGTAGGGATAGGGTTAGGGTTAGGGCTAGGGTTATGGTTAGAACTAGAGTTAGGGTTATGGTTAATGTGTAATGTAGGGTTAGGTTTTGGTTTAGAAATTGGACTAGGCTTAGGGTTTGTTTTCCGGCTTTGGTCATGGTTAGGGTTTGAGTTAGGGTTAGATTTTATGTGTGATGTAAGATTAGGGCTAGGGCCAGGGTTATGTTTCAGGTTAGGTTTAGGTTGAATGTGTGATCTAGGGTTATGTTTAGGGTGAGTTTTTGGTTTAGGGCTAGGATTAGGGCTAGGGTTAGTTTCATGTGTGATCTATGGTTAGGATTAATAGTTGGAATAGGACTACGTTTATTGTTAGGGGTAGGGATGGGTTCAAGACTAAGGTTAGTTTTACGGTTAGATTTTATGTTTTATATTAGGTTAGGGTTAGGGCCAGGTTTAGGATTTCGGTCAAGTTATGGGTGAAGGTATGATTTAGGTGTAGGTTTAGGGATACTCTAAGGAATAGGGCTAGGGTTATCGTTAGGGTTAGGCTTAGGGCTACTTTTATGGTTTGGACTAGAGTTAGCGTTGGGTTATGTTTTGAGCTTAGAGAAGTTTTAGGGTTAAGGTTAGGGCTTGGTGAAATCCTTGGGTTAATTTTCAGGTTATGGTTATTGTCAAGGTTAGTTTTAGCTTAGGAATAGACTTTTTGTGCCATCTATGTTTAGGGTTAGGTTTAGGACTAGAGGTAGGGTTCGGGTTAATGTATCATCTAGGATTAGGGTTAGGTATAGAGATTGGTCTATGTTTAGGTTTTGGCCTACGGTCAACGCTATGGTTTTTTGGTGGGTTAGATTTTATATGTTATCAAAGGTTTGGGTCAGGGCCAGGGTTAGGATTAGGGTTAGGGTTTGGGTGAAGGTGTGATCTAGGCTTAGAGTTCAGGTTTGGATTTGTTAGAATTTGGGTTAGGGTTATTGCTAGGGTTAGGGTTTATGTGTGATCTAGTGTTAGGTCTAGGGTTAGGGTTAGGGCTAGGGTTAAGGTTAGGACTAGAATAGGCTTAGAATTCATGTGTAATCTAGGGTTATTTTTAGGGATTGGACTAGAATTATGGTTATGCTTATGGCTAGGGTCAAGTTAGGGTGAATTATAGGGTTACATTTTATGTGTCATCTAGGGTTAGGGTTAGGGCTTGGTTAAAGGTTAGCTTTAGGGCGAAGGTGGGATCTAGGTTAGGTTTAGGTTTGGTTTTTGGATTAGTGTTAGGTTTAGGATTAGGAATAGGTTCAGCGTAGGGTTCTTCTGTTATCTCGGTTTAGGTTGGGGCACACCTGGATTTCAACTAGCTGGCTCCACCTGTTTCTCAGTCTTGGGGCCATGTGTGGCTAAGATGTCTGCGCCTAAGAATAATGCGAAGCTGCTGTAAGTGTCTTTGCTTATAATCCGGAGGCAGTTGTGTGTTCTGTGACTCCGCTGCTCTCCTGCCCTTGATAGACAGGTCATGCCTCTCCTTCCTGCTGATCTTAGACCTGATTGGCTCCTGTGCCTTATATTAGTGGCACTTACTTCCCCAATAAATGAGAACTTGTGCTGACTTGACTCCCAGGCCATCTGATTGTCCTCTGCTGATGTCAGGCTGGGTGCACGCAGCCTACCAACATTTCTCCTTTCTTGGCTGGTCCGGTTAGGGCGTGCCTTCTCCATCTCCATCTCCATCCCGTGAGTCGTGGGAGCACGGGCAGCTAAAATCCCAGACAGGTTAGGGTTAAGATTATGGCAAGAGTTATGGTTAGGACTAGAGTTAGGGTTAGGGATTATGTGTAATCTACGTTTATGGTTAGGCATTTTAATAGGGTTAGGATTAGGGCTAGGGTCAAGGATAGTTTTAGGGTTAGGGTTAGGGATAGGTTAATGTTGTGTCCTCGGGTTTGGGTTAGGTATAGTGTTAGGGCTAGGGTTAGGGTTAGGTTTAGGGCTAGGGTTAGGGTTAGGGTTCATATGTGATCTTGGGTTTGGATTAGTCTTAATTCTATGGTTAAGACACAGGTTAAGTCTACAGTTAGGACTAGGGTTAGGGTTAGAGTTAGATTTATATCTTGGAATATGTTTAGAGTTTGCTTTATGACTAGGGTCAAGCCTAGGATTATCGTTAGGGTTAGATTTTATTTATGGTCCAAATTTAGGGTTAGGGTTAGGATTATGGCTAGGGTTAGGATTAGGACTAGTGTTATTGTTAGGGATCATGTTTAATCGCGTGTTTGTGTTAGGGATTGCTCTATTGTTAAGGTTATGGCTAGGTTCAAGCCTAGTGTTATGGTTAGGGTAAGGGCTAGTGTCCAGGCTCGGGTAAGGTTTCACCTAGGTTTTATGTGTGTTCTACTGTTAGGGTTAATGTTAGGGCCAAGGTTAGGTTTAGGCCTACGGTTACGGTTAGGTTTAGGCTTAGTATCAAGTTTAGGTTTAGGGTTAGGTTTAGTCTTTATGTGTCATGTAGGGTTATGTTTAGGGCTAGGCTTGGGTTAGGACTAGAGTTAGGTTTAGGGATAATTTGTAATATAGGTTTCAGGTTACAGTTAGGGATTGGACTAGGTTTAAGTTTTGAATAATGCGTAGGGTCAATGCTAGGTTTAGGTTTAGAATTAGGATTAGCTTTATGCAGTTGGTATGATATATGGGTTGGTTTTCGGTTAGTATTAGGTTTAGGGCTAGGTTGATAGTGAGGTGTGGTTTGTTTTACGATTAGGTTTCATGTGTTATCTAGAGTTATGGTTATGGTTACAGATTGGACTAGGATTAGGGTTTGTATTAGGGAAAGTTTCAAAGCCAGTATTGGGTTTACAGTTAGATTTTATGTGTCATCTATTGTTAGGGTTAGGGCCAGAGTTAGGATTAGGGATAGGTTTAGTGTCTAGTTGTGATCTGGGATTAGTGTTCGGCTTAGGGCTTTGGTTAGGGTTCGGGCTAGTGATAGGTTTAGCGTTCATGTGTCATCTAGGGTTAGGGTTAGGGTGAGGTATTAGAGTACCTTTAGGTTATGGATTGGGGCTAGGGTCAAGGCTATGGTTAGGATTAGGGTTAGATTTTACGTGTCATCTAGGTTTAGGGTTAGGGTTAGGGCCACAGTTATGATTAGCTTAATGGTTATTGTGTGGGTGAAGGTATGATCAAAAGTTAGGGTTAGGATTAGATTTGTTTAGGGTTCGGTTTCTGATCAAGGTTAGGTTTATTCTTAGGGTTGGACTTTCTGTTTCACCTAGAGTTAGGGTTAGGTTTAGGTTTATGATTACTACAACATTTAGGCTATGTGTGTTCTAAGGTTAGGTGTAGGGCCAGGGTTAGGTTCAGGGTTAGGAGTAGGGTTTGAGTTAAAGTTCATGTGTGATGCAGTGTTAAGGTTAGGGTTATGGCTAGGGTTAGTTTTAGGACTAAAATTAGGGTTTTGTACCATGTGTAATCTCGTTTTTTAGTTAGTTTTTGGACTAGGGTTAAGTTTTGGAATAGGGGCCAGGGTCAATCTAGGGTTACGGTATTGTTAGATTTTATGTGTTTTCTAGCATGAGGGTTATGGTTAAGGCCAGTGTTCCTGTTAGTTTAAAGGTTAGGGTTATGGTGATGGCTTGATCTTGGTTTAGGTTTAGGATTCATTTTTGGAGTATTGTTAGGGTTAGGGTTAGGACTAGGGTTAGGGTTAATGTTTAAGTGTGATCTAGGGTTAGGACTAGAGCTAGGGTTAGGTATCATGTGTAATCTAGGGTTAGGGTTAGGGCTAGGTTTAGGGTTAGGTTTCATGCATAATATAGGTTTAGGCTTAAGGACAGAGTTAGGGTTAGGGTTAGGTTTAAGGCTCGTGTCAAGCATAGGGTTAGCTTTAGGATTCTGCTTAATATCTAGGTTAATTTTAGGTTTAGGTTAGATGTTTGTGTTAAGGCTAGGGTTAGGTTGAGGGTTAGGCCTAGCTTTAGGGTTATGTTTCATTTGTGATCTAGGGTCAGAGTTAGGGTTATGGATTGTATTAGGTTTTTGTTTTGGGGTAATGTCAAGGCTATGTTTAGTGTTAGATTTATGTCTTATCTATGGTTAGGGTTAGGGAAAGGTTAGGATTACTGATAATTTTTGCATGATGGTGTGATCTTGGGTTAGTGTTAGGGTTAGGACTAGAATTAGTGTCAGCGTTACGGTTAGGGCTAGGTTTTGCGTTTGTGATCTAGGGTTATGGTCTTGCTTGTGGAATGTACTAGGTTTATGGTTCCGGCTACGGTCTAGGCTAGCGTTCGGGTTAGGGTTAGATTTTATTTGTGATCTATGATTAGGATTAGGGCAAGTTTAGGATTACTGATAGGTTTAGGGTGAAGGTCTGATCTAGGGTTAGTGTTAGGTTTAGGCCTAGTGTTAGGTTAAGACTAGGGTTACGGTTATGGTATGCGTTATTGTTGTCGTGAAGGTGTGATCTAGGGTTAGGGTTAGGATTAATTTTTGGAATCGGTTTAGTGTTAGAGTTCGGGCTCTGGTTTGCGTTAGGTCTAGAGTCAGGCTTTGGGTTACGTGTAGGACTTGGTGTTGGTTTTGTGTTAGTGGTAGGATCAAGGTTAGGTTTAGGGTTTCAGCTTTACTTTCTGTGTCACCTAGGCTTAGGGTTAGGTCTATGATTAGGGTTAGGTCTAGGGTTAGGACTACTGTTAGGGTTAGGACTAGCGCTAGGGTTAGGGTTAAGTTTAGGTCTTGGAGTAGATTCTGTATTAGTGTTAGGGGTATTGTTAAGCCTTTATTTTGGGTTATGGTTAGTATTAGGACCACCTTTAGATTTAGCATAAGGTTTAAGGTTTGCGTGAAGATTCGATTTAGAGTTTGGTTTAGGGTTTGGACTAGGGTTAGGGTTAGGGGAAGGTTAGGCCCAAGTCTAATGTTAGGGAAGTGTTAGATTTTATGTGTGATGTGGGGTTAGGGTTAGGGCTAGGTCTTGTAATAGGGTTAGGGTTATTATTATGGTCAAGCCTAGGGTTAGGGTTAGATTTTATTTGTGATGTAAATTTAGGGTAGCACCTAGTGTTCAATTTGTGGTTAGGGTTACTGTGAATGTGTGATCTAGGCTTAGGGCTAAGGTTAGTGTTGGGGCTAGGGTTTGAGTTTTGGGGGAGGGCTACTGTTTGGATACTGTTCATGTGTGATCTAGGTTTAGGGTTAAGGCTAGGCTTATGGTTAAGACTACAATTAGAGTTAGGGTTCCTGTGTAATCTAGGGATAGGTTTAGTGATTCGACTAGTGTTATGGTTAGGGTTAGGGCTGGTTCAAGTCTAGGGTTAGAGTTAGTGTTAGATTGTACGTGTCATTTATTCTTAGGGTTCCTGTTAGCGCCAGGGTTTGTGTTAGGGTAAGAGTTAGGGTGATGGTGAAGTTGTGATCTATGGTTAGGTTTAGTGTTTTCAATAACATATGTGCTAGGGTCAATTCAAGGGCTAGCGAAGCCTTAGATTTTATTTGTGATGTATGGTTTGTTTAGGCTTATGGCTAGTGTTATCATTAGGGTTAGGTTTAGGTTTAAGTTTTGATCTTCGTTTAGTTTCTGTGTTAGTGTTAGGGCAAGTTTTGGGGTTAGGTTCCAGGCATGGGTTATGTTTAGGGTTCATGTTTTATCTTGGGTTATGGTTACTGTTATGGCTAGGGTTAGAACACAGTTTAGGGCTACATTTAGGCTTAGGTTTATTGCTTGGAATAGTTTTAGGGTAAGGTTTATGAGTAGGGTCAAGCGTAGGGTTAGGGTTCATTTATAATCTAGGTTTAGGGTGAGAGATTGGACCAGGGTTAAGATTAGCGTTAGGGCTTAGTACATGGCTACATTTAGTGTTACGGTTAGATTTTATGTGTCATCTAGGTTTAGGTTTTGGGTTAGGGCCAGGGTCATAGTTAGTGTAAGGGTTAGTTTAAAGGTGTGATCTTGGGTTGGCTCTAGGATTATTTCTTGGTGTAGGGTTTCGCTTAGGGTTAGAGATAGGGTTAATGAGAGGACTAGAGTTAGGTTTAGGGTTAGGGTTATGTTTAGAGCTTGGATAATGTTTAGGGTTCATGTGTTTTCTAGTGTTAGGTTTAAGTTTACTTCTTGGAGTAGGTTTATGGTTATTGTTAGGGCTATGGTCAAGCCTAGGCATAGGGCTAGGATCAAGGCTAGCTTTAGGTTTAATATCAAAGTGAGGATTAGACTTTATGTGTCATCTAGGGTTATGGTTATATTTAGGGCCAGTTTTAGGTTTAGCGTAAGGGTTATGGTTCCAGTGAAGGTGTGATCTATTTTTAGGTTTAGGGTTTGGACTAGGTTAGTGTTAGGGTAATGGCTAGGGTCAATCTAGGTTTAGGGAAGGTTTAGATTTCATGTGTGATGTTGGTTTCAGTTTAGCATTAAGGCCAGGTTTAATTTTAGCTTTAGGGTGAAATTATGATCTTGGGTAAGGTTTAGGTTTACAGCTAGGGTTAGGACTCTGGTTAGGGCTACAGTTAAGACTAGGTTTAGGTTTAGGGTTATGTTTAGGGCCTCGAATAGGGTTAGGGTTAAGGTTATGACTAAGATCAATCCAAGGGTTATGGTAAGGGTTAGATTTTATGTGTGATCCAAGTTTTGGGTTAGGACCATTGTCAGGGTTGGCTTAGGGTTAGGGTGAAGGTGTAACTAGGGTTAGGGTTACGGTTAGGGTTAATTGTTAACTCTTAGGTTCAGGTTAGGTTTAGGGCTCACGTTAGGGTTAGGGCTCATGTGTGATCTTGGGTTATGGTTTGTGTTAAGGCTAAAGTTAGGATTAGGACCAGAATTAGTTTTAGAGTTCATGTGTAATCTAGTGTTAGGGTTAGGGATTGGAATAGGTTTAGGGTTAGGGCTTAGGACATGTCTAGGGTTTGGGTTAGGTTTAAATTTTTTGTATCATCAAAGGTTATGTTTGGGTTAGTTCCAGGGTTAGGGTAAGTGTTAGGGTTTGGGTGTAGGTGTAATCTCGGTTACGTTAATGATTAGTTTTTGTAGCAAGGTTAGGTTTAGGGTCTAGGCTAGGTGTAGGCTGAGTTAGGTTTGGTTTTAAGTTTAGGTCTTGGAGTAGGTTTAGTGTTACGGTCAAATCTACTGTTAGCGTTAGTGTTAAAGTTTTTATTATGGTAGGTTGATGGTTGTTAGATTTAGATTTTATATGTAATCTAGGTTAGGGTTAGGGCTAAGTTTAGGGTTAGGTTTGGGGCTTGATTTTATGTGTGATCTGAGGTTAAGGTAGTGCCACGGTTACGGTTAGGTTTAGGACTAGGGTTACGTTTATGTTCAAGTTTGATCTCGGGTTATGTTTAGGGTTACAGGTAGTTTTATGGTTAGAACTAGTGCCGGGTAGGGATTATGTGTAATCTAGGTAGGGTTAGGGCTAGGGTCAAGCCTAGGATTAGGTTTTTGTTTAGCATCAAGGTTAGGTTTAGGGTTAGGGTTAGACTTTATTTGACATCTAGGGTTAAGGTTTGCATTAGGGCTATGGTTAGGGTTAGGACTAATGTTCGGCCCAGCGTTGTTTAATCTAGGGTTATTGTTAGGCTAGGTAGGGTAGTGGTTGGGGCTAGGCTCAAGGCTGGTGTTAGGGTTACATTTTATTTGCCATCTAGGGTTAGGGTTAGGGTGAGGGCCAGGTTTACGGTTATAGTAAGGGTTATTGTTATGGTGCAGGTTTGACCTAGGGTTAGGTTTAGCATTCGTTTTTGGAATAGGTTTAGGCTTAGGGCTAAGTTTTGGGTTATTACTAGAGTTTGGGTTCGGGTTAAGTTCATGGTTTGGTGTTGCTTTAGATTTATGGTTAGACTGTCTGTGTCAACATTGGTTAGGGTTAGTGTTTGGGTTAGTTATAGGGTTAGGGCTAGGGTTAGCGTAGGGTTCTTATGATGACTTGAGTTAGAGTTAGTGTTAAATTTAGGGCTTGTAGTAGGTTTAGCGTTAGGCTTTTGGTTACGACCAATGTTATGTTTGGGGTTAGGGTTTGGGTTTATGTGACATCTAGGGTTAGTTATATGGTGAGTTCTAGATTTAGGGTTAGGACTAGTGTTTGTGTTAGTTTTTATGTGTTATCTAGATTTGGGTTAGAGTTAATGTTTGGAGTAAGTTTAGGGTTAGCATTATTGCTAGGGTCAAGCCTAGATTTAGGGTTTCATTTAGTGTCAGGTTTTTGTTTAGAGTTAGGTCTAGACTTTATATTACATCTTTTTTTATTGTTAGGATTAGGGCTACGGTTAGGGTTAGGGGTAGATTTTCGGTGTGATTAATTTTAGGGATGGGGCCAGGGTTAGGGTTACGGTTAGGACTACGGTTAAGTTTCAAGTGTGATCTATAGTTAGGACTAGAGTTAGGGTTAGGGATCATGTGTAATCTAGGGTTTTTGTTAGGTTTTGGACTAGGTTTTGGTTTAGCATTAGGGCTAGACTCAAGGCTAGGTTTAGGGATGGGGTTAGATTTTATGTGTAATCTAATTTTAGGGTTAGGGCCAGAGTTATGACTAGGGTTAGGATGAGGTTATAGGTGTGATCTAGGATAAGGGTATGGGTTAGTTTTACCGTTTGAGCTAAGATTAAGTTTATGGTTAGGGCTATGTTTAGGGTTCATGTGTGATCTAGGGTTAGGTTTAAGTTTATTGTTAGATTTTATGTGTATTCTTGGGTTAGTCTTATTGTTAGGGCCATGGTTATGGATAGTGTAAAGTTCAAGGTTAAGGTGAAGTTGTTATTTAAGGTTAGTTTTAGGATTTCTACTGGTGTTGGTGTTAGGGTCAGGGCTAGGTTCATGTCTAGGGTTAGCATAGGGCTAGATTATATTCGTGTTGTAGTGTAGGGGTTAGCATTAGGGCCAGGTTAGGGTTAGGCTTATGTTGTAGATCTATTTTGCGGTTTGGTTTAGGTATAATTTTTGGAGTAGGGTTAGTGTTAGGGTTAGGGCTAGGATTAAGGTTAGTATTCGAGTTAGGTTTAGTATTAAGTTTAGGCCGTGGAGTAGGTCTAGGTTTAGGTTTAGATTTAGATTCAAGTTTAGGTTAAGGGTTAGGTTTAGGGCTAGGATCAAATTTAGGCTTAGCATTAGGATTAGTCTTTAGGTTTCATTAAGGGTTAAGGTAAGTGTTAGGGCTAGGGTTAGGGTTAGATTTTATTTGTGATCTAATGTTAGGGTAGGGGTTAGGTTAGGGTTAGGTTCAGGAGTAGGGTTAGGGGTTAAGCTTCAATTGTGATCTAGGTTTGGTTTAGGGTTAGGATTAGTTCTGAGTTAGGGATCTTGTGCAATCTACTGTTAGAGTTATGGATTGGAATAGAGTTAGGGTTCGGGCCAGGTTTCGGTTTAGGGTAAGTGTTAGGGGTAGGGTGAAGGTTTGATCTATGGTTATGGATAGGCTTAGGGTTATGGTTAGGGCTTGGAGTAGTTTTAGCGTTAGGGCTAGGCTACAGATAATTTCAGCGTTTTATATGTAAACTATGGTTAGTGTTATGGGTACATCCTGTGTTACCGTTAGTGTAAGATTTTGGGTTAGGGTGAAGTTATGATCTAGGGACAGGGTTAGGGTTTGGACTAGTGTTGGAGTTTGGTTAAGGGCTAGGCTCAAGTCTAGGTTTCAACTAAGGTTAGATTTTATGTGTGATGTAGGGTTGTGGTTATGGCTAGGGTCAAAGCTTGGGTTAGGGTTAGGTTTAGATTTTTTGTGCCATCTAGGTTTAGGTTTTGGGTTAGGGCCAGGGTTACCGTTAGGGTAAGGGTTAATGTTAGGGTGAAGGTGTGTTCTATGATTCGGGTTTGGATTCGTTTTTGGAGTAGTGTTAGGGTTAGGGCTAAGGCTAGGGTTAGGGTTAGGACTAGAGTTAAGTTTAGGGTTATGTTTAAGGCTTGGAGTAGGTTTAGGGTTAGGGTTATAATCAAAATTAAGTGTAGTAAAGGTTAGGGTTAGATTTTCTGTGTCAACTAGGGTTAGGGTTAGGATTAGATCCAAGGGTAGGAATAGGGTTAGGGTTACAGTTACAGTTATGACTAGAGGTATCATTTGGGTTAAGTTTAGCTCTTAGGGTTAGGGTTAGGATAAAGGTTAGGTTTAGGGATAGGGTTAGATTTTATGTGTCATCCCTTGTTAGGATTTGGTGAGTGCTAGGGTTCGGGTTACGATCAGTATTAGGGTTAGGGTTAATGTGTAATCTTGGGTTAAGTTCATGGTTAGGTAAAGGACTTGGTTTAGGGTTATTGTTAGTTCTAGGGTCAAGGCTAGGGTTTGGGTTGTGGTTAGATTTTATGTGTGATCTAATGTTAGGGTTAGGGCCGGGGTTTGGAATAAGGTTAGGTTTAGATTGAAGGTTTGATCTAGGTTTAGTCTTAGGGTTAGTTTTATTGTTAAGTCTAGGGTTAGGTTTAGGGTTTTGGGAAGACTTAGGGTTTTGCGTGATCTAGGGTACAGTTCGGGTTAGGGCTAGGGTTAGGACAGCTGCCCCACTCAGTAACAGGACTCCCTCTTGAGTTTCATTCTCTTCCCCCGCCCCAGTAAAACATAAAAGCTGAGATGTATGGCCTACCTGGAAGTCAACTCTTTGTCCCCACCGGTTTCTCAGTCTTGGGGCCGCGTGTGGCTAAGATGGTGGTGCTTAATTACAATGCTCAGCTGCTAAAAGTGTCTATGTTATAACCCTAAGGTGTTTCTTTTGGGTGTGTGCCCCGGCTCTTCCACCCTTGATGGACAGCTCATGCCTCCCCTTATTGCTGATCTTAGACTTGATTGTCCCCTGTGCCTTATATTATTGGCACATTCTTCCCCAATAAACGAGATCTTGCGCCGACTTGACTACCAGGCAGTCTGATTTTCCTCCGTTGAGGGAGGGCTGAGTCCGGACATTTTGCTGTCCCTTCTCCTTTCTTGGCTTGTGCGGGTCGGGTGAGTGCAGTGGGCTAAAAACCCCGGCAGGTTAGGATTAGGGTTATGGCTTGGGTTAGGGTTAGGACTAGAGTTAGGGTTAGGGATCATTTGTAATCTAGTTTTAATGTTAGGCATTGGACTAGGGTTAGGGATAGGGCTAGGGTCAAGGATAGGGTTAGTGTTATGTTTAGATTTTATGTGTCATCTAGGATTAGGGTTAGCGTTAGGGCCAGATTTACGGTTATGTTTAGGGTTATAGTTAGGGTGAAGGTGTGATCTAGGGTTAGTGTTTGTCTTTGGACTAGGCTTAGAGTTAAAATATGGGCTAGGGTCAATTCTAGGGTTAGGGCTAGATTTTATGTGTCTCCTGGACTTAGGCTTAGGGCCAGGGTTTAGGTTATTATAAGGGTTAGGGTTATTGTGAAGGTGTGATTAGGGTTAAGGTTAGGGTTAGGATTAGTTGTTAGATTAGTGTTAGGGGTAGGCTTAGGGCTAGTGTTAGGGTTATTACTAGAATGACCCTTAGGGTTAATGTGTAATCTAGTGTTAGGGTTTTGGTTAGTAATTGGACTAGGTTTAGGGTTAGGTTTAGGGCTACGGTCAAGTCTAGGGTTTGATTTAAGTTTAGACTTTTTCATCTAAGTTTAGGGTTAGGGCCAGGCTTAATATTAGGGTTAGGCTTAGGGTGAAGGTGTGATCTATGGTTAGGTTTAGGGTTAGGCTTTTGTTTAGGATTTGAGAAGATATTGGGTTAAGGTCTAGGGACAAGCCTTGATTAGTAGTCAGGTTTGGGTTAATATTAAGGATAGGTTTAGGCTTAGGGTTAGATTTTATGTCTCCTCTAGGATTAGACTTATTGTTAGGGATAGGGTTATGCTTAGGACTAGAATTAGGGTTAGGGTTAATGTGTCGTCTAGTGTCAGATTTAAGGTTTGGGATTGGACTCGGTTTATGTTTAGGCCTATGGTCAAGGCTATGTTAGGGTTATTTCTAGGTTTGGTTTAGGACTAGTTAGGGTAGGGATCCTGTGTAATCTCGGGTTAAGTTTAGGGATTGGAGTATGTTTAAGATTACAGTTAGGTCTAGGTTCCATTCTTGTTTTAGGGTTAAGGTTATATATTTTGTCTCCTCTAGGTTTATTTATAGGGTTATGCCCAGGGTTACGGTTATGGTAAAGATTAGGCTTAGGATGATGGTGTGTTCCAGGTTTAGGGTTAGGGCCAGAGTTAGTATTAGTGTTAGGACTAGGGTTAGGGTAAGGTTTCTTATGTGATCTAGGGTATGGTTAGTGTTAGGCTAGGCTTGTGTTAGGTCTAGAGTTTGGGTTAGAGATCATGTGTAGTCTAGGTTTAGGGTTAGGGATTGGAGTAGTTTTATGTTTAGGGTTATTTCTAGGGTTTGGGTTAGGGTTTGATTTCATATGTGACGTTGGCCTAGCGTTATGATTAGGGCTCGGGTTATGGAGGGGTTTAGGTTTCATTTGTGATCTAGGGTTGGTTTAGGTACTTGACTAGGGTTAGGGTTAGGGTTTGTGGTAGTGTCCAGGCTAGGTTTTGGGTTAGGGTTAGACTTTATGTGTCATCTACATTTAGGGTTAGGGTTAGGTCCTGTGTTATGGTTTGGGTAAGGTTTAGGGTTAGGTGATGGTGTGTTCTAGATTTAGGGTTAGTACGATTTTTTGGTGTAGCGTTAGCGTTTGGATCAAGGTTAGGTTTAGTGTTAGGGTTAGACTTTTGTGTCAACTAGGGTTTTGATTCGGGTTTGGTTTAGTACCATAGTTAGTGTAGGGTTATCACTAGAGTTAAGGTTAGGGTTAAGTTTAGATATTAGAGTAGTTTTAAGGTTAGGTTTATAGTTAGGATGAGGTTAGGTTTAGACTTTATGTGTCATCTAGTGTTAGGATTAGGGCCTTGGTAAGGCTTAGGACTATTGTTAGGGTTTGTGTTAATGTGTAATCTAGGGTCAGGGTTAGGGTTAATGTGTAATCTTGGCTTAGGGTTTGGGTTTGGGATTGGAGTAGTATCAGGGTAGGGATAGGGCTAAGTTCAAGACTTGGGTTAGGGTTAGATTTTATGTGTGATCTAAGATTATGGTTGTTGCTAGGGTTATGATTATGGTTAGGTTTAGGGTGAAGATATGATCTAGGGTTAGTCTTAGACTTCGGCTTACTGCTATGTTTTGGGTTAGGGTTCATGTGTGATCTTGGATTAGGGTTAGGGTTTGGGCTGTTGTTTCCGTTTCTCTAAGTGTTTGGGTTAGCTTGAAGGTGTGTTCTCGATTTAGCGTTGGGGCTAATATTTGGATTATGCTTATGTTTCGAGACAGTCTTAGGGTTAGGGAAGCATTAGGGTTAGGCTGAATGTGTTATGTAGGGTTAGGGTTAGGATTAGTTTTTGGAATATGGTTAGAGTGCGATTTAGCCTAGGGTTAGGGTTTAGTCTAGAGTTAAGTTTTTCCGCTTGTTGTAGGCTTAATATTAGAGTTTGGTGTAGGGTTAACCCTAGGGTGAGGTTTAGGGTAATGGTTATTATCAAGTTTAGGTTTAGTTTTTTGCATAGACTTTATGTTTCATAAGGGTTAGTGTTAGTGTTAGTGCTAGGGTTAATGTTATGACTAGTGTTAAGCTTAGGGTTAATGTGTAATCTCTCTTATGGTTAAGGTTGTGGATTACACTTGGTTTATGGTTAGGGTTCATGTGTGATCTCGAGTTAGGCTTAGGGTAATGTCTAATAATAGCTTTAGAGCTAGAGTTAGAGTTAGGGTTCTTGTGTAATCCATGGTTAGGTTTAGGGCTGTGTTCAAGACTAGGGTTAGGGTGGGCTAAGATTTTATGTGTCATCTAGGGTGAGGGTTAGTTTTAGGGTCTGGTTTATGATTTGGGTAAGTGCTAGAGTTAGGTTGAAGTTGTGATCAACGTTTAGGGTTAGGGTTTTGACTAGGGTTAGCGTTAAGGTAAGAGATGGGGTCAAGTCTAGAATTTGGGTAAGGTTATATTTTCAGTGTGAGGTAGGATTAGAGTTAGGCCTTTAGTTAGGGATAGGGTTATGGTTAGCGTGAAGGTGTTATCTAGGTTTAGTGTTAGGGTTGGCACTAGGTTTAGGGTTAAGGTAAGGGCTAGGGTCAAGGCTTGTGTTAAGATTATGTTTATGGTGAAGGTTTGATCTAGGCTTAGGGTTAGGAATAGGGATTTAACTAGGTTTAGGTTTAAGGTAAGGCTACCGTCAAGGCTAGGATTAGGGTTTGGTTAGATTTTATGTTAGATCTAAGGTTTGGTTAAGGCCCAACGTTAGTATTAGGATTAGGATTAGGTTTAGTGTGAAGGTTTAATCTAGGGTTTGGATTAGGGTTACTCTTAGTTTTATGGCTGGGGTTAGTCTTAGGGCTAGGGCTAGGTTTAGTGTTAGGGTTCTTGTGTCATCCAGGGTTAGGTTTTGGTTTGGGCTAGGGTTTGGGTTAGGACTTGTCTTAAGGTTAGTTTTCATGTATAATCTAGGTTTTTGGTTAGGGATTTTATTAGGGTTAGGTTTAGGGAGGTTTAGGGTTAGGGATATAGTTAATATTAGATTTTTTTGTGTCATCTAGTGATAGGGTTAGGGCGAAGTGTGCGGTTATGATATGCATTAGAGTTAGGGTGAATGTGTGATCTAGGGTTACGGTTAGGATTGTTTTTTGGAGTAGGGTTAGAATTTGTGCTGCAGTTAGTGTTAGGGTTAAGTTTAAGTCTTGGTTTATGTTTATGATTTGGGTTAGGGCTCTGGTCAAGGCTAGGGTTATAGTTAGGGTTAGAGTTTATGTGTGATCTAAGTTTAGGTTTTGGACCAGTCTTAGGTTACGGGTTAGGTATACGGTGATGATGTGATCTATGTTTAGGGTTAATTTTATGGCTAGGATTCTGGTTAGTGTTAGCGGTAGTTTAATGGTTATGGTTCGTGTGTGGTCTAGGGTTAGTCTTAGAGTTAATGTTTGGGCTGGGGTTAGTTTTAGTTCTAGCGTTACTTTTAGGTTTCTTGTATAATCTAGGGTTAGGATTAGGGATTGGCCTAGGTTTAGGGTTTTGGTTTGGGCTAGGGTTATGCTTAACGTTAGATTTTATGTGTCATCTATGGTTTGGGTTAGGTTTAGGGCCAGGCTAAGGGTTAGGATATGGATTTGGTTTTGGTTGAATGTGTGATCTAGGTTTAGGGTTATTATTAGTTTTTGGAGAAATGTTAATGTTATGCTTAGGGCTATTGTTAGAGGTAAGACTATAGTTAGGATTAGGATTAAGTTTAGGTTCTGGAGTTGGATTAGGATTAGGGGTAGTGTCTAGCCTAGGGTTAGGTTTTGAGTTAGTGTTAGGGCCAGAGTTAGGTTTAGTGTCAGGGTTAGGTTAGGGTGGAAGGGTGATCTAGGTTTAGGATTATCGTTTGGACTAGGGTTTGTGTTAAGTTAAGGGCTAGAGTCAAGTCTAGAGTTAAGGAAGGGTTTGATTTTATGTGTGATATCAGGTTAATTGTAGGGCCTGGGTTAGGGTTAGGTTTAAGACCAGGGTTAGCATTTAAGTTCAAGTTAATCTAGGGTTATTGTTAGGGTTTCAGCTAAGGCTAAGTTTAGGACTCGTTCTAGGGTTTCAGATCATATGTAATCTAGGGTTAGGATTAGGGATTGGACTGCGGTTACAATTAGTGCTAGGTCTAGCATCAAGTCTAGGGTAAGGGTTAGGGTTAGATTTTATCTGTATTCTACCCTTAGTGTTAGGGTTAGAGCCAGGGTTAGGGTTAGTGTAAGAGTTAGGGTTAGGGTGAAGGTGTGATCTAACTTTGGCGTTAGGGTTAAGGTTTGGAGTAGGGTTTGGGTTTGGGTTAGGGATAGGTTTAGGGCTAGGACTTCGGTTAGGACTAATTTAAGGTCAGGATTACACCTAGGGTTAGGATTAGGGTTAGGGCCATAGTTAGGGCCATGGTTAGGGTTAAGTTTTATGTGTGATCTAGGCTTAGAGTTAGGTTTTTGACAAGGTTTAGTGTTAGAGTAAGGGCCAATGTTTTGATTTGGTTCACAGTTATGGTGAAGGTGTGATCTAGGTTTAGGTTTAGGGTTACAGCTTGGGTTAGGACTCAGGTTAGGGCTTCAGTTTGTAATAGGGTTCACGTTAGGGTTAGGCTTAGGGCTTCCAATAGGTTTTGTTTTATGGATAGATTCAAGTCTAGTTTAAGGTTTAGGGTTAAGACTATCGTTAGGTCAAATCTACATTTTGGATTACTTTTAGGTTTCTTGTGTCATCTGTGTTTAGTGTTAGGGTTATTGCCAGGTTTAGGGTTAGAGTAAGTGTTACGATTATGGCTAAGGTATTATCTAGGTTTAGAGTTAGGATTTGGGTTTGGTGTAACGTTATTTTTAATGTGAAGGCTAAGTTCAAGGCTAGGGTTAAGGTTAGATTTTATGTGTCCTCTAGCTTTAAGGTTAGGGTTAGTGTTTAGTTATGGTTAGGATAATTGTTAGGGTTAGTGTGAAGTTGTGTTCTAGGGTTAGGCTTAGGGTTTGGTCAAGGGTTAGGCTTAGGATAAGGATCAGGGATAGGGTTAGGGTTACGATTAGGTTTAGGGTTTCATTTGGGTTAGATATTATATGTGATCTAAGTTTAGGGTTTGTGATAGGACCAGTTTTAAAGTAAGGGTTAGTCTTAGGATGAAGGTGTGATCTAGTTTTAGGTTACCGATAGAACTAGTGTTATGACGAGGGTTACGTCCACAGTTAGGTCTAGGGTTAGCTTTACCGTTTATGTGTTATCTAGTTTTATGGTTGTTGTTTGGTTTTGGTGTAGAAGTAGGGTTAGGGTTAGGCCTACGATTAGGACTAGGGTTAGTGCTACAGCTAGGGCTATGGTTAAGGTTTATGTGTGATCTAGGGTTAGGGTAAGGATTTGATTTAGGGCCATGTTTATGTTTAGTGTTTGGGTTAATGTGTTTTCTAGTATTAGGTTCAGTTTTAGATTCAGAGTTATAATTAGCGTTCCAATTAGCATTAGCGCTTGACTTAGGGTTACGCCTAGCGTTAGGCTTAGGGTTTATTTGTGATCTAGTATTAGGGTTTGGGTTAGCGTTTCTATTAGGGTTAAGGTTAACGTTTTGGCTGGGGTCAAGTCTAGAGTTAGGTTTAGGGTTATACTGTATGTATGATCTAAATTTAGGTTTGGGAAAGGGCCAGGTTTAGGGAAGGGTTAGTTTTAGGATGGAGTTGTGATCTACGGTTAATTTTAGGGTTAGAACTTTTCTTAGGACTAGGGTAGTTCCACAGTTTTTGATTAACTTTCAGTTTTATGTGTGATCTTGTGTTAGGGTTAGGCTTATTATTTGGGGGTAGCGTTCATATTAGGTTTTGGGTTAGGGAAATTTTTAGTGTTAGGATTAGGGTCCAGCGTAGGGGTGTGCTTAAGGTTAGCTATTATTTGCCATCTATTGTTATCTTTGGGGCCAGGGTTCTGGTTAGTGCTAGGGTTAGTGTTAGGACTTAATTTAGTGTTAGGTTAGGAGTTGGAGTAGGGTTAGGGCTAGTTTCAAGCCTAGGTTTAGGGTTATTGTTGGTGTCAAGTTTAGTTTTATGGTCATTGTTACACTTTATTTGTCATCTAGGGTTAGGTTTACGGTTAAGAGTAGGGTTAGGGTTGCGGTGAAGGTGTGATCTAGTGTTAGGTTTAGAGTTACAATTAGGGTTAGAACTAGGGTTAGGACCACAGTTTGCACTAGTTTAGGATTAGGTTTCATGTGCGATGTAGGTTTAGGGTTAGGCTTATGGCTTGGAGTATGGTTTGGGTTAGGGTTTGGGATAGTTTTAGGGTTAGGACTAGCGTTAGGGTTAGGTTTCATATCTAATCTAAGGTTAGGGTTAGAATTGGGGCTTACAGTTTATGGTTAGGGTTAGGGCTAGGGTTAGGGTTAGGTTTAGGACTAGGTTTAGAGCCACAGTTAGGGCTAGGGTTAGGGTTTAGATTTATGTGTGATAGACGTTTAGTGTTATTGTTAGTTTTAGCGATAGGCTTAGGTTTAGGACTAGGGTTATAGTTAATGTTCATGTGTTATCTAGTTTTACTGTTCTGGTTTGGACTAGGGTTAGGTTTAGGTTTCGTTTGGGTTAGGCCTGGCGGTAGGTTTAAGACTAGAGTTAGATTTAGGGTTCATGTGTAATGTAGACTTACGATTATGGTTTGTACTTTGGTAAAATTTCGTTTGTGTACCTGGTTATGGTTATGGTAATAGGTTGTGTTAAGTGTAGGGTTAGGATAGGGTTAATTTTTATGTGTGATGTAGAGTATGGCTTAGGGCTAGATTCAACACAGGGATTAGGGTTAGTGTAGGGTAAAGGTTTAAACTAGGGTTAGGTTTAGGTTTACAACTATTTTTACGACTAGTGTTAGGGCCATGTTTAAGGTTAAGTTTTATGTGTGATCTAGGGTTAGGGTTAGGATTTGGACACGGGTTAGGGTTTGGGTAAGGGCCAGGTTTAAGGTTAGTTTTGCTGTTAGTTTGAAGGTGTGATCTAGGTTTAGGTTTAGGGTTACAACTATGGTGAGGACTCGGGTTAGGCCTACAGTTAGGACTACTTTTATGGTTAGGGTTAATGTTAGGTCTTTGAATTATTTTAGGGTTAGGCTTATGTCTTTTGTCAAGTCTAGGTTTAGGGTTAGGATTAGGCCTAGATATGGTTTTTTCTATGGTTATTTTTAGGTTTATATTTCTTGTGTCATCTATGGTTAGTTTTAGGGTTAGTGCCAGGTTTAGTGTTGGAGTAAGGTTAGGGATATGGCAATGGTGCCATCTAGGGTTAGCATTAGCATTAGGGTTTGGAGTAAGTTTAGCCTTCGGGCTAGGGTCAATTCTAGGGTTAGGTTTATGCTTACATTTTATTTGTCATCGTAGGGTTAGGGTTAGGGCCATCGTTAGGTTTAGAGTTATGGTTAGTTGTAGTGTGAAGCTGTGATCTAGGTTTATTGTTAGGATGAGGGATTTGAGTAGGGTTAAGTGTAGGGTTAGTTTTATTGTTCATCTGTGATGTAGGGTTACGTTTATGGTTATGTCTAGGGCTACGGTTAGCTTTAGGACTTGATTTATGTTTAGGGATCATGCGTAATCAAGGGTTAGTGTTAGTGTTTGGACTCGAATTAGGATTAGTTTTAGGGCTAGGTGAAAGTCTAAGATTAAGTTCAGATTTTATGTGTCATCTAGCTTTAGGGTTAGGGTTAGGACCTGGTTATGGCTAGGGTAAATGTTACGGTTAGGGTGAAGTTGTGATGTAGTATTTTGGTTAGGTTGTGGAGAAGGGTTATGTTTAGGGTAAGGATCAGGGTTATGGTTAGGGTTACGGGTAGTGTTAGGTTTCTGGTTCGATATTACATGTGATCAAATGTTAGGGTTAGGGATAGAGCTATGTTTAAGGTAAGGGTTAGTGTTAGGATGAAGTTGTGATCTAGGTGTAGGTTAGGGTTAGAACTAGTGTTAGGTCTATGGTTGGGTCCACAGTTAGGTCTAGGGTTTGCTTAAGGTTTATGTGTGGTCTAGGGTTAGGGTTAGGCTTAGGTTTTAGAGTAGTGATAGAGTTAGGGTTAGGACTCAGATTAGGACTAGGGTTATGGCTACAGTTAGTGCTAGGCTTATGGTTAGGGTTTATGTGTGATCTAGTGTTAGGGTAAGGATTGAATTTAGGGCTGTGTTTATGGTTATGGTAAGGGTTAATGTGTTTTCTAGGATTAGGTTTAGGTTTAGGGCCAGGGTTATGATTACGTTTAGGATTAGCATTAGTGTTAGTGTTTTGGTTAGGCCTAGGGTTAGGGTTAGGGTTCATTTGTGATCTTGTATTAGGGTTAGTGTTAGCATTTTTACTAGTGTTAAGCTTAGAGTTATGCCTGGGCTCATGGCTAGAGTTAGGTTTCAGGTTAGATTGTATGTTATGTCTAGGGTCAGTTCTAGGCTTAAGGGTACATTTCGGTTTTAGGTTAGCCATTATTTTTCATCTATGGTTAGCTTTATGGCCAGGGTTAGGGTTGAGTGCTAGGGTTAGTGTTCGGTCTAGCGTTAGTGCTAGGGCTGTTAGTGCTTGGTGTAGGGTTACGGTTAGGGCTAGGTTCAAGCCTAGGGTTAGGGTCCAGTCAAGTTTAGTTTTAGGGTTAGGGTTACACTTTATCTGTCTTCTTGGGTTAGGTTTAGAGTTAGGGTTAGGACCTGGGTTAGGGTTAGGGTTATGGTGAATTTGTGATCTAGGGTTAGGTTTAGGGTTACAGCTAGGTTTAGAACTAGGGTTATGGCCACAGTTATGTCTATGGTTAGGGTTTCTTTTTCTTTGTGATCCAGGTTTATGGTTATTTTTAGGGTTAGCACTAGGTTTAGGGTTCGGAGTAGGGTTAGGGTTAGTGTTCATATGTGATCTAGGGTTAGGGTTAGGTTTTACTAGGTTTAGGTTTATGGTTAGTTAGGGTTAGGTGAAGGTTTGGTTTTTGACTGGTGTTAGGTTTACCGTTCTTGTGTAATCTAGAGTTATGATTACGGTTTGGACTAGGGTTAAGTTTAGGTTTTGGACTGTTGGGATCTGGCCCTTAGACTTGCTGAGGACTTGACGCACTTCCCCCCAAGATCTTAGGTTAATGCTGATGCAGGCTACTCTGTCTGTGTCAGAAACCAGAGAAACTGGCTTTGCACCCAGCCCCCCAACTCTCTAGCCAGCCCAGGTGTCTCCCAGCCTAGCCAGCCCGGCGCCTACCAATCCCGCCCTGGCTCGGCGCTTTCGAGTGACATTACCTCAAGGGGATCAGGTGACACCTCTCAGCCTATCGGCATCCTGGCCAATCCCCTTCTCTCGGAATCATCCCCCGATACCTTCGTCTTAATAAAGCAGTTGGTTCTTGAAGCTGACTCTGAATCTTGCGTACTCCTGACTTTGTCTATTGGTAAGGGGGTGGGCCCGCTTTCTTGAATTGTCCACGTGCGCGTCAGGACAGTGCTGGCTCCCCCACTCCACTCTAGCTTTATCTGTGGGCCAGGTGACTAAGGGAGAGGGTGTGAAAGGGAGTATAAAGAAGAGTAGCTGAGCCTTGTTCCCTATGCCTGGAGAGGCTACCGAGCCCAACATTGTGGCGCCTACCTGGGTTCCCGAATCCATGCGAGGAAGTCTGGCTCCCAACCGACCCTGAGGAAAACAGGTTGGAAACCCTGGGACGTGTGGTCCTCCCATTCCAGGTAAGTGGATGGGACAAGTCCAATGTCTGCGAAGCAATTCGCCTCTTAAAATCCTAAATTTCACCCTCCAAAACACGGGGATTAATATCTCAGAGCCCTGCGCTATACGAATTTGGGAGGAATTGACCCACAGGGTCCCGTGGTTCGCTGAGGCCAACCCACTCTCGTGGGAAACTTGAGACCAACTACAGCCGGAGGTGGAAGCGGCAGAATGGGGAGAACTCCCACTGCGAGCCATTAAGACTCTCAAGGGTTGCTTCTTCTGGGACACAGGAGGGAATCCCTGGATTCAGGAGAGGGCAGCTGGAGGTAATTTTGATTTGGAGGGGTCCCCGACACCCCGCTCCGAGAGGCCCAGGGACGAACGCACGTTTGGTGCCCGGGACCCCAAGCCAGACGCAGCTCCCACAGCAGCTGGGAGATGAATAGCGCATCAGCAGGCTCGCTACCCCTCCCCTATGGGAAGCTGGGCTTCGCTCTATACATATGCAGATTTCGGCAGCCCCGAGCTGAGGTGGTGGTGGAGGAGGCTGCGGTGGCAACGCACTGCAGCAAAACAAACAAACGGCCTGGACACTTTGAAATTCAGAACTTTTACCCATTCATGGGAGTTGCAGGAAACTACAGATTTCCATGAGTTCAGGAGGATGGTTCTTGAGAGAGGCGGGCCGAACGCACCCTGGGCAAAACATCTGCTTTACGGCCTGACTTTCAGATTCCCCACCAATCAAAGCAATAAACAGCCTGAGGCCCCTTGCTGGGCAGTCCCCATTGCCCCCGAGATAAGGCCAGAGACAGTAATCATGATATTTGGAAAGGAGTTCCGATTCTTAATTGATACAGGAGCAGATCGGACCATATTAAAGAAGGAGTTAGTACCCCCATGGTGGGATATAATCCCCGGCCCACAGATCTCAGGGGTAGGAGTCACAGCTGGGAGTGAAACAACCAGAGACTGGCTGCCTTGGAATGATATGAATAGTGGCAAGGGAATAGTGTGTCCCTTAATAATAACAAAATCACTAGATAACCTGCTGGGACGAGATATCTTGGGAAAGATCAAGGCCGAGGTCATCACAGGCCAGGACCTGCCAATCACCCCTAGTGACTACTAAAAGCGCCTCCCTCTGAGGCCTCGGGGCTGGAGGCTCCTAATTCTCCTACAGAGCCTCACACCCAATCCTAAGGGCCACTGTTCCTACTGTTCCTGCCATTTGGTGGCACCCAGGCGCCCCCATTTGGGTGGAACAGTGGCCTATTCCCTCAAACAAATTAGAAAAGTTAAAGGGGACTGCCATGGATCCCCTCTATTCCTTGGGATCTTAATCTTATTATACTTGACATCAAGGACTGTTTCTTTTCCATTCCCCTCGACCCCCAGGATTGCTAGAAGTTTGCTTTCTCTGTGCCCTCAATTAACTACCAGGGGCCTGATCAGAGGTATGAGTGGGTAGTATTACCTCAGGGCATGGTTAATAGTCCTGCCTTCTGCCAACATTATTTGTCACAAGTTCTCCAACCCCTTCAGAACCAGTCAGATATTGTTTTGTTCGTTTACATGGACATATTATTATTGGATCAGCAGATGTTCAAGTGCTACACTTGGCCTATAGCAAGGTACAAACACTCCTACAAAGAGGAGGGCTGCATATAGCCAGTGACAAGGTTCAGAAAGTATACCCCTTTAAGATCCTGGAGGCAGAGCTTAAACTAGACTCTGTGTGCCCACTTAAGCCCCAGTTATCCTTCCAGGCGACTTATACTCTGGTGGAGATGCAAAGACTGATAGGGGAAATTAATTGGCTAAGACCCTGGCCTCAACTGCCTAGAGAGGAGCTGCTCCATGTCTCTTTGAAGGGCAAAGCGCCCACTGATGTTATTACAATAACTCCATCACTTCAAACAGCCTTCCAGAAAATCCAATTGGCCCTAAAGGCTACAAGCCTGAGTGCCCACTTTGCCTTTGGATCCTCCCCGGGTCTGAACTTTCCTCAGCTGCAATTACGCAATCAGGCGAGCCTCTTCAATGGGTGCACGCATCAGTGTGTGGAGCTCCCAGAGTTTATTCCCAGCTAGACCAGCTAGCTGACTTGGTAATTAAGGGCAGAGATACTTCCCTGAGACATTATGGGAGAGATCCCGATGTGCTAACTATTCCCTACCGGTTGTCAGATTTTTGAATGGGTCAGAAGGAATAATGCACGTGTTTCTAGTGCCCTGGAGGGCTTTATGGGTAAGGTAGATTGCCACTATGGCACTTCAAGATGGGTGACCTCATTTTCCAGGCTACAATGGACACCCCCTGTGCTTTTCTCTACCAAGCCTCTCATCAAGGCTGCCAATGTGTTTACAGATGGTGTACGAGCTGGCTCTGCCATAGTGGTGCACTCCGCCTCACCCCCTGCCGGTGGGAAAGAAAACACCCATTACTTTGAAGCTGTCACTGGCTCTGCACAATTTAAAGAATGGTATGGAGTTGCCCTGCCACTGACCCATGTTAAACAGCCAATGAACTTGTTTTCTGATAGTCTGTATGTGGTTAATTTGCTACCCAACCTGGTATGTTCATACATCAAATTAGGCAAAAACCCAATCACTCCTCTGATGATCCAAGTCAGGTCTCAGTTAAAAAAGTGGGGTGAGCCTATATTTTTACAGCACCTTCGTGGACACCAAGGACTGCCAGGGGACCTGGCACAAGGTAATCGCATGGCTGACCAGCTGGCCACTAATGGAACCATTATAGCTCTGGCCATTGTACAACCTCAAAACCTTCAAATGGCCAAAGGACTCCATGAGCGTACTCACTTAAATTGGAGAGGGTTACATCAGAGATTTCCTTCAATTCCTATAAAAGACTTAAAAAAGATTATAAGGACTTGCAAATCGTGTATGCCTTTCCTGCAAGTCCCTCCTCTGCAATCTCCAGGGGTGAACCCAAGAGGTCTAAAATCCAATTTAATTTGGCAGACTGATGTAACCCACTACGCTCCTTTTGGAAGGCTAAAATATATATTTATGTCTATTGACACATGCTCTGGCGGGTGTTTAGCCTCTCTGCATACCGGGGAAAGAGCACAGCATGCTGAAAGCCACTTCTTACAATGTTTTGCTATCCTAGGGCTGCCTTTACAGGTTAAAACAGATAATGGTCCTTGCTTCACCAGTAAGCCTTTACAGGCATTTTTCCAAATGTGGAATATTAAACATACCACTGGAATACCTTACAACCCAAAAGGTCAAGCCATAATTGAGAGGCATAATAAGACCCTGAAGGATCAATTATTAAAGCAAAAAGGGGGGGAAGCCCCCATAACCAGCTGAGGACAGCGATGTTTACATGAAATATTTTTAAATTTCTCTAAGGACCAGCCTCTGCCTGCTTTCCAGAGACACTGGTCAAGCCAACACCCTACTTAAAGGTGGAAGTCCGTTGGAAGGATCCCCTTACAGGGGCATGGCGAGGTCCAGACCCACTTATCAGTGCTGGAAGGGGCTTCACCTGTGTTTTCCCCACTGGGGAACCGAATCCAATCTGGATACCTGCTAGAGACGTAAAATATTGTTCTTCAGAATGACCACCCAAGGGCACTTGCCCTTGAGGGATGTCTCCCCTTGTTTCCTCTCAGGAAAGCAAAGACCATGGTGGAATTTTCTAAGAAGAAACGGGAAAGCCTGCCTGTACCAGCGATGGACCCAGTGTCGGCCCTGTTTCTTTCCTGGACCCTGCCTGACGCCCTTTGGAGTAACGTTTGCTGTGGCAGCGTGGCCCACAGCCTTGCACAAGAACCAAAAGGGAAATCTTGCACGCTGTTGTTCCTTCCTTCGCTCCCCCCTTTGCTGCTTATCTTAGGGGTCCCCATTGGAGGGAACTAGGAGCTAAAGGACTTGCACACTTTAATGTTTTATGATAAATGTTTACAATAAGCAAGGGATTGGTACCTTGCTGCAATGTTTACTATGAAGTGTTTACTAACCTCAGTTGTTAAGTTACCAGCACCCTGGCTACCACATCGCCATGACCTGAACCCGCCTCTACCTCACCATCGAGGGAAGGAAGAGCCATCTGCGCCACCTTAAGTTACACCAGAATGGACCAGGATTCCTCTATTTCCTATGGACTGAGCCAGATAAGAGAACCTTCATTGCTTTGTGCCTGTGTTGTAATTGCTCATGTGTTACAGTTGCTCATGTTTGCATTTGCTTTGTATTACGATTGCTTATGCTCATGTCTGCTTTATGCTCCCATTTACATTATGTTTACATTGCCCTGTGCTAGACACATGGGTCTCTTATTGTAAGCGACGGGCCAGAGCTGTCTAGGTGCCAAGTGGCCTTTGGCCTTTTAGCCATATAGGAACCCCATGAGCCTCGTCACTCGACCCCTAGGACCTGCTACTCACTGAGGACCGCTGGCATGAGAGAAAATTATCAGGGCTTTCTTTCAAGTGCCGATCCCACTCTCCCTGAGTCCTCTCATCGGGCCCGCCAGCCCGGCAGGAAGGTCAGCCTGAAGAGCTAGGGCGTTAGCCCAAGACGGGTACGACTCCCCTTGGGGGGGTAACCTAAGACACGGCACGCTCTCAAGTAGGGCGCCTCCTGCTATTCAAAGAAAAAAAATAAATATAAAAGAGGCAGATGTTGGGATCAGGTTCTTAGACTTGGTGAGGACTTGACGCCCTTCCCCCCAAGATCTTAGGGGAATGCGGAAGCAGGCTACTCTCTCTGGGTCAGAAACCAGAGAAACTGGCTTTGCACCCAGCCCCCAACTCTCTAGCCAGCCCAGGCGTCTCCCCGCCTAGCCAGCCCGGTGCCTACCTATCCCGCCCTGGCTCGGCGCTTTGGAGTGACATTAGCTCAAGGGGATAAGGTGACACCTTTCAGCCTATCGGCATCCTGGCAAAACCCCTTCTCTCAGAATCATCCCCTGGTACCTTCGTCTTAATAAAGCAGTTGGTTCTTGAAGCTGACTCCGAGACTTGCGCATGCCTGACTTTGTCTATTGGTAAGGGGACCGGCACGCTTTCTTGAATCGGCCACGCACGCGTCAGGAAGGTGCTGGCTCCCCCACTCCACTCTAGCTTTATCTGTGGGCCGGGTGACTAGGGGAGAGGGTGTGAAAGGGAGTATAAAGAAGAGTAGCTGAGCCTTGTTCCCTATGCCGGGAGAGGCTACCGAGCCCGACATTGGACTACGGTTAGCGTAAGGGTAAGGGCTAGTGTAAAGTCTAGGGTTAGGGTAGGGTTGGTTTTTTTGTGTGATATACGGTTTGGGTTAGGGTTAGGGCCTGATTTAGGATTAGCGTTAGGGTCAGAGTTTATATTAGGGTTACAACTAGGGTAGGGCCACAGTTAGAGCCAGGGTTAAGTTTAAGTTTTATGTGTGATCTAGCATTAGGGTTATGGTTAAGTTAGGGTTAGGTTTTGGGTTAGGACTAGGGTTAGGGTTAGGGTGTTGGGGTTAGCGTACACTCTGGGCTGAAGTCTAGGGTTAGGTTTAGGAGTAGAGTTAAGGTCAGGGTGCAACTCTACCTTTAGGGTTAGGGTTAGGACTTTGAAAATGTTTAGGGTTATGTTAGGGCTAGCGTCAAGCCTCGGGTTATGGTTGGGCTTAGACTTGAATTGTCTTCTAGTGTTTGGGCTAGGGTAAGGTTTTGGTTAGGGTGAAGTTGTGATTTTGTGTTAGGGTTAGAGTTATGGTTTGGGTTTTTAATAGGTTTAATGTTATGGTTATGGATAGTGTCAAAGATAGGGTTAGGGTTAGGTTTAGATTTTATGTGTGTTCTAAGCTTTAGGATAGGTTCAGTGCCCCAGTTATGGTTAGGGAAAGGGTTAGGGTGATGGTGTGATCTAAGATGAGGGTTAGGGTTACAACTGGGATTTGGACTAGGGTTTGGGCCATAGTTTAGGCTAAGGTTAGTGTTAAGGTTTATTTATGATCTGAGTTTAGGGTTCGGGTTTGGTTTAGGGCTAGGTTTCATTTTATTGGTAGGGTTAGGTTTAGGGTTCATGTGTAATCTATGGTTAGGTTTAGGGATTGGACTATGGTTAGGCTTTGGGTTAGGGCTAAGGTTAGGTTGAGGGTTCATGTGTAATCTAGGGTTAGGTTTATGGTTACAGTTTGGACTTGGGTTAGGTTTAGGGATACGGTTAGGTTTAGGTTTAGATTTTATGTTTTATCTAAGGTTTGGGTTTGACTTGGGGTTAGGGTTAAGTTTTATGTGTGGCTGGTTATATGGCCTAGTGGCAAGAATGCTTGCCTCGTTTACATGAAGCCCTGGGTTCAATTCCCCAGCACCACACATACAGAAAACAGCCAGTGGTGTTGCTATGGCTCAAGTGGTAGAGAGTTAACCTTGAGAAAACAGCAGCCAGGGTCAGTGCTGAGACGCTGAGTCCTAGGCCCATGACTGGCAACAAAAAAAAATAAATAAAAGATTTATTTGTGATCTAGGGTTAGGGTTACGTTTAGGGTTTGGACTAGGGTTTGGTTGAGGTTTAGGGCTCGGCTTAATGTTGAGACTTGATTTACGGTTAGGGTTCATGTGTAGTCTAGGGTTATGTTTTCTGTTTTTCCTAGCTTTGTTGTTTGGGTTTGTACTAGGTCTAGGGTTAGGGTAAGTGTAGGTTCAAGTCTAGTGTTAGAGTTTGGACTAAAATTATGTTTAGGTTTCTAGTGTGATCTAGCTTTGGGGTTAGGACTTGGAGTAGGCTTAGGATTAGGTTTATGGCTAGGGTTAGGTTTAGTAGTAGAGTTAGGGTTAGGGTTTATCTGTAATCTAGGGTATGGGTGTAGTGTTATGTTTTTTTTATTTGCTTTAGGGTTAAGGTAAGGGGTATGGTGCTGGCTAAGTTTACAGTTGCGTTAGATTTTATGTGTGTTGGAAGGTTAGGGTTAGGCTTAGGGCCAAGCTTAAGCTTAGGCTTAGCGTGAATGTCTCATCTATGGTTATGTTTAGAGATACAACTAGGGTTACTACTAAGGTTAGGGCAAAGGTTAGGGCTAGGGTTAGGGTGATCTAGGTTATGTGTGATCTAGGTTTAGAATTAGGGTTAGGGTAAGGAGTAGGTTTAAGTCCATGGTTAGGGCCGATTAGATTTTATGTGTGAATTATGTTTAGGGTTAGGTTTAGGGCCATGTTTAAGGTCACGGTCAGAGTTAGGGTGAAGTTGTGATCTAGGGTTAGGGTTAGGGTTACAACTACGTTTAGGACTAGGGTTAGGGCTAAAGTTAGGACTATTGTTTGGGTTAGGTTTTATGTGTTATCAATGGTTAGGAAAGCATGGTAGCAACTGTTAAATAAAGTTGTTACTTGTCAGCCTGACCACAGTATTCTGTTTCTGTAAATGACTTCTTTAACCCATTTGTGCCTGTTCTATCCCCTTCATTAACCCCCTGCATCAGTGCTATGTGACCACCTGCCATCAAATCCTGATACTGAGGCCACCTCCCAATATCCATGACAAAATAGGTAGGTAGATAGCCAATTAAGAAAACCTACTCTGGAATTTCCCTAGTGTCAGGCAATGGTGTTAAAGGGCAGCTTTTGGCCTTGTAGTTTGCACTTACTGTGCTTTAAAAATAGCCTGTGAGATCAGGGGAGGGTTGCTCCCCAAGGAGTCAGCCCTAGATCTGGCCAGTCAGCTAGTGATCTCGATGACTGACACAAAATAAACTTTGTTATACTTTGGCATTTGGTCCGTCTCATTCCTTCGATCATAGACCCTATCAACCAGCTTGGCCTCCATTACACCATGCCATTTGTCTGTGTTCTGTTCATGTCCCGTCTCCCATCTCTTGGACTTTCTCTGGTCATAGCATCCCACCTCAGCTCCCCATTGGAGCTGAATTGGTTTCTCAAAACGTGCCTTCTCCATTTCCTCACTCTATAATCTGTGAAAATTTTTGTTTGCTGGAAAAATTTTTGTTTTCTACCTGACTGCGTAGATCTAAAATATGGGGGAAATAATGCCATTTTGCCACTGGAATTCCAGAAAACTTACATGGCCAATTAAAAAATGTCTAGGCATGCCCCAAAGCTTCTGCACAAGTGTATGTCTAAGTGCTGCCTAAGTGAATAATTTGTAAAAACTGACATCATGGTTTCAAAATAACTTGCTTTTGACTACTATTTTAACTTAATTTCAGTCTTGTGTTAAACTGATCCTTGTAGATGGAGTCGCAGTAAACAGCCTGGAGGCAATCCTGACTCCAATCTCCAAACTCCAAGCCAAAAGAGAAAAAAAATGGTTTTAAACCCAAACTGATCATGTTTGTGTACAGGCAAATGTGTCTAAGAAAAAAACTCCAAAAGGTTCAAATATGCAGCACATGGTATAAATTCATTGATGTAAAACCAGAGTGTTATTCTTTATGTCCGCCTATGCTAAAAGTTGAGTCTGCATCTGATCCTGACAATTCTTTGGTATGGACTAAGATTTTACTTGTCCATTTTCTCTCCTGTGATCTCATAAACTCCTTAAGATCAAGGGACCAGAGTCATTTTGGAATGAGTGTGAAAATGTGGCTGCTGACCTTGATTTTCCTGACCCAGGATTGATATTTTGCTTTTTAGGACGCAGTTAGTACTGAGTCAGGATGGAGGTAGACATGTGTGCTGTCTGGCTACAGGAAGCTGCCTCCACAGTCTGTTTGCAAACTGCCTGGTTTCACTACTAGTGATTACTTATTCTCTCTCTCTTGCATGGGAAAGTGCTCTGGGAACAAATGAAGTGCATTTCACACCCTCATCAGCACGGGTGTCTCCCTGTGCCTGTCCAGCCTAGCTGTATCTAGGAATCACTGATGGTGTTCCTGTGAAGATTTTGACAGGTTTATAGCTCTCCTGCCCTGGCTCTGCCTGCCTCAAGTCGCTCAGTTCTGAAAGACTCAGTACTGTGTATATTTCTAAGATTAGAATTGAGTTTATAGCAGGACTGTCATGACAGAGTTGCAGCAGAGACTTCAAGTGTGCAGTAAATTAAGACACATGTCTGTGACTCTTAATCCAAGGTTAAAATCATCAGAGTTGTGTTTGGTGGCCACAGGTTTGCATTGGGTTAGCATTGATATCCTCCCTCTCCATGTCTCAGAAACTGTCATGGCTTCTCCAGAGAGCAGATTTGGTTGGCCTTTGGTCTGTGTGGATTTTGTGACTGGGAAAAGGCTGAAGCCTTCTAAAATCTTTTTAAATTTGTCACCCTGTTTAAACCAGTAGGACACCAGCCTGCAAAATCCAGGGTAAGCAGAGTACTCAGAGTAAGCAACCAGGGAATGCTGGGAGATTTGAAATGTCTTTAACGAGTCTGTGTAGAAATTTGCAGGCCACACAGCAGGAGGTGTGACAATCCATCCAAGGGACTCTGAGAGATGCTACTGCAGCCTCACCCAGATCCAACCCAACTCTCCTGCCTGACTCCATCACACATGACTAAGCCTGGTGATTTAGCTTGGAAAACACAAGCCACTTCAGATCCACTGAAGCTGAGACTTTTACATTGTCCTGAGCCATTGCCCTCTTATTATTTATTTGTGTTCTCTTCCACCTGCTGGTAATGTTAAATGATATGATTTGGTTTTTATGCTACTTTGCATTTAGATGCATTTTTGTAAATAGCAAAAAGTGCCAAGTTTGGATTCATGGCACAATGTTAGTTGTTAAATAGTCCAAGGAACTCTAAAGTGCTAATCAGTTGTTCTTTGAAGACTCCTATCGCATCTACTGAGTTTTGTCATTGCAGAACTCTGGCAAGTATTTGTTGGTCAATTCTCAACAAGTTACAGGTAAGCTCTACTCCTATTGTTCTCCTTATTGCTTTAACTGGAAAAAGAAAGGGCTTTTATGGCGAAGACTCCTTGGGTTTCAGTTCAAAGCCAGCACAGCAGAAAAAAAAATCCCTCTAAAACACCATCTCCCAACTAACCAGCAAAGAACAAAACTGGAAGTTTGGCTCAAGAGACTCATATCATAGTAAGCAGCCAAATGCTGGAATCGGCACTGTGGCGTAAGTGGTAGAGCGCTAGCCTTAAGCAGAAGTGCTCAGGGACATTGCCCAGGCCTTGAGTTCAAATCTTGTGAACGCCAACTGGAACAAGCCATCCAAGCAATGAGCACCTAGACCATGAGGATGAGGTCAGTCCTGACAATGAGAAACCATGGAGAGGAGTAAATGGAGATAAAGTCTCATCTTAAATGGAGTCAAATTAACCTTGCCCTTTTGAAGTTAATCAGAGCTGGGAGATCAAGAGGAATAGCTGCTTGCCCACCTAATGTCCATACCTGTCCATCTTCCATCTGGACAGGAACTTGCATTCTTGCCTCTGTTACTTGCTTCTTGTATATATATATTAGCCTCTGACTGGTTCCTCCCAACCAGTCCACTACCCAGTTGCCACCCAAAAAATACCCCTAAACACTCCCTTCCTGCCCCCAGTCCAGTTATTCCTCCTTCCTTGTAATGGGCCACAATTGGGTTAAGCTCCAAATGGAACTTTTCTGGCTTGTAGCTAGGGTATGTTCTCCCATGTCATTCATGTGAATTGGTCCTGTAAACTTGTCAGCCTTTTGCCTGACCTTTTCAAAAGTCTCTTTTAACAGGATAACATCCCTCACCCAGGATGCCACTTGGGAACTTGCGGTTCAAGTCCGTCCTGTTACTACAGGCAACTGGAGGCTTCACTTACACTGCTCTGCCCAGTGCAGATCTGGATCCTGAAGACCCCAGCCTCAGTGACTCTTTGATGTGCCCAAGCTGCAGGAGGTAGCCAGAGGAGACCATGACACCCATTGGCTCTGATAACTATTCTCATGGAAATGATGAGGACCTTTACCAACCAAAGTGTCAAGCAAATACTTCTTGGATGGTACCCAGCCAAACGACAAATCAGGGACCCCTGACTACTTCTCCCCTTTACAGCAGGAAGTAGCTCCAGAAGAAACAACCTCTGCCCATACTCCTGGCCTGGTACCCCTCCCCAGTTATTAATAAACAACAAATGGGGGAATGTTAGCATTTCCCCTGCCTCTGGTCCTCAGCTCCTCCCATTAGCCCCTAGATCCACCCATACCTAAACTACCTGCCCTATAGCTATAATGGGCCACTCCCTCTCACCATTCAGACTTACCTACTTCTCCTTTAGCTCCAGAGCTATAAAATATATAAGTAAGCTGCCACCTGGATAAGGTGTGGAAACCAGCCAGCCAGCCGCCATGTTGCTCCCTCTCTTGTGGGAGATATGGCTCCACTAATAAACCTCTTTATAAACCTTCTCATGTCCATGACTATCTCCACATGGTCCCTTGGGATGGCTAGGACATATCCTTTCAACTCTTATCTCCAATGAACCAGAAGTGGAGCTTAGCTCAAGTGACAGAATGCCAGTCTTGAGCAGAAAAGTTAAAGGAAATTGCTCAAGTCGTGTTCAAGCCTCAGTGCTGGCATAAAATAAGTAATAAAATAAACAAAATCTCCAGAAGATTGAGTAGATTTGAAAACAGTTAGAAACATAGCCAATACTTGAACCAAAAATCATCCATTAGAAACAAGTACTTGGTTTACTCTATTTCTCCCTATGCATCTTACTCATCATCTCTGGAATTCATCTCTCTTCGCAGTATACAAAATAAAGCTGCAGGCAGCTGTGGCCAATGAGAGAGAATTAAATAACAATGTAGGCATACCCCCAAAGGAAGCCTTCCTTTAACTGCCCAAATCAAGCCTGCCATCTTTGGACTAGTGTGTGTGTGTGTGTGTGTGTGTGTGTGTGTGTGTGTGTGTGTGTGTTACCAGGACTTGAACTCAGGGCCTGCCATTCTTGCTTAGCTTAAGTCAAGGCTGATTCTCTTCCACTTGAGCTATACCTTCACTTCTTGTTTTTTACTGGATAATTGGAGATATGAGTCTGCTGAATTTCCTATCCAGATTGACTCCAAAGTGTAAGGGTTAACCTGAGAACCTGAGTGACTAAATATAAGTTTTGGTGTTAAAATTATAACAGTTTCTAAACCCTGGTGATGACCCCATGCTACAGGGCTGCACCCCCACCTGTGAGACTAGTTTCTTGTAGTTTGACATTTAAAATATAGGGAGCCCTGTTCCCCTCTGTACCTAGGTAGCAACCATGGTAATGAATAGGAAAAAATTGACATAGTCATAGACTATAGAAGTAACCATAATAGTAGTAGAAATGCTATGGTAACTGTTGGGTTGGTTTACTTATGATTGAGTACTGGATTGTTTTAGCCCGCTCAAGCTTGCTTAGTGGTAATGGGAAAACATGGTGGCAATTGTTAAAATAAAGTTGGTACTCGGTCAGCCTGACCACAGAATTCTGCTTCTGTAAACAGTTTGCCTAATCCATTGTGCCCTGCTCTACCCCCTGCATTAAACCCTGTATTAGTGCTAGGTGACCACCTGCTGTCAGTTCCTGATACCAAGGCCAGTTCTCATTATCAAAACCAAAATAGATAACTGAAAAGGTAGATAGCCAATAGAAATAAGACAAGACTTGCTTGCTAAATGCCATTCAGTCAAGTGTCTGCCAAGTTGGAAATACCCTGTCCCTGTTGTAATCACAATAAAAACCCTGCCTATCTGAGGCTCAGGGCTCTCGATCCAGATCCACTGCATTGGTGACGGTTGAGAGTCCAGGCTGGAGCTTGCAATAAAGACTTGTGCATTTGCATTGGAATCAGTTCCTTGGTGGTCTTTGGGGACCCAAAATCTGGGTATAACAAAACCTCAATCCTCAGATCTCATCCTCCTGAGTAACTAGGATTACCAGCACCCAACTGAACTGGTATTTTTTTAATGGTGGCTTTGGCTATGCCAGGAGATAAGACAGAATAGTTCTGATGGAGAAAAAAAATCAGCATTATGCTTTCTTCCCTTTCATTAACTCTTAGAGCAGAATCCCAAGCCACCAAATGTCTATGTAGCCAACAAAATGATCTGGCTAAATTTCTGACATTTTCTGACTTCTATTTTATGAACTGGATGTGATTTCTTTATTGTTATTACTATTAATACTACAGCTCTTATTATTATTACCACTCCAGGGATTTGAACTCAGGGCCTGGCCACAATGCCTGAGCTTTTCTACTCTAGGTTATTCTACTACCATTTTGAGCCACAGCTTCACTTCCTGCTTTCCAGTGATTAATTGCATATAACAGTCTCAGAGACTTTGCTGCCCAAGCTGGCTTTGAATCTAAATCCTAAAATCTCAGCTTCCTTGAGTATCTCACACCTGGCTTAGATGCAATTTTATATAATTAAGTATGCACCACGCTCAAAATGTTGCTGTTTTATAATCATGTGCAACAAAAATGCTGAGTGTCAATGCTTTCAAGACATGATGGTGCCAGGAAACTAGAACCAAATGGAATGTCATGTTTCTATGTGAAAATAAATCCCTTTCTGGATATGGATATCTCAGGAGAGTTGAACTCTGATTTAGGCTGCTTCTTCAAGCACAATGGCTAATGGATATGAAAAGGAATATTTCTGTATTTTTTTCCTGGACAAACGATAACCAGCTACAAATTCATTCAGACATTTGAGTCCCAAAGAAGGACATTTGGGGAAAAACCAGGATCACTCCTGCCTGTTTATGTGTGAACACAAGAACAAATCATAGAACTATTTATGCCAATTCTGTATTGCTAGCTTTTAAAATAAGAGTCAAATGGGCAAAAACTACATTGAATGTCTAAGTTTTTCTCTTACTGTATCATCTTTATATCAAATAATACAGAAGACATTCAGGCTATTTATTTATTCTTAATGAAACAGGAGATCAATGTATTAGCTTTTCCAGTTCCATTCAGCAACCTACCATGACATCTGGGTGCTGGTGGTTTATACCTGTAATCCTAGCTACTCAGGAGGCTGAAATCTGAGGATCACAGTTCAAAGCCAACACCTGCAGGAAAGTCCTGTGAGATTTTTATCTCCAATTAAGCACCAAAAAGCCAGAAGTGGGGTTGTAGCCCAAGTGGTAGAGCACTAGCCTTGCAAAACAGCTCAGGGACAGCACGTAGGCCATGAGTCCAAATAGAAGGAAGGAAGGAAGGAAGGAAGGAAGGAAGGAAGGAAGGAAGGAAGGAAGGAAGGAAGGAAGGAAGGAAGGAAGGGAAGAAAGGAGGGAGGGAGGGTAGAAGAAAGGAAGGAAAGAAGAGAAGAAAGAAGGGAGAGAGTAAGAAAGAAGCAAAGATGGAAGGGAGAACAGGAGGGAGGAATGGAAGGAGGACAATGTACTTCTTTTCTTCTAGATCATTTTCCTCAATGTATCACAGAAAGGTGAGACTAAGCAATCTATAAATTCACTTTCCCAACATCCTGGGAACTTTAGCCAGGGAGAGAAAGCCAGTTGGAGAGAGAGAGAGAGAGAGAGAGAGAGAGAGAGAGAGAGAGAGAGAGAGAGAGAGAGAGAGAGAGAGAGAATAGGGTAAGAGGAAGTGGAGATACTGCATATAGACAACTCAGATTCTTCTGAAGCCTAATCATGAGAATAGAGAAGTATATATTGGATTCTCAAGGAACTTATGAGACATCTAAAGTTTTGTTTTTCCTAAAGTCAATGATGATAGAATGGTGTTACAGGTGTAAGGGTTATATATAAAAAAGAGATGAGGAAGACACAGGGAAACAGAAACTGACAGTGAGATTCTTCAGAAGGGTAATTGGACTGAGGTTTGTAGCCTAAGCAGAGAACTAAATCTTTCACACACTTAAGAAAGACCTGGAGCTGGATGCTGAGAGAGAGACAGAGAAAGAGCGAGAGAGCGCACATGAGAAAATATATACTGGTACTTGAATTTGGGGCCCGGAGCTCTCACTTAGCTTTTTTGAGCAAAAGAAGCTCAGGGAGCCAGGTAGTGGTGGCTCATGCTTGTCATCCTAGCTACTCAGGAGGCTAAGATCTGAGGATAGAGGTTCAAAGCCAGTGGGAGCAGCAAAGTCCATGAGAATCTTATCTCCAATTAACCACTGGAAAACTGCAAGTGGAGCTGTGGCTCAAAGTGGTGGAACATTAGCCCTGAGAAAACAGAAAGCTCAGAGACAACACCCAGGCCCTGAGTTCAAGCCCCATGACCAACAATATTTTAAAAAGAGGGGGCTGGAAGGGAAACCTCTTTGATTACAAGAGATAGAAATCAGAGAGACCTGGCAGACAGAAGGTGAAAGTTTCTACTTAAAAGTGTCAACTTTCCTGAGAATTCTATCTTTCTCTAGTATTCAGTGTTATTTCCCCTGAACCCCATGCCTAGGAGAATTGAAGTTCAGCCTGCATAGAGTAAGAGAATGAAACTGAGCAGAAAATATGAAAATTGTCAACCATTCTTATTTTATACTTTTATCCTTTGCTGAGAATAATTCTCCTCTTGAGTTTGGCAGACAACAGAAGCTTCTTGTGGAAAAGAAAGAAGCACAATGCAGTGTGCTCATGTCACAAAACTAAACAAGCTGACAGCACTCGGGATGTTTTATACTGTGAATCAGGAACTGAATAGGCTGACAGCACTAGGGATATTTTATATTGTGAAACAGGAACTGTGAGGTCTTGGTTTAAAAAGAGAA
Organism: Perognathus longimembris pacificus; assembly: GCF_023159225.1. Taxonomy (NCBI): domain Eukaryota; kingdom Metazoa; phylum Chordata; class Mammalia; order Rodentia; family Heteromyidae; genus Perognathus; species Perognathus longimembris. The sequence continues at coordinate 12,594,093 of NC_063180.1, forward strand.
AAGAAAAATCTGTCATGAGTCTTCTTGGTAGAAATTCGGAACAACCTTTAAAGGACTTCATGTAAAACAAGTATCAAAGCTAAAATCCACATTGAGCATATCTGGTTTATATCAGACCATTCTCACTCTGTTTTCTAGAATTTACTGTCTGTCCATATCAGCTTTCTAAATTGAACACTAGAATTGCCCTAGTTTTAAGATGTGAGAGAATACTTTGAGTGATAAAGTGACACCCCATAGTAAGGGTGCAGCTCAAATCCTGACCTGAATAATTCACAACCCCATGCACTGAAGTGCTGTGTGGAACTGCAGAGAGAGAGGTTGTTTCCCAGTGCAGGGAGATTAACTATGAACTAGAAGGGTTCAACTATCACATTTAATGTAGCAACATAGAATTACTGACTTGTGAGAAAGCCAGTTGGTTACTTTATGTGGAGAAGCAACTTTGCAGAAGCACAGGAAATACTTTCTGAGTAGGACTCCAGCAGCTCAGGAAAGAAGGCAAGAAGTGGCCAGACACCAGTGGCTCACACCTGTAATCCCAGCTACTCAGGAGGCTAAGATTTGAGGAACCAGATTGAAGCCAGCTTGGGCAGAAAAATCCATGTGACTATTGTCTCTAATTACCTACCAAAAAAAGGCTGGAAGTGGAGCTGTGGCTCAAGCAGAAGAGCACTAACTAGCCTTGAGCAAAACAGCTCAGGACAGCACTCAGACCCTGAGTTCAAGCCCAGAACTGGACTGGCATGTGTACACACATGTGCACACACACAATAGCAAAAAGTGACATGTGGGGTCTCTGTACAGAAAGGAAACAGTAAAGAGAATCCTGATGGATTTGAATAAAATTCTTGCCACATATTCATCCAATAGAGGGTTGATTTCAAATATATATAAAGAACTTAAAAGTATATCACCTTAATTGAATCTCCAAATAAGACAAGTGTTAACATAGTAGGAGTCAGTATTGAATTCATTATTTTTCAATGGCCATTGAAATAACTTTGTGTCATAGGCAGACACTGTGATCTGTAGGTGCAGATCTGGGAGAGTGGGAAAAGGTTTCCAATCTAGACCATATATGCTCAACGTGGATTTTAGGTTGATACTTGTTGAGCATAAAGTCACTTGAAGATTATTTTCCAAATTTCAACCCAGGAGACTCATGCAGTAAAGATTCTTCTATTATTATGTCTAGATTTAAGTAGTTGTACGAAGAGGCTTCAATTCAACATGTCTGTCTATTAGTGCAATGATTCTTGATCAATGTCACCCCTTCCATTCTTCTCTCCCATCTCTCCCAACCCCACCCCTCCTCTCAATTTTCCTAGTTGCACTTTCACTTATATACATTGAATATTATGACTGCATTTGCCTACCCATTGTCTCTGCATTTATCTGACCCCTCCATCCCCCCCACCCAACACTGATACCTCAAGTTCTAGCTTCCTAGTATTCATTTTGTTAAACTGTAAGTTAGTCATTCAAAGGAGTTATACCATTGGAATTATATACCTGCATATATCATACATTAGTATGTAAATATGATCATGCATTTACACACATGTGCATATTAATAATTTATTTGCGTGTTTATATTTACACATACATATTCATTATACTTACATATGTATTTCCCTTATGTTTACATATATAATTATAAAATAGATATAACTTCCACATATGAGAGAAAATAAGCAATCTTTGTTTTTCTGGGCCTAACTTAACATAATTTCTGCCAGATCCATTCTTTTCTTTGCAAAGGACATAATACCATCCTTCCTGATAGATAAGTAAAATTCCACTCTGTGTGTGTGTGTGTGTGTGTGTGTGTGTGTGTGTGTGTGTGTGTGTGTGTATCTGTTCATCCACTGAAGGGCATCTTAACTGTTACTATAACTTGGCTGTGGTGAACAGGACAGTAAGAATTCTTTCGCTAACATTTTAGATGTCAGACAGCCTGGCTTACAGTTCCTGATTCACAGTGTAAACATCCCAGGTTCTGTCAGCTATTCGGTCCTGTGACACACAAGAACACTGCAACTTGACCATTCTGCATCTTTCTTTCCTACAAAAAGCTTCTGCTCTCAGCTAAACTCAAAAGTAGGAATTTTTTTCAGCAAAACTAAAAGCTAGCTAGGCACTGGTGGCTCACACCTGTAATCCAAGCTGCTCAGGAGGCTGAGATCTGAGGATCATGGTTCAAAGCCAGCCCAGACAGAAATTTCCATAAGGCTCTTATTTCCAATTAACCACCAGAAAACCAGAAAGTGGTGCTGTAGCTCAAAGTGGTAGAGCACTAACCTTGAGAGAAAGAGCTCAGGGACAGTACCCAAGCTCTGAGTTCAAGCCCCATAACTGAGAGGAAAAAAAGATAAGAATGCAGCGTATATCCTAAAAAATTCACAAGAGTGAGGGAAGGAGTTGGTAGAGGAGGGATAGGTGAAAAGGCTGAAAGAGGTGGCATTAATCAAAATATATTGTTTTCATGAACTGCTTTATTAAATGGCAACTCCTTTGTATAACTGCTTAAAGATAATTTTTTAAACCCTCATGGTCTAAGTGCTGTTCCTTAGCTTTCTCACTCAAGGCTAGCACTCTACCACTTGAGCCACAGCTCTACTTCCAGCTTTCTTTTTTTTTAATTTTTATTATCAAACTGATATACAGAGAGGTTACAGTTTCATACGTTAGGCATTGGATACATTTATTGTACTGTTTGTTACCCTGTCCCTCATACCCCCCTCCCTCCTACCCCTTTCCCTTTCCCCCCATGAGGTGTTCAGTTCACTTTCACCAGTTTTGCAAGTATTGCTTTTGTAGTTGTTTGTCTTTTTTTACCCTGTGTCTCTCAATTTTGGTATTCCCTTTCAATTTCCTACTTCTAGTACCAGTATACACAGTTTCCAAAATACTCAGATAAGATTACAGAGATAGTGTAGGTACAACCACTGGAAGGTGATACAAGAACATCATCAATAATAGAAGCTACAGATACAGATGGGACATTGAAAGTAGTTACAACTGTGATATAACAATCATTTCCATAACATGGAGTTCATTTCACTTAGCATCATCTTATGTGTTCATAAGGGTATAGCTATTGGGCTCTTGTGATACTCTGCTATGACTTGCCTAAACCTGTACTAATTATTCCCAATAAATTATACTAAGTGAAGTGAGCCAGACCCAAAGAAACATGAACTCTACTTCCAGATTTCTGCTGGTAATTGAAGATAAGAGACTCATTGACTTTTCTATCTGAGTTGCATTTGAATTGTGATCCTTAGTTCTCGGCCCTCTGAGTGGCTAGATTACAGATATGAGCCACTAGGCCTTGAAATTTTTTTCCTTGTGTTTATGGTCTTGTTTTTATTCTTCATTAATCAGAATAGTAGAAAAGCAAATCCAGTCAATGCTTCATTCAGATCCCAATATACATTAAATGGCATTTACTTTACATGCTTAAGACCACTATGATTATGGTGTAGAATTATTAACAACAGTCAATAACACAGGTACCATATGGGAAATGAAAAAGAACAAAGTGGCTTCATTAACCACTAACTTTTGGTATACTCTGACTCATAATCAATAATTGTCATTTCAGCTTAGAGATATATGGTGTCTGGCTCATTCTAGCCTGAAAGACAATAGGATAAAACAGAAATATGAAGTTCTTATTTCAAATGACAGTGATTTTTTTCCCAGGGGCACAACTGGAAAAATATTTTGAGAAGAGTAATAAGTGAATTTGAAATATACCCTAGGAATAATTGATTTTATTGATTTTGAAAGGCTTAAAACGTGCCGCAGTATGGTGGTGAAACTCATATGGAGATAAGAGTGTAAATATAGCTACACTCGCTTCTTTGGACAATATTAGCTGAAATGCCAAAGCAAACTCGACATACCAAAGTGTCATAATTATTTACTGAGAAAGGGAAGTGATAAAATTATATTCTTCTGAGTTCCTCAATACATCAAAAATTTTTACCTACAATATAAGAACATTATCAGTGTACTGACTCATATAGAATTGCAATTGAATTGATATACTTTATTGACTTAGTTACAAATAGCCCTTGAAATTTTCAGGTTTTTATTAGCCAGGTTTCTATGACTTTCTCCTTTTGTAGGTTTAGTTGTCATTATCGTTTTGTTTGTTTTTGTTGTTTTGTTTTGGCCAGTCCTGGGCCTTGGACTCAGGGCCTGAGCACTGTCCCTGGCTTCTTTCCGCTCAAGGCTAGCACTCTGCCACTTGAGCCACAGCGCCACTTCTGGCCGTTTTCTGTATATGTGGTGCTGGGGAATCGAACCTAGGGCCTCGTGTATCCGAGGCAGGCACTCTTGCCACTAGGCTATATCCCCAGCCCCGTCATTATCGTTTTTAAGTAGTTGTAGTAATAGTTTCTAAGTAAGGCTGTGTATTTTAAGTAAGGCTGAGCATATGAGGCTGAGTATTTTTATTTTTGCTTGTTTATTCAAGCCCTGGGGCTTGAATTCAGGGCCTAGGCACTTGTCCTGCAACTCTTTTTGCTCAAGACTGACAACTTATCACTTGAGCCATTGCTTCACAGGCTGAGTATTTTGAACAGAAAAATAAAATGATTTACCCTTCATTTGTGACATGGTGTAACTTGTTCAGGGAAGAGCAGCAGAAACAGCAGACTCTGTCTTTCTCACTATTCTCTCACCATTGAGATAAAAAACATCCCCAGTTTTAAAGCATTTCAAGGTCACTGCGGCAGAAAATAAGTGAAGAATGAGATAATTCAACCAGGAAAGCAAGTACCATAAATGCTTTGTTTTGCTCAGGGCTTTTGATTTCAGGAGAACTTGCTCTTACTTAGGGCTTGTGGGAAAGACTTGGCATACGTGAAATGGTGTCAGTCATGAAAGTAAATCTTCCAACAAAACTCTCTCCCAGCAAGTAATATGTGCCCACGTTTACAGACCAGAATAAATGACTCCCACGATTTGTGGCATATTATGAAGATTGCTAGGGACAAGCATGCTTGGAAATTTTTATAGGGTATTCATCTTTTATGTACCTATGAGAAAGCTCGATGAATAGCATCAAAACAGATGCAAGATGTATTTGTCCAAGCTTAATCTGGGGACAGCTTGTGAGAATCAAGTACATTATATATTATTATTCTCTGGTTATTTTCCACATTCAAATTACCTGTACTCTGGATTTTAGGAACTGTACCTCTTGTCCCGCAACTTAAAGTGGTTTGAGAAACACAAGAGAGATACACAAAAGAGACGTATGCTTCATGGGCATAGTTGGGACTATGGGGAAATGACCACCCCCTCCCAGCCCCCGCTTCCAACTGACCAGGATATGAGGGAAAGAATCAAACTGGTCTCTGCCAGTCTTTATCACTTACAGTAATAGACTATGTGAGTGGAGAATAACTGAATTTTGGGGTAACAGAGAAGAACAATGTAGGCTTTAACTGACCTTTGTCTCTTGGGGTAAAATATAAACATGTAGACCTTCTGGCAAGAAACTACAACTGTTCTCAATACCGTGTGAAAAAATCTTACGGCATTGTTTTTGCTTTAAGCAAAGCAAATCAAATGCCAAACCTGGTTTGAGAGGCTTAGACATAGAAACTTCTTATATTTCTCTCCTTGGAGAGATTCTCCCTGGAGAAAATGTAACTGCTTTGAATAAATAACACCTTTACACCACCAGGACATCCAGAGAGCTTGGATGACTCTCAAAGACAGAATGAACTCTTTTGGAGCTGTGTTTTAGTTTATTTTGCAGGAAGACCCAAATTGAGCTCAAGCTAGTACCAGCCCCAAAATAAGTAAACTCATGAATTAGCCTATTAAATGTATTAATTATTTATCAAATAAAACAAAGTAGATTATAGAAAAATATAAAAATCTCGACAAGCCAGGCACTGATGACTCACACCTATAATCCTAGCTACTCAGGAGGCTACAATCTGAGAATCACAGTTTGAAGCCAGACTGGGAAAGAAAGTCTGTGAGATTCCCTTGAACCACCAGAAAAATTGGAAGTGGAGCTGTGGCTCAGAGTGGTAGAGCACCAGCCTTGAGCAGAAAAGCTTAAAGGACGTTGCCCAGGTCCAGAAATCAAGCTCTAAGACCAGCACTGAAAAACAAAACAAAACAAAAAATCTTTGCAAGGTTTCTACTTGAACTCAATAGTCAGATAACAAGTTTGTTTCTTCATGTGAAAATCATCTTTTTACTCAATTTAGGCAAAATATACACATCTGCACAAGATTCATACCTAGAGGAATTTATGTAATGAATCTACACCTGGCTAAATTTAATTAAAGTTATTTGTTGCTGTGATCCAGTGTCAAGCTGATGAATTTTACTTATCTTTGAAAAAATAATGATGACACTGCACATTTTAATGGCATAATAAGATTGCATTTATACTTCAAGCAAAACAAAGTTGCCACATAATTAGACAGTAATTTGTAACTTCCAAGATAAACATTTAAAAACTGAGAAGTGATTAAAGTGAGTGCTAATTTGAAAGCTGTTGCAGAAGATATAGAAATAGACCAAACACAAAGACAAATAGCAGACTATTTCTATAAATCTCTGTTGCTTTCACATTTTTTCCTTCCAGTACTGTGACTTGAACTCAGAGCACAGGTGCTGACTCAGTTTTTATCACACAAGGCTAGTGCTCTACCATTTGAGCCACAACTCTACTTCTGGCTCTCTGTTTCTGGTGGATAATTGGATATAAGAATCTCATGGACTTTACTGCCTGAGCAGGGTTTGAAGTGCAATTATTAGATCTCTGTGTCCTGAGTAGCTAGTATGACAGGTGTGAACCACCACATCCTTGCCCCAACCTAATTCTTCATCTGTTATTACAAGAGTAAGAGCAAGTCACGTAGGAATCTGTCTGCTCAAGAAGTAGTTTTTCCAAGCATTTCCAAAAGACAAAGCCGGCACATAAATCAGGTTTAGCAATCATCTCCTGAGATCCAGAAGTAGTCAAAATGTGCAGAATGACATTTCCACACAGGGTGTATAAATAGAAGAGTGGTAGGATAGTCTGCTAAAACCAGCCAGGTCTCATGTGGGACAGTTCAGAAAGAAACTAAGATTCATCAGTCCTGATGAGAGCTTCTGGCTTTTCTCTTTTTTTTCAGATGCAGCTGCCATCGTCCATTTTCCCTCTAGACCTACAATAGATTTATTCATATTTTCTAACAGTTTCATGTTTGTGTAAATAATGTCTGTGGAAAATTATGCAAATATTTAGAATTTAGCACAAAAGGCCCAGTAATGAGAAAGTATATAAATCGACATTGATCCTTTGAACATTTCCATTCAGGTATAATTCCTACTATTTTCATGTTTGTGGACCAAACATCATCTAGGAAATTGAAGCACTATACTTTTTCTTTACCAGTACTGGTGCTTGAACTCAGGATCTAAGCACTGTCCCTGGCTTCTTTTTGCTCAAGGCTAGCACTCTACCACTTAAGCCACAGTGCCACTTCTGGATTTATCTATATAGGTGGTGCTGAGGAATTGAACCCAGGCCTTCATGTATGCAAGACAAGCACTCTACCACTAGGCCATATGCCCAGACACTGGAGCAAAGTACTTTATGCTCCTACTTTAGTTCTTTAAAAAGTAGAGTAGAGCCAGGTGCTGGTGGTTCATGCCTGTAATCCTAGTGACTCAGGAGGTTGAGGTCTGAGGAGCGAGGTTTGAAGCCAGCCTGGGCAAGAAAGTTCATGAGACTCTTATTTCCAGTTAACCCTAAAAGCTGGAATTGGAGCTGTGACTCAAGTGGTAGAGTGCTACCCGAGCAACAAAGCTCAGGGACAGTGCCAAAGCTTTGAGTCCAAACCCCAGGATTGGTGTACACACACACACACACACACACACACACACACACACACACACACACACAGTGGAGTGAGCCAGTCATCAGTGGCTCATGGCTCTAATCCTAGCTACTAAGAAAGCTGAGATCTGAGATCACACTTCAAAGGCTGCCTGGACAGAAAAGACTGTTAAAAATCTTATCTCCAATTAACCACCAAAAAGCCAAAAACGGAGGTGTGACTCAAATAGTAAAGTAGCACCCTTAAATGGAAAAGCTGAGGAACAGCACCCAGGTCCTAAGTTCAAGCCTCAGTACTGGCACACATACACATATACATACACACTCAAAAATAATGCTTGAGTTGGGTGCCAATGGCTCATGCCTGTTAACTTAGCTACACAGCAGGCTGAGACCTGTGGACTGGTTCAAAGCCAGGCCAGACAGTAAAGTTCAAAAACTCTTATCTTCAATTAACTACCAAAAAGTTGGTAGAGGAGCTTTGCTTCAAGTGGTAGAGCATTAGCCTTGAGCACAAAAGGCTCAGAGACAGTGCCCATGCCCTGGGTTCAAGCCCCAGGACCAGCATACACACAAAATGTTGTTAGTGAGATGCAGAAAAATTAATACCCTCACACTCTGACAATGCATACCAAATGATGCAGCTGCTGGGAGAAAAATTTGACATTTCTTCAAAGTTGGACCCATAACTGATTTAACAATTTCACTCAAATATCCCCCAAAGAACTGAAAAGCAATGCCCATTCATGTGCACTGGTGTGTCACTGATGTTATATAGAACATCTTAGCTGGACCCAGCTGTCTGTGCTGTGTGCCTGGAGCCCCCACATGTCAGAAGCTGGGGCAGGAGGAGCACTTGAGGAGGAGCACATCTTTTAAAAATGCACTCAAAGACCTGTGATGTAGCTCAGTGATAGAGTGCTTGCCTGGCATCTTGAGATCAAACTCCAGCATTTTAGGAAAAGAAAAAAAAAACAGAAAGTAAAGAACAGAAAATATAGTGCGGGGTGTGGGGGAGAGAAAGGAAAGAAGGGAGGAAGGAAGAGGAAGAGGAAAGGACCAACAGAGGGGAGGGGAGGGAATGAGAGAGGAGGGATGAGGGAAGGGGAGGGAGAAGACAAGGGAGAGGGAGGGGAGGGAGGGAGGGAGGGAGGAACTGAAGGAGGGAAGGGAGGAGGGTAACAGGGAAGGAAGTGGAGAAGGAACAAAGGGGAAGGGAGCTGGGAAAATGGAGGGAAGAGAGTGCAGGGGAGGGTAAGAGGGAAAAGAGGGGAGGGTACGGGAGGAGGCAAGAGGGGAAAGGTAAGGAAAGAGGGATGGGGAAGAATGGTTTAATATTCTAAGTAAATAGAAGATTAAATTTGGATATATACTACAATGCAAATAAACTTTAAAATATTAGTCTAACTCAAAAAGGCATATAAAAAAGCCACTTATTCAGGATTCCAAAACATGGCAACTTAAAGTTACAGACATCAGACTAATGGCAGTCTGCGCTGGCAGAAAAGGAGGTGTGGCTTTTTAGGATATGAAGTCACTTTGTGGAATTAAGTAGTAGTTAATTAAATAGCACTGCCAATGTACTGAAAATCACTGGAGTTCACACTCAAAAATGGTTAGGATTGTAAATGTTTAAAATTTGTATGTAAATTTTAACTCATTTTCTCTTTTTAAATAAGCATCAGAGCCAGAGGCTGGTGGCTCACTTCTGTAATCCTAGATACCCAGGAAGCTGAGATCTGAGAATCGTGGTTCAAAGCCAGCCTGGGCATGAGATTCTCATCTCCAATAAACACAGAAAACCAGGAGTGGAGCTATGGCTCAAGTGGTAGAGCAATAAATAGCCTTGATCATGAAAGCTCAGGGACAGGATTCATGCCCTGAGTTCAAGGGTCACAAAAAAGAAAAAGAACAACAGAAATCAAAAATAAGTATCATAAAAGGTGTACATATGTGCACTTTAGACCCTGGCTTGAACAGGTACTCTGGTAAAGATGCTTATGAACAGGAGATCTTAAGACTTTATAAGTCCTTTCACACACAGTATGTGGAGAGATATTTACTGAGAAACTCAGAAGATACTATCAATTTGGTACTTTTCTGCCTCGTGTAAAAGTTGTATTGAGGCTTGAACCCAAAACCTGGTTATTATCCCTCCCTTATATTTTTTTCTCAAGTCTGGTTGACTTGAGCCACACCTCCACTTTTGGCTTTTTGGTAGTTCATTGCAGTTAAGTCTTACAGACTTTCTTTCCCAGGCTAGATTAGAACAGACATCCTCAAATCTCAATCTCCTGGGTAGTTATGATCACAGCCTTGAGCTACCAGTGACCAGCTTATGTAAAAGACTTAAAATGATACCTTTGCTAATGAAGCAAAGCCAAGCTCAAGCATCCAGGGACTTATCAACATCTAGGTGCTGAACTGGCATCTACTTCTGACGGGCAGTGTGCCCATGAGCAATGTAATGTAACCTGTGTCCCTGGCATCTGGTCTTTGAAGGTGTTGAGTAATGTTCCCACTCTTGTGAAAGACATAATTAAATAATGCCTGGACTTACAGCTTTCTTTAGGGAGATGAGACAGAGAAGACATAAGAATTACTGTAAGGTTCACCCCGGGGAGGGCTCCATGCAGATGCCCTCCACCTGTTTAAGTCTGTACCCAGTACCTGAGTTACGTAGGTAACTGGCACACCAGGAGGCAGTTACCTCCTGCTTCTCTGAGGTCACATCAAATACACCTGGCCAGATCTCCCACCTTTTCCTATATAATCTGGCTCAACACAATCCCCGTGGTCTTTCCTTTTCTCTCTTACTCTCTCTTGCTCTTTCCTCTCTTTTTCCCTTCTTCCTTCCCATCTGTCTCCCCATGCCTCCATCTTGTGTGAGCTGCTAGTTTGCTTTCCCCCCAATAAACTCCTTTCTGCCCAAACCATGTGGTAGGTTTACTTTCTGGGGAACATCAGAGTCAGAAAGTCATCCATTAATGTTTATTATTATTACTATTATTAATAGTAGTAGTAGGACTTGAACTCAGGGCCCAGGCACTCGACTAGCACTCTACCACTTGAGCCACAGCTCCACTTCTGGCTTTTTGTTGGTTAATTACAGATAAGCATCTCATGGACTTTCCTGTCCAGGCTGACTTTAAACTATGATCCTCAAGCCTTTTGAGTAGCTAGGATTACAGGTCTGAGCAACTCGTGGCTGGGGCTGGGGGGGGGGAAGGAGAGCTGCTTTTGATTATTATTATTATCATTATTATATATTAGTTATACAAGAAGTGTTTCATTGTGACATTTCTATATCTGTAAACAAAGTATACAAGTTAAATCCCCCTCATCCCTCTCCTTTCTTCTTAAAACAATTTCAACAGGGCTTTCTTGTTCTATTGTCATACAGACAAATAAACAACCTTACAATATGCATCTATTCATCCTTTTAAATTATCCTACCCATCCCAGCAAATGTAGTCATGTTTGCTAGGTTGTGTGTACAGAAATTAAACTGCAAATGAGATTTAGAAGCTCTAAACTCTGAGTTGTTCAAAACTATTAAACAATATGGGATTCCAAGCCCATTGGTGGTGGCTCATGCCTGTAATTCTAGCCACTCAGGAAGATGATACCTGAGCATGGAATTACTAGCCAACCCCCTGGCAGAAAAGTCCATGATACACTTGTCTCCAGTTAACCAGCAAAAAGCTACAAGTGAGGCAATGGCCCACGAGATAGAGAACCATCCTTGAACAAAAATGCTAAGTGAAGCTAGCGTCAGTGGCTCACATCTACAATCCTAGCTACTTGGGAGGCTCAGATCTGACAATCATAGTTCAAGCCAGAAAGGAAAGTCTTTGAGACTCTTACTTCCAATTAACTTGAGCTTTGGCTCAAGGGGTAGAGCTCTAGATTCCAGTTAAAAAAAGTTCAAGGACAGTACTGGCCCTGAGTTCAAGCCTTAGGACCTGCACACACACAAAAAAGGTAAGCAAGCACAGGACTGAGTTCAAGCCCTATTACTGGCACAAAAAAATAGATAAAGGAAATAATAAAGCACAGCATGAAGGGCTCATTCCAGTCTGTAATCATAGCTACTCAAGAGCCTGATCGCTGAGGATTACAGTTCAAAACCTGCTTGGGCAAGAAAGTCTATAATACTCTTTTCTCCAATAAACTACCAAAAAGCCAGAAGTGGCACTGTGACTCAAGTGGTAGAGCACTAACTAGTCTTAAACAGAAAAGGTCAGGGACACTGCCCAGGCCCTGAGTTCAAGCCCTAGCACAAATAAATAAATGGTGTTTTATATTTTGTCCTATAGAAGAAAAAGCCTGTAGTGCATTGCCATTAATCAATTCTACAAGAAATAAATCCAAAAAGCCTAATTAAATTTGAACTGGATAATGACAATTTGCCCTCTTATATTTTAGCCTTAGTTACAGAAAGGAGAAAATAAAAATAAAATGAGACCTCAGTGTTCAATAGAAAGCAAATGGGTTGGAATCAAACAGAGCACAAAATTCTTCATATCAATTATATCACTATCCATGCCAGTAGGCCCCATGGAAAGAGAGATTTGGGACGCATTTTTATTTCATTATGAAGCAGTATATTTACATGCATAACAGTGATAAAATTAGAGAAAAGGAGAAAATTAAGCAATAGCCCATTATTTTTTAAGATAGTATTTTGAAACTGTAAGGTCTGTCCAACCTCAAGCAGGTAACTTGCTTAAGTCTCCACCCAGTACCCATGTTACCTAGGTAACTGGCACACCTGGAGGCAGTTACCACCCCACCTTCTCCAAGGTCACAAGGAATCCACCAGACCACACCTCCATGCCCTTGCCATAGATAAGGCTTGGCCCAGTGGTAGCTCAGCCCTTCTCAAGCCATGGATAATAAACCTTACCCAAACATATTCTTTTCTTATTATAAAATTGGAATGGATCTGAATCTTGTTCTTTTTTATTTTTTTTTAATTTTTTTATTTAATTTATTTATTAATTGAACACAAAATTTTTGACAAGGTGTTGTGCAAAAAGGGTACAGTTACATAGTAGGGTAGTGTGTACATTTCTTGTGATATCTTACACCCTGTTTTCTTATCCCTTCTCTAGGTCTGGTAGACATATATACAATATACAATGTATCAAGAACATATACAGTAGCCACGTGGCCACACCCAAGAAAGTTCGCCTAGGGCTTTAAATGTAATGTCGATATTAGACCATATGTCGACAGTAGTCTTATATGAACGTACATACCTAGCTTTTGAGCTATTGTATTCCCCTGAGAGGTCAATTTTTGACCTTTATACGTTGAGTAATTGTTTGGTTTTAGTTACATACTGTTGGGTCGCTGCTCCAGTCCTGTGGGGAATACTATTTGACAAGCAGTTTTTGGTTTCACAGACTTGGTCTCTACTGTCTCTCCGTCTCCCTTTGTTAACAGTCATATATCAGAGAGATCATGCCCCTTTGTTTTCTGTGTTCTAGGCTTGTCTCGCTCAACATTATTTGTTTGAGTTCTGACCATTTCCCTGCAAATAACAATATTTCACCATTCCTAATCGCTATGTAGTATTCCATTGTGTATAAGTGCCATATTTTTTGGATCCATTAGTCTGTGGAGGGGCATCTGGGTTGTTTCCATATTTTGGCTATTGTGAATTGTGCCGCGATAAACATGGAAATACAAATGTCTCTTTGATATCTTGGGGTTTGCTGTTTAAGATAGATGCCTAGGAGTGGTATGGCTGGGTCATAGGGTAGGTCTATATTGAGCTTTTTGAGAAACCTCCATACTGATCCCCACAGTGGTTGTACTAATTTGCACTCCCACCAACAATGGAGAAGCGTTCCTCTTATCCCGCACCCCATCCAGCATTTGTTGTTGCCTGAGCTCAGAGAATAGGCCATTCTAACTGGGGTGAGGTGTTATCTCAGGGTTGTTTTTATTTGCATTTCCTTTACTACCAGGGATGTTGAGCATTTCCTCATGTGTTTCTTTGCCATTTTTATATCTTCTCTTGTGAAGTCTCTCTTTAGCTCCTTTGCCCATTTCCTAATAGGTTTATTGGGCTTGGAGGGGCTTAGTTTTTTGAGTTCTCTGTAGATGACAGATATCAGACCTTTGTCTGTTGCTGTGCTTGTAAATATCCTTTCCCATATCGTTGGCTGTCTTTCTATTTTGGTGGCTATGTCCTTAGCTGTGCAGAAACTTTTTAATTTGTACTAGTCCCATTTGTCAAGTCTTTCCCCTATTTGTTGTGCCCCTGGGACTCTATTCAGGAAGTTCCTTCCTGTGCCTATAAGTTCTAGCATCTTTCCTACTCTGTCCTTCAGTAGTTTCAAGGATTCAGGTCTGATATTGAGGTCCTTGATGCATTTTTTTTTTTTTTGGCCAGTCCTGGGCCTTGGACTCAGGGCCTAAGCACTGTCCCTGGCTTCTTCCCGCTCAAGGCTAGTACTCTGCCACTTGAGCCACAGCGCCGCTTCTGGCCGTTTTCTGTATATGTGGTGCTGGGGAATCGAACCTAGGGCCTCGGGTATCCGAGGCAGGCACTCTTGCCACTAGGCTATATCCCCAGCCCCTTGATGCATTTTGAGTTGATCTTGGTGCATGGTGATAGGCTTGGGTCTACTTTGAGTTTTCTGCATATGGCTGCCCAGATCTCCCAGCACCAGTAGTTGAAGAGGCTCTGTTTATTCCACTGTATGTCTTTAGCTCCTTTGTCGAACATCAGCTGGCTGTAAGAGTGCGGTTTTATTTCTGGATCTTCAATTCTAATCCATTGGTCTTCCGATCTGTTTTTATACCAATACCATGCTGTTTTTGTTATGATGGCCTTGTAGTAGAGCTTGAAGTCTGGTATTGTGATACCTCCTGCACTGCTTTTTTTTGCCTAGAATTGCTTTGGCTATTCTAGGTTTATTGCTGTTCCATATGAATTTATGGATTGCTTTCTGTATTTCAGTGAAGAATGTAGCTGGGATCTTGATGGGGATTGCATTGAATTTGTATAACAATTTGGGCAATATGGCCATTTTCACTATATTGATTCTGACTACCCATGAGCATGGGAGGTCTTTCCATCTCCTTGTGTCTTCTTTGATTTCCCTTATTAGATTTTTATAGTTTTCATTAAATAGGTCCCTCACGTCCTTGGTTAAGTTGATCTCTAGGTACTTTATTCTTTTTTTGGCTACTGTAAATGGAATTGTTTCCATAATTTCCTTTTCTGTTTGTATATTGCTGGTGTACAGAAAAGTTGCTGACTTTTGTGGATTGATTTTGTATCCTGCTACTTTGCCAAATTGGTTTATTAGGTGTAGGAGTTTGGGTACTGAGTTTTTTGGGTCCTTCAGATATAAGATTATGTCGTCTGCGAATAGGGATAACTTGATTTCCTCCTTGCCGATGTGGATCCCTTTGATGTCCTCCTCTTGCCTTATTGCTATGGCTAGGGATTCCAGCACTATGTTGAAAAGAAATGGGGAGAGTGGGCATCCTTGTCTTGTTCCTGAGTTTAGGGGTAATGATTTAAGTTTCTCTCCATTTAATATGATATTAGCAGTTGGTCTGTTGTATATGGCTTTTATTGTTTTGAGGAATGTTCCATCTATTCCTGTTCTCTCCAAAGCTTTTAATAGGTATGGATGTTGAATTTTGTCAAAGGCTTTTTGGGCATCTACTGAGATAACAATGTAATTCTTAATTTTAGATCTGTTTATGTGGTGAATTACATTGATTGATTTACGGATGTTGAACCATCCTTGTGACTGTGGGATGAAGCCTACTTGGTCATGATGTATGATTTTCTTGATCAGTTTCTGGATCCTGTTAGCTAATATTTCATTGAGGAGCTTTGCGTCTGTGTTCATTAGTGATATTGGTCTGTAGTTCTCTTTTTTTGTGGGTCTTTGCCTGGTTTGTGAATGAGTATGATAGTAGCTTCGTAGAATGAGTTTGGGATTTCTCCCTCTGTTTCTATTTCACGGAAGAGTTTGAGGAGTATTGGTATTACCTCATCACTAAAGGTTTTGTAGAATTCGTTGGTGAATCCATCTGGGCCTGGGCTTTTCTTTGTTGGGAAGTTCTTGATTACCTCCTGTATCTCACTTTAAGTTATTGGTTTATTTAGTTGATTTATTTATTCTTGGTTCAGTTTGGGCAGTTTGTACTTCTCTAAGAATTGATCCATTTCTGTAAAATTATTGTTTTTTGCTGAGTAGAGGTTTTGGAAATAGCTCCTTATGATTGTTTGAATATCGTGTGTACTTGTTGTAATTTTTCCGGTGGAATCCTTGATTTTACGTATATGAGTCTCTTCTCTTCTTTTTTTTTTTTAAGTCTTGTGAGGGGTCTGTCAATTTTATTTATTTTCTCAAAGTACCAGCTTTTAGTCTTATTTATTTGTTGAATGGTCTTTCTATTTTCAATCAGATTTATCTCTTCTTTAATCTTTGTGATCTCTCCCCTCCTAGTCGTTTTAGATTCTGTCATTTCTTGTTTCTCCAGTTGTTTTAGTTTCATCGTGAGGTTATTCACCTGCTCTGCTTCCATTCTTTTAATGTGAGTGCTGAGGGCAATGATCTTGCCCCTCAGTACTGACTTAGCTGTGTCCCATAGGTTTCTTTGTGATGTGTTTTCATTGTCATTGTGGCTTATGAATTCATCTTTAATTTGGTCTGTGGCCCAAGTGTTGGATAGCAGTGTGGGATTTAGCCTCCAAGAGCGTGTATAGCCTCTGGGGTATCCTTTGTTGTTGAGGGTTACCTTTAATCCACTGTGATCAGATATAATACATGGGATGAAGTCAATACTTTTGTATTTGCTGAGGTTCTTTGTGTGGGCTATGACATGGTCTATTTTGGAATATGATCCATGGGCTGCTGAAAAGAAGGTGTATTGGGTCTCTGTAGGGTGGAAGATTCTGTATAAGTCTGTCAGATCCATTTGGGATATGGTGTTACTTAGGTCCTCAGCTCCCTTGCTAATCCTCTGGGTATTGGATCTCTATTGGAGAAAGTGGGGTATTAAGGTCACCCACTATGATTGTGTTTGCATCTATCTTGTTCTGTAATTCTGTGAGAATTTGCTTGACATATGTAGGGCCTCTTTTGTTCGGTGAGTATACATTTATCACCGTGATGTATTGATTCTGGATTTTTCCTTGTATTAATATGTAGTGTCCTTCTTTGTCTTTTTGAGTTGATTTTAATGAAAAGTCCAGCTTGTCTGAGATCAGGATGGCTACACCTCCCATTTTGGTAGGTGCGTTTGCTTGGTAGATCTTGCTCCATCCTTTCATTTGGAGCCTGTTTTTGTCTCTTGCTGTAAGGTGGGTCTCTTGTAGGCAGCAGATGTCAACTTTTTGTTTGTGGATCCATCCTGCCAGTCTGCTCCTCTTTATCAGAGAGTTTAGACCATTTATATTTAAAGAGATCAAGGATAAGATTGTTTTTCCTCCTTCCATTTTCTTGTTGGGCTGTTTTTTCCTCTTTTTTTTCTTGTCTTTAGTGAGCTGTTCTTTCTGTTGGACTTTGGCTGTTGAAGTTTCTTTCTGTTTCTGTCTGTGTGTCTTGTACGATCTCTGTTGGGTGGGGCTCCCCTCTTAGAATTCGCTGTAGGGCTTGTTTTTTATTCACATACTCCTTTAGCTCCTCTTTGGTGTGGAAAGATCTGGTTTTCCCTTCGAATGTGAACTCCAATTTCGCTAGATATTTGATCTGAGGTTGCATATTTTTAGCCTGAAGTACTTAGATGTTGTTCTTCCACTCACTTCGTGCTTGGTAAGTTTGTGTGGACAGGTCAGCTGTTATTCAAATCCTCTTCCCATTGTAGAAAACTTCTTTCTTCACTTTGGCTGAATTCAGAATTTGCTCTTTAATCTTGAGGTCTGAAGTCTTGAATATTATGTGCCTTGGGGTGGCTTTTCTGGGGTCTGGCCTGCCAGGTGTCCTATAGGCTTCGGTTACCTGGATGGGGTCCCCTGTGAGATTGGGGAAGTTTTCTGCAATAACTTTATTGAGAACATGTTTAAGCCCTCTGCTCTGGTATTCGGCTCCTTCTTCTATTCCAATTATGTGCAGATTATATCTCTTATCTTTGTCCATTAGTTCCTGGATTAGTCTGCCCTGAAGCTTCACCGTTTCTTGGAGTGTGGTCATTTTCTGGTTGTTGTCGGCTGCTTCATTGTCCAGGCGAGAGATTCTGGATTCCATATGGTCAACTCTTTGTGTTATGGTTTCAATTGCGGGGTTTATGGATGTCAGAGAGCTATTTATGGTTGTCAGATCAGCTCTGATCATGGAAATTTCTCCCTTTAAAGAGTTGTATTTTAAATCTATTTTTTCATGCATTTCAATTCTCAGGATGTTAAGATTTTCTTTAAAGGAGGCTTGCATTGTATCCATTTTTGCTTCCCATTTCTTTAAAGGAGGCTTGTATTGTATCCATTTTTGTTTCCATTTCTTTCTTGGCTTCCTGGGTGTCCTTCAAGATTCTCGCTCTAAATTCCTGGAATTGTTTTCTGATTTCATTTCTGACGCTTTCCATCATTCCTGTTAACATGGCCTCATTTGCTTTTTTATTCTCCATCTCCTCTTCAGTCATGCTGCTTTTTGGAGCTGGCGA
Source organism: Perognathus longimembris pacificus (assembly GCF_023159225.1). Classification (NCBI taxonomy): domain Eukaryota; kingdom Metazoa; phylum Chordata; class Mammalia; order Rodentia; family Heteromyidae; genus Perognathus; species Perognathus longimembris. The sequence goes on from NC_063180.1 coordinate 12,612,601, forward strand.
GTTGGCTTGCTCTTTGATGAACTGTGTTATGTTTCTTTGTGATTTGCGCATCTGGAGATCTGTGGATGAATTCTCAGGTTTGGTTTGTAGCTCTGCTCTCCCTCCTGTGTAGGCACGTCTACCAGAGCAGGTGCTGCTGCTGTGGCCCCGCCCACCTGTGCTGGGTATGCCTACCGGAGCGGGCACTGTAGCCAGGGGCCCCGCCCACCTGTGCGCTGTGTGCCCACTACAACAGGCGCTGGCGCTGTGGCCCCATCCTCTTTAGTGGGGTACGCCTCCCAGAGCGAGCCCCGGGTTGTTGGGTTGTGTTTGCACCCTCCCGTGAGTCCGTTGTGGGGGGCGGTATTTGTGGGGCCCAGTGGGATCAACTGTCCTGGCGTGGGATAGCACCCTCAGACCTCACCTCTGCTGCAAGGGGGGGGGCGTGATCAGGCCCAGGTGTCCCTGCTGTGCTGGTATTGCCCACCAGCGCCTGTGATTTTAGTTGTAAGAGTCTGTGAGGTTCAGGCGCCTCGGGTGGGGCTTGCACTTCCAGCCATCCCCCGGCCCTGATCCTGGATTATGTGTGTGTCCCGCGCAGCCGTTGGTCCTTCAGGAGGTGGCGAAGTGTCGTGGTGGGGTCCCCGGTTCGCTCCTTCTGCCACGCTGGGTTCCCTAGCTGCCGTCCGTCCGAACACAGTGTGGACCCAAACTTCTCGTCGCAGCCATCGTATGTCTTGGTCCGCACCCTTCCTAGTCACTGTGGGGTCTCCTGCTGTCTGAATTCTGTGCTCCCGGCAGCCTGTCTGCAGATCGCCAGGTTTCCCTTTCCCAGCCTGGCCCTGTTTGGGCCAGGGTAGGCTGGTGGGGGGAGGGTGCCCCGGAGATTCTCTGGCTCCGTGTAGGTTTTTGGCTCTTCTTTTTTACTCCTTTGTGTTTACCTGCGTATCTCCACTGCTTCTGGCTGCTGGTTTTGCTGAATTCTTGATGGGGTGTTGGGTGTTGGAGTTCCCAGCTTGCTATTCAGTTGGAGCGAGTTGGGGTGCCTCCCTACTGTGTCGGCGCCATCTTTCTTCCTCCAATTCCGGCTTTTTGCTGTTTAGTTGGAGATAAGAGTCTCACAGCCTTGCCTGCTCTGGCTGGCTTCACTTGGAGCTCCTCCGATCTCAGCCTTCCTGAGTAGCTTTATTCTTGTCCTCATGCTGGATGGGCCTGCTAGGCTTCCCTCATTTTGGAGATGTAAATGATGTGTTTGCAGATGTCATCTTGTTAGAACTGTTCTTGATTTTTTGTTGTTGGTGTGGGTGGTGGGGCTTGAATTCTAAGCCTGGGTGCCGTTCCTGAGCTCTTCTTTTTTTCTTATTTATTGTCAAAGTGATGTACAGAGAGGTTACAGTTTCACATGTTAGGCATTGGATACATTTCTTGTACTGTTTGTTACCACCTCCCTCATTCTCCCCTCCCCACCTTCTCCTCTCCCCCCATGAGTTGTTCAGTTGGTTTACACCAAACACTTTTGCAAGTATTGCTTTTGTAGGCATTTGTCTTTTTATCCTGCATCTCTCAATTTTGGTATTTGAATCTTGTTCTTTTCATTTAGCTATGAGAAGATTTTCCAGTGTTTTCCTAAGCTCTTCACTTTAAATGGATTTATCATGTTTTGCTTTTCATTGTCAATGCTTGTGTTATACTAATACATGACATGAGTCTGTATTATCCCCTGAGGCTCAGTCTTAAAATCCTTACCAATTCTTGTGATTTGAATTATTGGATGAAAGGTAGGAAAATTTTAGTGTTTATCTTTTTTGTACCGGTCCAGGGTCTTGAACTTGGAGTCTACGCACTGTCTCTGATCTTTTGTTATATCTTGCTCTTGCTATATCACTTGAGCCACAGCTTCACCTCCAGCTTTTTGGTGTTTCATTGGAATCTCATAGACTTTTCCTGCCTGGGATGGCTCCAAACTGTGATCCTCAAATCTCAGCTTTTTGAGTAGTTGTGTTGTATTTACACATTTTATCCTTTATTCACTTATCCATTCATTCATGTATTCATTCATTTCTTATGCTGGTACTAGGTATTGAAATCAAGGCCTATGGTTTTCCTTTGGCTTTCTTGCTCAAGGTTGTTGCTCTACCACTTGATGCACACCTCCAGTGCTATCTTATTCTGAGTCATTGAAGATGGAGTCTTGTAAACTTTCCTGATGGACTAGCCTCAAATGGTGATCCTTCAGGTCTCAACTTACTGAGTAGCTAGAATTATATGTCACCACACTGTGCATTGCCTTTTGATTTTAATTTTCAAATACTTCTTCAAAGAAGAAGTTATACAAATGGATTACATACGGGTTTACATGTCCCCATATCTCTTATAAGTAGGAAGTTAGATTTGTCCTTTTTTAATAATTTAATTTTTTTAAATACTATACAATATATGCTTATCTGAACTCGGAAAGAGAAAGTAAAATGAGGGAGGGTGTAACAAATAAGACAAGAAATGTACTCACTACCTTATTATGTAACTGTACCCCCCTCCTGTACATCACCTTGTCAATAAAATGTAATTAAAATAAAAATAAAAATACTATACAAAAAGGTTTCAATTATATGTACCAATTTATGTGTGCACTGTATCTTGATCAGTATCACTCCTTCCTCCCATCATTCTCTGGATCCCTTTTTCTTTATATATTTGTTGAAAGTACCAGGTTTTGATCTCAGACCCCCAAGCTTACTTGACTTGCCTGCTTGCTTATAGCTGGCACTCTACCACTGAGTTACCCTCCCAGTCCTGCTTTTTGCAAGTACCTTTAGAGGTAGAATCTTGAGGATTTTTCTGCCTGGGCTTTGAACATTATGACCCTTCCTATCCTCAGCTTTCTAGGTAGGTAGGATTACAGGTGTTAGTCACTTGCACTTAGTTAGATTTCTTAAATTACTACCTTAGCACAGCAAAATGAGGAAGAAGAGGATAGTTAAATAATAAAAGTAATAAATTGTCATGTATTCATTTTAAGTTATTGCTGTGCAAGGACCATTCCTCCATAATTGTTTTCTGATTCATTTGACAGGCCAGATTTTACTTAATGTATTTATTTATTTAGGTGCTGGTCTTGGGGCTTGAACTCAGAGTCTGGGCTCTGTCCTTGAAGTTCTTTTTGCTCAAAGCTAGTTCTCTACTCCTGAGCCACAGCTCTACTACCAGCCTTTTCTGAATAGTGAATTAGATATAAGACCATAGACTTTCCTACCTGGGCTGCCTTTGAATCTCGATCAACAGATCTCAGCCTCCTGAGTAGCTAGGATTGCAGATATGAGCAACTGGCATCCAGCTCAGGCCAAACTGTGTGTGTGTGTGTATGTGTGTGTGTGTGTGTGTGTGTGTGTGTGTGTGTGTGTGTGTGTGTGCTGGTCCTGGGGCTTGAATTCAAGGTCTATGTCCTGTCCCTGGGCTTTTGTCTTCAAGGCTGGGGTTTTGCTACTTAAACTATAGCTTCACTTCTAGCTTTTTGCTAGTTAATTCGAGATAAAACTCTCATGGACTTCTCTGCTTGGGATGGCTTCAAATTTTGATTCTCATATCTCATTCACCTGAGTAGGTGGGATTATAGATGTGAGCCACAGGTACCTAGCAGACTAGACATTTATATGCCCTTTGTCCAATGAGTAAAGTTGGTCAAAGCTGCTGCCTGGCTAGACAGTGGTGGTGGCCATGGGTGCCACATTGACGTACAGGTCCTGAGGCTTGTGACACATGCTGTGTCTTATCTGAAATAAAAATCATAGCTGGGCACTGATGGCTCATGGCTATAATCCTAGTTACTCAGGATGCTGAGATCTGAAGACCATGTTTCAAAGCCAGTCCAGACAGAAAAGTCTATAAGTCTCTTATCTCCAGTTAACCACCAGAAATGAAGCTGTGGCTCCAAGTGGTAGAGTGCTAGTCTTGAGCAAAAGGAGCTCAAAGTCAGCGCTCAGGCCCTTAGTTCAAACCCCATAACCAACACACACACAAAAATCATTATAGCCCAGACATCAATTACCAATTTGCTGTGGGGACATCTTGTCATTCCTATGAGTCTTATCCTCTCCATTGGCAAACTGATATGCTTGCAATGTAATCACTTATTTATTTGTTTACGTGTTTGTTTGTTTTTTTGGTGTGCCCAGACTGTTCCTCAAACTCAGGGCTCAGGTGCTGTCCTTTAGGCTTTTGTGCTCAAGGCTGGTACTCCACTTGAGCCAAAACAATACTTCCAGCCTTCTGTTGGTACACTAAAGATCAGGACCTCACAGACTTTCCTGTCCCAGCTGGCTTCCAATCTTCATTCTTCTTAGTAGCTAGGATGACAAGTATGAGCCACCAGCCCCTGGCTTCATTTTTAAATATAATTAAGAAAGTTGGTGATTTTCATCAGATAAGTTTGGGCTAAGGAACTAGTAATGTGAAGAGATCTGAATTGATTGTTAGGAGAACTGGAGCTTCTAGTCACTGCCTCCATTCTCTCAAGTTCCACAGAGAACCTTCCTTCACACACTGTGTGTCCAGTGCAGCAATTTTCAGCACAGCTCTTACCTCCAAGTCAACCTTTTTGCTCTGTCCATTGCATCAATTCAGACTTCTTAGAATACGGCCAGGCACCAGTGCCTCACACCTATCATCCTAGCTACTCATGTGGCTGAGATCTGAGGATCCAGTTTGAAGCTAGGCCAATAATCTCCAATTAGCCAGCAAAAAGCTGGAAGCAGAGGTGTGGCTCAAGTGGTATAAGTCAATATTGAATGAAAAATCTGACAGGAGATGCCTTGAGTTTAGATGCCACTACCAGAACTGAATTGAGGAGGCTGAATCTAAGTGACTTCTCACAGCCTTCCTGGTGCCTTGCTGGGTGGAGGGGGCTTTCCACCCAGTGCTGAAAGCCAAGAGGAAAGAGAGGCCATTCATTGAATTGCAGATGGCATGCTGTTTAGCCTTAGGAGAGCTGCAGAGAATGCTGGCCTTCAGTTTTCTTTAAATGCTTTGATTAACTTGTCTCTGAGTAGCCTCTAAATATACCACTTTATGGAAAAATCTGCTGGTACCTTTGATAGTTCTGAAACTTCTGCTTGCAAAACTTAAGGCTTTATCTCTACCCAAAGCATGTGATTTTTGTCTTTAAAAGATTGGTTAAAGCTCTGTTCTGGGCTGCAGGTCTTTGAGACAGAAGTTCACCTGCAGACAACGGCTCTTCAATAAAGATTCCCAATTCAACATTTCAAAACATGACATCTCTGTTTTCTTAAGACTGAGTTACCTTATAACAAAGCACACACACACACACACACAGAGAGAGAGAGAGAGAGAGAGAAAGAGAGAGTAGGTGATAGGTAGATAGATGAAAGAAAGAGAAAGAAAGGATAGATGGTAAATAGATAGAGACACAGATAGATGATAGAATAGATGTCAGATAGGTAGGTAGATAGACACATATAGAGAGATGGAAAGATAGAAGAGATGATAGATAGGTAGGAAGGTATAGATAGAATAGATGATAGATGGATGGATGGATGGATAGATAGACAAATAAAAGGATAAATAGACAAGTAGATGATAGATAGATAGATAGATAGATAGATAGATAGATAGATAGATAAGATGTTAGGTGAGTAAGTAGGTAGGTAGAAGATAGATAGATAGATAGATAGATAGATAGATAGATAGATAGATAGAATAGGTGACAGATAGGTACATAGAATAGATGTTAAGTAGGTACATGGGTAGATAGACATATGATAAACAGACAGACAGACAGATAAACTTGATGTGGTGGTACATGCCCGTAACCCAGGCACTCAGGAAGATGAAGCAGAACAATTGAGAATTCAAGGCTAGCCTGAGCTACATAACATTCTAAGGCCAGGTGATGTTATGAAGGGAAATCTTGTAATATAGTTGGGTGCTGGTGGCTCACACCTACCATCTCAGCTACTCAGGAGTCTGATATCTGAGGATCACAGTTTGAAGCTACCTGGGTAGGACTCTTTATCTCCAATTAACCACCTAAAAAAGCTGGAAGTGGAGCTGTGTCTCAAGTGGTAGAGCATCCGCTTTGAGCAGAAAAACTAAGGAAGATTGCTCTGACACTGATTTCAAACCCAGTACTTGTTAAAAAAAAAAACACAAAACCAAAAGCATAAACAAACAAAAACTATGTATATTTGTTATTACAGCAGAATCTAGGCCATCCTAACTAATTCAGTATGGGAGAACACCCAAAATCATCCCCATCTCACTCTTTCTAGGGTTGTTAAAGCCCATAGAGCCTTGAAATATAGAAAAGAAAAATAATGCCCTGAAGACTGCTTTTGAACAAACAGTTAAAAATCACCCTAACATTTTAATGCTTTTTCTCTGGCAAATTTAAAAGCCAAGTATAATAGCAAAACAAAATACCAGCTGAACACTTGACTCTCTGCTCTTCCTCCAGACATTGAATCTTCAGGAGTCAGTGAAAAAGCATGACTGATTTTTTTTTTCTACAGAGATTCAAGATGTCTAAACTAATATCTTATAATCCTCTTATTCTCCTTGTAAGTTCATGAAATCAGGGAGCTAAACACTACAGTGATGAGAGCTTGGTGCTTAAGAAAGAAGTCAGATAGCAAAAAAAAAGAAAAAAGAAGAAGAAGAAAGAAAGAAAGAGAGAAAGAAAGAAAGAAGGAAAGAAAGAAAAGGAAAAAGATTTTAACTGTGCTTTATCTCAACATAGTTGCCATAAAATATGAATGGCTTTGAGAAGGAGAAAATTCCTCCTAACCTTACAGAGCTTGAAGGCTTATGAACTTTATTGGTGGCCATGACCTCCCACTGGTTGCCTTTAAGGGGAGGTTGGCTCTTTTGTTGTTGGGGAGCAGTACTGGGACTTGAACTCAGGGTTTCATGCTCTTGCTTGCTTTTCAATCAAGGCTGGAGCTCTGCCACTTGAGCCACAGCTGTACTTTCAGACTTTGCTAGTTAATTGGAGCTGAGAGTCTTCTAGACTTCTCTAACCAGGCTGATTTTGAACCTCATTCCTCAGATCTCAGTGTACTGAGTAGCTAGGACAGAGCCATCAGCGCCTGGCTGAGGCTGGCTCTTGAATGGAAACCATGTGTTGTATAGTTTGTGTTCCTTCTGGTCTTTGGGTTCCTTGTCTATGTTGTATGCTGGTCACCCAGGACTCAAACTCATGACAATCAAATCAGCACTCAGTCAGTCGGGCTAGGAGTATTTATTTAGCTGTGCACAGCATCTGCTCTCCACCATCAGGATAGCAATGAGCCACCAGAACTGGGTTTATAAATGAAGAAGCTATGCATTCTACAGCAGGTGGTCACAAAGAAATGATGCAGGGGGTTAACTCAGGGGGTAGAGCAAGTCACAAATGGGTTAAGCAAACTGCTTACAGAAGCAAAATTTGGCAGTCAGGCTGATCTAATAATCAACTTTATTTTAACAATTATTCCATGTTCCCCTAATATCAACTAAGCAAGCATGAGCGGGCTGAAACAGTCCAGTACTCAATCATAAGTGGACCAACCTGACAGTTGCAATGGCATTTCTGTAACTACTACTATGGTTGCTACCTAGATACAGAGAGGAACAAGGGCTACACATTGTTTTTTGTTTTTTGTTTTTTGTTTTGTTGGGTTTTTGTTTTTTTTTTTACCAGTTCTGGGCTTGGACTCAGGGCCTGAGCACTGTCCCTGGCTTCTTTGTTGCTCAAGACTAGCGCTCTGCCACTTGAGCCACAGCGCCACTTCTGACCATTTTCTATATATGTGGTACTGAGGAATCGAACCCAAGGCTTCATGTATATGAGGCAAGCACTTTACCACTACGCCATATCCCCAGCCCCTATACATACTTTTAAATGTCAAACTACAAGGAAGTAGTCTCAAGGGTGGGGTGCAGCCATCTAGCATGGAGTCACCCAAATGGAGTTATAGAAGCTAAGAATAAACTCTAAGACAGTGAAATTTTACAAGCCCTATTGTTTTTAGATGCTGGAGGTGGGGGCTACACTTTTTCTTGCTTTTCACATTCCCAGCTACTGTCGGGGGAGGGGGGGATCTGCCAAGTCATTAGCAGGTTTCTGAAGGAAGAGCTGATAGGGGTGCTGGGAATAGAGAACCATAAGCTTTACTGCTTGTACTTAATTTTGTCTGTATTTGGTTAGGCAGTTTATAAGGCAAGGTCCCACAGTTAGTGCCAGCCAGAGAAGGGCTATGGGCTCAATGAAGGCTGGTAAAAGTGTGTTGTTCCACGGTGACTATGAAAACAGGGAGGAGTACTGATTTTTCCCTTTTTTACCTGTGTACTTATTTCCCCAGTGTACTTATTTTCCCTGTGTATTTATTTTTTTAGATACCCAACTGGTTGGTGTAAAAATAACATTTTCCCCTAGAGCCATATAGGTCCCTCCCTGGTTTATAAAGAGCAAGACTAGCCCTCTGTGGCTTGGGAGAAGTAATTTTATTTTTCCAGGGGGGAGAGGGTGTCTTTTAAGGTACCCAGGTCCTGTGCCACTTGGTTACTTAAGGCTTTGAAGTCTAAATCCTTTTTTTTTTTACTGGGGATGACATATCCACTGCAGCAGAACCAGCTACACCAAGACATACTAGCAGGGAGATCAGCACAGGGAAAGCTCCTTGATTTTTTTTTTGTTTGCTTGTTTTTGCCTTTAGCTCCCAGCTTCTATTTCAAAGTGGACTAATCCCTCTACCCCACTGTAGATATAAATCTGGGGAAGAATGTGAACCTGGACAACCTCAGGACTGTCAGTTGTCTTTAGAACATGTAAACCAGGTGTCACTAGGTGCTACATTTCAGAACTGTATAGAGGCAATTTACTATGGCTCTACCTGCAGGCTGATGGGGAAAGCAAAGATGAGATAAAGACCAGTTTGGTGGGACTGCTGCTCCTAAACTCACATCCAGAAGGAAACAAGTTATTACCATGCCAGACCCAACTATCATGAGAATGATACTTGTTTAGAGTGGATTTTTCCAGTTTTCTGAGTCTAAACGTGCCTAAGGCTGGCCAGCAGTGTTTAATTTTTACAGAGTCCAGTCAACTCAGAGGAGTAGGAAGGTTACCATGGAAAAAATGTCCCACAAAAGTCTTTGTTTCAGCAGATCCAAAGCAGCCTTCCACTGGGAAGCATCTGCAGGTGATGCAGTCAGGCAGGGTCCCATCCACTTTCTCCTTTTACCTCCAGAAAAGATGGGCTGGATCTGGGCTGAGCTGCAGTGGTGTATCCCAGCAGCTCTGATAGAATGTCACATCTCCCAATGAGTGGCCTGTAAACGTTTACATAGACTGGTTAAAGAAGCTTAAGCTAAGGCCTGACTTTAGTGAAATCTCCTAGTATTTTCCTGCCTTTTAAGTACACTAGCTTTTGCAAGTTGGCACCCTTATGGTTTTTAAGACAGCTTAAGACAATGGCACTTGGGTAATTTTGCCATGGCAATAACTTTTAGTAATTATTTATTTCTAATAGGGCTAGGATTTTCTAGGCCAACATAGAAGGCTTGGCCTCTAACCATCTCTCACAAGTGCAGTCTCCACTCCTGTACACTTGTTACCACTCTTTTCCATACCCCTAATTTATCCTACCTCATTTTTAAAAAATGACTCTGGTCTCTTGATCTTAAAGGGGAGCTGATAGGCAAAGATCATCCATCTTCTGAAACTTCTTCAGGTTGACTTCTTCAGGGCCATTGACCTTATTTAGCCAGGAACCTATAGCCTTAGCCTATTTTACCAAGGGGCAGCCAGGATCAGATGTTACTAGGAACTTTACTCCACACTTAGGAATTACATACAACACTTGGCTTTTAACAACTGCACAGACCTTTTCATGGGCTACAGCATTGTAGCCTTTTAGCGCTTGGTTTACAAAAGCGTTTTCCTGACTGGCTAGGGAAACTGATCTCTGATGACCTAACAATGCCTTAAATATCTCTGCAGGCCTTAGACAGATGTCAATAAGGACACAATCTCAGGTCTACAAGCTTTCTTTCCTGAACATATGTGCCAGCTCAAAATTCACTGCCAGTTAAGGGCTTTGAGAAAATGTCAGGGGTGGGATTTTAAACTGTGCCCCCATTTGACAACCTTAGTTTTTTGCCCACCCACTGTTACAGATGACTGGCAAGTTCCTGCCCAGTAGACAGACATGGGTATTAGAAAGGCATGTTTACAAACTATTCTCCAATGACCTCCTGGCTCTGATTAACTTTTGAAGGGCCAAACGCAAGTGACTCTAGGATCTTACACCAGCTCTGCCATCCAAGCAGTGGCTTAGTGCCTCTGGATGCTCCATCACTTTTGCCCCAGGAGTGATTTTTCCATGCTGGTATAAATGCATCTTCAGCATTTCTTTTGGTTGGTCATTGGACTTGAACTCAGGGCCTGAGTGCTTTCCCTCAGCTCTCCAGCTCAAGGTTAGCACTCTGCCACTTCAAGCTCCAATACAACTCACAATTCTGTTCCCAGCACTCTGCTGGCTTATTAGAGATGAGATTCTCACAGGGACCTTTCTCTGCCCAGGCCGGCCTTGAACCACAGATTCCAGATCATGAGTCTGTACATAAGGCCATTTTACTCCAATTAAAAGCAACTAGGTGGTCAACACAGAAGTAATTATTAAGCATGCTCTAACCTGGAACCTATTAAGGGCCAAAGTTACATCTGACAAACTTATAAGAATCGTCTGTCCCTCTCTTTGGGCCTGCTGGAAACTTACAAAAACATATAGGCAAACTGGAGTAGCAATTAAACAATCATTTAGGCAGCCTGAATTATTTCTCTTTTTTAAAAAATAAAATTTAGGACAACTTTATTTTTAATTTTTATATCTAGAAATTCATTCCTGATTTTTAAAAGTTTAATATTAATCTCTGCTTTAATTTACACTTTAGCCTTTAATTGTATTTGAAGAACTCTGAAACCTAGAGGCACTAGTCATAGCCCATTGCCTAAGCATGGCTTGTTTTAAAATAGCCATTTTTTTCTACAGTCTGAGTTACTGTTTAGAACACCTCTGAACTCAAATGATAGTTTTTCCTTAATGTAAGAATTATAAGCACAGCACCATACTGAAAATCAGACAGCCTCTTTGCTTATTATTTTAAAGATATATCCAAGTTGCAGCATAGCATAGAAATAAATTGTATCATACAGATAAATTCTTTTTGATTGAAAACTTTTTAAATTTTTAATATATTTTAAGGGGCAGTTTTAGATTCCAATCACATCATCACATCACCCATCAGGTTTTTAACATCCACCTGCAAGGAAAAAATACAGAATGGGCATATATCCATCCTACTCATTGGGACTTAATGAATTGCCTTTGTGCCAGCTTACTCTTTTTTCACCATGTATGGACTCCCCCTACAGCCTGTCTCACCATTAGTGGATTCCCCTCAGGGCCTGTCCCATCATGTGTGGACTCCCCCCAGAATCTGTCCCATCATGCATGGACCAGCTAAGCTGCACCTTTGCCAGATCACCCCTCACCCTTGAAGATGGGCACACAGACCATCCTAAGTTTTCCTGTCCTTTTATATTGATCTCTGAGTGAGAAACCCAAAGCCGTTTTCTTAACAGTGATAAACAAACCTTTATATCCAAATTCCTGACATGTAGTCCCAAATTTAACAGTAGAGGGAAATAAATTTCAAGTTCCCAATGCCTTTTGCTAAGCTTAATAACTTGATTACAGTGCAAGCAGCCTTATGCACTAAGATACCAGATTTTTTGACTGCAAATTAAAGAATACTTGAATAACTTTTAACCAGTTTTTTTTAACAATGTTATAATTTTTGAGACTTTTGGTAATGTCCAAACCTCATGACCTTTTTTGGAATTTAAACTTAAACTCATCCAATTTTTACATTATGTTGACAGTTTTGATCTTGGATATGTTCACATTCACACACATGCATTCATGCAAAGAGATCTTACAGCACACAAAATAGGCATACATTTTTCTGTGGCAAGAGATATGTTTGCCAATCTTACTCTTGCAGATAGCCAAGATTTAAGATAAAACTTTTTTTAAAGCAAAGTACTTTACCAGGGCCTCATTTTTCCAGGGCTTGCTTGTTTGAACAAGGCATTTTTTGCACCTCAAATACTTTACTGCTGAAGAAATCTTGGTGGGGTCCCCTGTAGCTAAGCTGAGCCCACCCAGTACTTGACTCTAGTCTTTAACCCAATTGTGACTAAAGCATTTTAAGTTATCAATTTCCCTTTTAAATATCTTTAGTTGAGGGAAGAAGGTGGTTACCTGAAGCTGATCTCTTAGCCCACCAGGTGCCTGGACTGTCTTTTGCCAATTTTAGCCAGGAGAATTTTACAAGTTTAATTTCCTCTGAGACTAAGATTAGCCAGCTGTTTGAACCAGGTCCTCAGCAGCCTGCACCCTCCCAACTGCCTTCTTCCAGACTCTGATTTTCCTCCATAGATGTCCAAATGAACAACAAACATGGGACACAAAAATCCACACTTAAAACTGTTACCAATCTTAAAACAGAACCAGCAAAGACAAAACAGGACAGAGATAGAGAGAATTCCTGAAAATTTCTAAGTAATTCTCAAAAATATTTTCTTTGGATGGCATGTCTGGTGTTGACAAGCTGGCTGCCAGAGTCATAGAAAGACCACAGGGCCCTGAAAAGTCTCAGGGGGATCCTCCCCTGTGGAGATTTCCATTGTCCGGCAATCAGCCCACCGAGGCCACCCTCCAGAGGCTTCAAGGAAACCAGATGCCCTGCTCAGCACTGGGAAGAGTAGAGACAAACTAATGCACAGAATGGGACAGTAACAGACACCATCACCAAAACAGCCTGGCAAGGTTTTGGTAGCACTCACAGAAAAGGAGAAGTAGAACCATAAAAAGAAAAACATGAGGGCACCAGTAACAGTCAATACATCTGACATAAGTCTGAGAAGGGAGACGCTCTAGAGACCTCAATTTAATGCTCCACAAAAAGAAACAACAATAGACAATATCACATGACCAGACAAAGATAAAAACAAAAACAAAGACAAGTAGTGGTGACTCAGACACCAAATGACCCACTGGGGCCCCAGAAGAAGGGGCAAGGTCTTGCCAACTTCTAAGGTAGGGGTGTACATTTGTGTCCAAGCCACCTCCTCACCTATTGCAGCTGGCACCCCAGACACTCATCTCCAGAGGATTTCAAAAAAGATTCCTGCAAACGTTGACTATGGGAAATGTCCCGGGTGCGGGGTCACCATCACAGTCCTGGGGCTGAGGATAAAGCAATCTCTCGATGGCTGTCCCCTATTACTGGAGGGGACTTCCCCTGCCCCAGTTTCCCAGAGCCAAAGCCTGAGGCTGGCATCTCGCTGGGGCCTCCAAGAGTCTGAATCTGTGTCAAAGTCCTTAAGATTGCTCAAACAAACAAAATCTAAGTACGGGCTATTTTTATTTTTGGTGCCTGTTCTTGGGCCTGAAGTTAGGGCCTGAGGCACTCTCCTTTAACTTTTTCACTCAAGGTGGCAGCTCTACTACCAAAGCCATAGCTACACTTCTGGATTTCAGTGGTTAATTGGAGATAAGCAGTCTTATCGACCCTTTTGTGTGTTTCTATGCTGGGACTTGAACTCAGGGCCTGGGTACTTGTCCTTGACTCTTTGTGTCAAGGCTAGCACTCTACCACTGGATCCACAGTTCTACTTCTTCCTCCTTGCTGGTTAAATGGAGTTGCCTGGATTTTCTTTCCCTGATTGGCTTTAAACCCTGATCCTCAGATTTAGATTTGACAGGCATGAGCCACTGGCACCTGGCAGCAGGCAGGGCTTAGGTGCCAGCCTGGGTGATGTTCTGGGAGTAGTGGCACTGAACGGCAGCAGCAGCACTAATCCTGAAAGATTCCAACATTATTGGACCTGGAACTTAAGCACAAGAACCCTGTTAAACAATGGGGTATGCTTTGCAAGGAATGCTGTGTATGCTGGAAGAGGAAGGAAGTAACATTTACTTCTAGTTCTGTTATGCCTAGATTTCTGGTCCCCAAAGACCACCAAGGAGCCAATACCAATGCAAATGCACAAGAGTCTTTATTGCAAGCTCCAGCCTGGATTCCCAGCCATCACTGACGCAGTGGATCTGGATTGAGGGTCCCGACCCTCAGATAGGCAGGGTTTTTATTGTGATTACAACAGGGGCAGGGTATTTCCAACTTGGCAGATACTTGATTGGATGGCATTTAGCAAGAAAGTCTTGTCCTATTTCTATTGGCTATCTACCCTTTCAGTTATCTATTTTGGCTTTGATATCAGGAACTGGCCTCGATATCAGGAATTGACAGCAGGTGGTCACCTAGCACTAATGCAGGGGGTTAATGCAGGGGATAGAGCAAGGCACAAATGGGTTAAGCAAGCCATTTACAGAAGCAGAATTCTGTGGTCAGGCTGACCTAGTACCAACTTTATTTTAACAATTGCTACCATGTTTTCCCATTACCACTAAGCAAGCTTGAGTGGGCTAAAACAATCCAGTACTCAATCATAAGTAAACCAACCCAACAGTTACCATGGTATTCCTACTACTATTATGGTTATTTATATGGTCTATGACTATGATCATTTTTTACTGTCCATTACCATGGTTGCTACCTACCCAGGTACAGAGGAGAACAAGTGCTCCCTACATTTTTAAGTGTCAAACTACAAGAAACTAGTCTCACAAGTGGGGGTGCAGCCCTCTAGCATGGAGTCATCACCAGGGTTTAGAAGCTGTTATAATTTTAATACTAAAACTTATATTTAGTTACTCTAGTTTTCAGGTCAGCCCTAACAGTTCAAAGGCAAGTTCACAGGAGTAGAAAAGGTTGATGGCAAAGCACAGACACCATGTGCAATGCAATCGCCCCTGTATGTTGTAGTTTTGTAGTATTTTTCCTGACTATTCTCTCCTCTTGTCATGGTCACAGAAGAACCCACTCATGCTCTTCTAATTTAGTTTGTTTCTCTGTGCCAATTTTGCCACATTGGTGAGTGTGTGTGTGTGTGTGTGTGTGTGTGTGTGTGTGTGTATGCATGCCCGTGAGCGCTAGGACTTGAACTCAGGACCTAGATGCTGTCCCTGAGCTTTTTTTTTACTCCAGATTGGATAGTGCTCTACCACATGAGCAAAAGCTCCACGTTTATCTTTTGGGTTTTTGTTTTGTTTTGTTTTTTGCCAGTCCTGGGGCTTTGAACTCAGGGCCTGAGCACTACACCTGGCTTCTTTTTGCTCAAGGGTAGCACTCTACCACTTGAGCCACAAGACCACTTACAACTTTTTCTATATATGTGGTGCTGAGGAATCAAACCCAGGGCTTCATGTATACAAGGTGAGCACTTTACCACTAGGCCATATAACCAGCCCCTCATGTTTATTTTTTTGATAGTTAGAGATAAGAGTTTCACAGACTTTCCTGCTCAGGCTACCTTTGAATCACATACCTCAGATCTCAGCCTCCTGAGTAGCTAGGATGACAGGTGTGAACAGACTTTAGCCATATTTAAGGGATTCAAAGCCTCTGGCTGTGAGCTAGCTGTCCTCCAAGAAGAGCCTTGATTGTTACTTTGGCCATGGGTTAGTCCTTGCTTCAAAAGTAGTTTTTTTTAGAATATTCTTTATTCCTTAACATGATTTTTATTAGTGTATATTAATGATACAAACAGAGTTTTTACTGTGCTATTTCCATACATGCATAAAATGTATTCAGATCATTTTTTTTAAGTTGTAGCTCATTACTGTTTGCTCATGCCTATAATCCCAGCTACTCAGGAGGCTGAAATTTAAGAATTGCATTTCAAAGCCAGCCAGACAGACAAATTCATATAAGAGGAGGAAGGAGAAGGAGAGAGGGAAAAGAAGAGAGGAAAGGGGAAGAGAAAATGAGAGAGGGGAAGGAGGAGAAAGAGGAGGAGGAAGAGGAAGGGCAAGAGGTAGGGGGAAGGCATGGAGGGAGGAAAAGAGGGAGAAGAGAAGGGAGGAGAGGAGTAGGGAGGAGAAGAGGAGGAAAGGGAGGGTGAAGAAAGGGAAGGGAAAGGACAAGGGAAGGAGAAGAGTGAGAATAGTGCAAGAAAGAGAGGGAAGGGAGGGAGAGGGAACAAAGGGAAACTGGGTCCTACTCACCAGAGTATCATGCATCTAGGAAACCTTTCTGACCTTGCTCACTAGCTGCCTAACTCTGGCAATGAGGAGCTATTTCCTCTCTCTCCTCAGTACCCCCAAAGCTTCCAGATCTTTCCAGATCCTTTAGACTATATATAGGCTATGGAAGCCTCAGTGTAACTGTTTGCCACTACACTGTAGTTTCCTTTCCCAAACCTGGTTTTCTCCTTGAGCTGTAACTTTCTCCTTGAACCCATGGGGACAGATGCCATCTGAGCATTGCTCCCAACTCCTGGCACCGTAGGACACAAGCACTTAGTAGGTGCTCAGTAAATACATATTGAGTGGAGGAAAATGGCATAGGGAACTGCTGAAAAGTGGCATGAGCTGAGATATATTTCTAGTTCACATTTACCTGGAGTGGTGAGAGACATTAATTATAAATAGGATGTAAGCTCAACGGCCATTCCTGAGTACTCACAGTGACGTTAGAAAGGTCATCACTAGATAAAAGGATAGATACATCTCAACCTTGAGGCTATAAATAACATCTTCCAAGCCAGGCACTGGTGACTCATGCCTGTAATCCTGCTACTCAGGAGGTTGAGAACTGAGGACAGCCATTCAAAGCCAGCCTGGGCAGGAAAGCCCATGAGACTCTTGTTTCCAATGAACCACGAGAAAATGGAAATGGACCTGTGGTTCAAAGTGGTAGAACAACAGCCATGAGAAGAAAAGTTCAGTTACTGTACTCAAGCTCTGAGTTCAATCCCTAGGATTGACAAAGTAATAATAATAGTAATAATAATGTCTTCCAAAATTTTGCATGAATTTTCACAGCTTCCTTGAAAATTCTTCATGGTAGGAAGTCTAAAGCAGACATAATGCTATACCTCACATCTGTCATCCTAGCTACTCAGTGTTGGGGGGCTCTGGACCCCCTTTTCCCCTTATCTCCCAGGGGAAATGCCTGAACCCAAACTATGAAAGACACTCAGCCCTACCCCTCCCACCGGCAGAAGGAGTAAGGCGTATCTTTGTGGACTTTGCTGAGTTGAGGAGAAATGCTGAAATCCCCTTCCCCGTCAGCCCCCCTCACGTGTCCAAAGCAGGAAGAAAATTCCGGGAGACAGCCTGATGGTCAAACAGGTCTCGCCCACCCAGGGGGTGGGCAGAAGAATTTATTACAGTGACAAAGGCAGAAGGGGAAGGACTTGGGGTGATTGGCTAATTGGCTAAGCTGGGCTGCCCATCAGGTGATGTCATGAAACTTCCTCTGTGGGCGGGGGCTACAGTACCCCAAGAGCTGGGTCTCTGTAGAAGTCCCCGCCATGATGGCACACATGTGTTCGCCCCAGGGGCTGGGGGCTTCTCTTCTTGTTAAAGGCGGAAGGGGAGGGGACAAGCTAAAGCCAGCTGTGGCCTCTTAAAGGCACAGCTGTCCCCAACAACTCAGGAGGCTGAGATCTGAGGATCAAGGTTTGAAGCCAAATGGTGCAAAATAAGTCTGTGAGACTTTTATCTCCAATTAACCAGTAAAGAACTGAAAGTGGAGGTGTGGCTCAAGTGGTAGAGCCTTGAGCAAAAAAGCCAAACAAGAGTGAAAGGTCCTGAGTTCAGGCCCTAGTGCTGACAAAAAAAAAAAAAAGGAAGTTGGAATGAATTGCCTCTTAGATATGAGACATTGTGGAAGAAGATTCTACCTCAATCTGTCACATGGTTTACCACTAGAACTCCCCATCCCCATGTTCTGCATCAGAAGGCACTTGTGGATGATCTGTGGAATATTTGCTATAGACTAAACTGTCTGTGGTTTTAGTTTTTGCTTTGTTTGTTTGTTTTTATGCTGGGACTAGGGCTTGAATTCAGGGCTTTGGCAAAGTCCCTTAGCTTTTTTTATTCAAGGTTGCTCTGTACCACTTGAGCCACATCTCTTCTTTCTTTTTTCTTCACTTCCCTTCCTTCCTTCCTTCGTTTCTTTCTTTCTTTCTTTCTTTCTTTCTTTCTTTCTTTCTTTCTTCTTCCTTCCTTCCTTCCTTCCTTCCTTCCTTCCTTCCTTTCTTTCTTTCTTTCTTTATTTCTCTCTCACTTTCTCTCTCTCCTCTCTCTCTCTCTTTATTGTAGTTAATTGGAGACAAGACTCTCTCTTGACTGGGCTGGTTTCAAACCTTGATGCTCAGATCTCAGTCTCCTGGATAGCTAGGATTATAGGGATGAGCCACCAGCACTTGGCTGTACCAGATTGTCTTTTGAGATAATGGTGTGACAGTTTGAAAGGACTACAGGATATCCTTAGCAATGTCACTTAACAATCATGGCCTTCCCAAGTGGTTTATATGCTATAGAAATATAACCCAATATCAACATGTGAACAAGTAGCTTATTTTTTTGTGTGTGTGCAGGTCCTAGGGATTGAACTTAGGGCCTGTACACTGACCCTGAGCTTTTGTTTTTTTGGTGCAGGTCCTAGGGATTGAACTTAGGGCTTGTACACTGTCCCTGAGCTATTTTACTCAAGGCTAGTGCTCTACCACTTGAGTTACAGTGCCACATCTGGTTTTGGTTGTTAATTGGATATAAGAGTCTCATGGACTTTCCTACCCAGTCTGGTTCCAAATTGTGATCCACAGATCTCAGAGTCTTGAGTAGCTAGGGTTGCAGGTGTGAGCAACTGGCACCTGATCTTTAACTTTACTTCTAAGGAGACAAAGCTTTCTGCAAAATACTAGTTTAGGCAACTTTTGCCTATAGGGTTTTTCTTTCTTGTTTTTGTTTTATGTGTTTGTAGGGAGGTACAGGGACTTGAGCTCAGGGCTTGGACACTGTCCTCTAGCTTTTCACTCAAGGCTGATGCTGTGCCACTTGAGCCAAGGTTCCACTTACAGCTTTTTACTGGTTAATTAGAGATAAGAGTTTTAGACACTTTCCTCCCTGGGCTGGCTTGATAGGTATGAACCATTTAAGCCTGGCTGCCTGCAGTTTTGGTGATCTGGTAATAAATGTCCATTGTTGCAGAAGTGTTGGGGTCCATCTTCCCCCCCTAGATGGAAGGGGCCTGAGGCACCTCCCCCAGCTGGGGAATGCGGCCTTTCCATCCTCTATACATTGGAATCTGGAGAAACCGGTCAGGCTAAAAGACCCCCGACTTAGCTGGCAGCCAGCCTGGCGCCTACCAGCCCCGCCCTGGTTTGGCGCACTCAGAGTGACGTAGCCCCTTGGAGGTCAAGTGACCAACCCCTTGGAGGTCACCTGACAGCTCGTGGCCTATGGGAATCCTGGCCAACCTCCTTCCCCCGGATCATCTACCCTTGTCCCTCTCTCAATAAAGTTAGTTCGCTCTCAGAAGCTGACCCATGGTCTATGTCCGTAGCTCCCAGGGTAGGATAGCGGTCACATTGCCACGTGGGTCGCGCGCAGCCAGGACGGAGACACCCCCACGTCTCACCCCGACAGACCTGCAGGCCGAGGGTGGGGGGAGAAGACGATGCGAGGGTAATAAGAGAGAAAATAAGCATTTGAGCCGGAGCAGAGAAAGCAGTCCCCACACAGAAGTATGTGAATAGCCCACATTTATAACAACATAGTACCTGGGCACTAAAGCAAGGAGACCTTTGAGTCTAGGAAATTAGCACAATGAGTGGGCAAATGTTCCATCTTTGTCTCTTGCCATGAATTCACATTGCAACATAAATGTGCTCAGCTTATGCAGAAAAGGTTCATTTAGAGACTGTTAATAGAAGCATTATGAGCACACAGGAATTTCAATAGCAAGTGCAGCCTGTATATAGTACTCACAATAATTCTACACCTTGGTTAAAAAAATAAAAATAAGGGGCTGGGAATATGGCCTAGTGGCAAGAGTGCTTGCCTTGTATACATGAGGCCCTGGGCTCGATTCCTCAGCACCACACATATAGAAAATGGCCAGAAGTGGCGCTGTGGCTCAAGTGGTAGAGTGCTAGCCTTGAGCAAAAAAGAAGCCAGGGACAGTGTTCAGGCCCTGAGTTCACAGCCTAGGACTGGCCAAAAATTAAAAATAAATAAATAAATAAATATAAAAATAAATAAAAAATATAAAAATATAAAAATATAAAAATAAATATAAAAATAAATAAATATAAAAATAAATATAAAAATATAAAAAATATATAAATATAAATATAGCTAAATTTACTGATATTAGGTGTTAGGTAAATAGGAATGAGTAACAGGTAATATTGGGTTTGGTTCTCAAACTCACTCATTCTTGTAAAAAAAAGAAAAGAAGAAACAGAATGCTGGTTTTGAAATTACTAATGAACACATATCAACAGGGCCTTAAAGGCAAACTAAGGGGCATTTCCTTCCTTCCTCACACCCTCCCTCCCTTCCTCCTTCCCTTCCTTCTTTCCTCCTTTCCTTCTGTTATGTGGTGAAATATACCTTGAATCAGATATAAAACCAGTCATGAGAAAATAGAGAAGCCACAATTTGAGAGATTGAATTTTAGAGTGATTATTGAGACTGTAGCAATCTGCATGCAGGCAATTATAAAAACCTGCAGCTCCAAACAGAGCTTGCACCAAAGTTTTAAAAACAAAGGTCACGTGAAATCAAACCTCAGCAAAGCATTATACTTAAGCACAGCTCAAGGAGCAGAGCTCTCCTGTGTCTAAAGAGCAGAATAACTACATATTCCCCAAACCAGGGCCCTCCTGGCTCTCCCCATTGAGCCAAGCAACTGCAACTCAAATGATGGCTTGTCTCACCTCTAGGCCTTAGAGGTGGGTGGACAGTCCCCAAACTTCTGGTTAGGCTCCAGGATGTCTGCACAAACAACAGCCCCCAACACCTGACCAGGTGCCTGGATAGCTGCGGCCCAGTTTCTGCACTGCACTTTCTTCCACCTTCCCTCTACTACCCTTTCTTTCTTCCTCATTCTTTCCTTCCTTGACTTCCTTCTTCCCTTCTTCTATCCA
This sequence comes from Perognathus longimembris pacificus, assembly GCF_023159225.1. Taxonomy (NCBI): domain Eukaryota; kingdom Metazoa; phylum Chordata; class Mammalia; order Rodentia; family Heteromyidae; genus Perognathus; species Perognathus longimembris. Next base: position 12,633,704 of record NC_063180.1, read on the forward strand.
ATCCACTCATCTTTCCACACTCATATGCACTCGCCTATTCATCCACTCATTCATCCACCCACCCATCCATCCATCCACCCATCTATCCACTCATCCACCCACCCATCCATCCATTTGCTTATCCACCATCCATCTGTCCACCCATCCATACACCCATCCCAGCACCATGTGCTGTATTAGGTTGTTCCAATGTTAATGGGATGTATGTTGGGAAAATGGAAGAGAACAGAAAAGGAATAGGCTGTACTCTATCATAAACAGGTGAGGACTGTTTATTGAGGAACAGCAAGGGGCACAGACCTTCTGGAGGGATTGGAGGTTGTGCCAGGGAGTGAATTTGGGACCAGGCTTATATGGGGGTGAGCAGGAGGCAGAGGTTAATGAAAGCGCCACTAGGTCTAGGATGTTGGGGCTTTTCCCTTTGGCCCACAAAGGGTTGTGTACAGCTAGGCCTAGGTGAGATGTCCCACCTGCATATCAAAGCAGGTTCCCATAGAGGTTTTGCCTGGTGCCTGCACATCAAAGCAGGTTCAAATATTGGAATTCCTGCCTGGTATCTGTATGGACCTGAGGCAATAGGGTGGAGGTCAATCCTTCAATGTGGAAAACAACAACAAAAATAACCACAAAACAACCTGCTCTTCTGATTTCTTTTCTGCAGGATATATGGGCATAGGGAAAATTGGGGTAATAAGCAAACACTGTGAGAAGGGCTGAAGGGAAATGAAAACTTAGATGTCCTAAAGTGTGCTGTGGGGTAGCGTAGACTAAGATGGGGTGGCTCTTAGGTTTCAATTAGGTTAAGGAAACTACAACACAGTCTTCAGGTGGAAAAATAAAATTTTATTCAGGAGCTGCTGCCCCTGCATGTGGTGGAGGTGCAGGCCGAAGGGGAGGGCACCTGAAGGGTTGAGGTTAATGTGGGGAGAGGGCAGGGGGAAGTTTCGGCCACTGCAGATGTGAACTTGACCTCAGAGTCTGGGTTCCATGGTCCAAAAAAGGAGTGAATATGGTGGTCCAGGAAGTGACCTCAGAGAAGGGGGAGTTAACTGACCCCAGGAAGCCTGCATGCAGACTTGGGGGGGAGGGGGTGAAAAGTTGCCTTTCCCTGGGCAAGTCTAATGGTGGCTTCTTGAGCAAGCCTAGATCAAAAGGGGATTTGAAGGAGGCAGCTTTTCAGCCTATGTGTGAGTGAAAAGGATGTTGTACCCTACAGAGTTCTGAGGACTAAGTTTTCTAAAGAGAGATAAAGACAGGGTTGAGTGGCTTGTGCCTATAATCCTAGCTACTGAGGAGACTGAGATCTGAGGATATCTTGACTTGAAGCCAGCCTTGGCAGGAAAATGCTTAATATTCTATCTCTAACTACCAAAAGTGTGGAAGTGGAGTTTTGACTGAAGTGATATATCACCAGCCTTGAGTGAAAAAAGTGAAGCAACACACCTCGGCCCTGGATTCAAACACCAGTACAGGTACGAGAGAGGGAGAGGGAGGAGAGGCAAATTCACAAAACTTCTGAAGAAGTACTCAAGGATTTCAGAAATCCTAACCTGAGTTAAAAACAGAAAGCAAACAACAACAAAACTGGGACTCTGCCTACCACCTGGAGGAGATCAAAATGTTTTGAATGACTTTCTCCAGCTCAAATTTTACCCTTGGTAAGTTTTTCTTTGGACCACATGATGGCACTGTTGCATCGTATGATTTTTGTGTTGCATCCAGGAATGAAAATCATTCTGACACCTCAGGGCCTCTTGTCTTGCCATGTTAAGCAGAGATTTGTTACTGCTGGAATTCTTTGTCCCAAGAAAGGATTACTCTTAGCTCAAATGTAAAAAGGGTGGTGGCTGTGCCTGTGGAAGTTTTGTGGATTGCAGAAAGCAATATGGGGGGGGGGGCATGTATATGTACTGGGGGCTTGAACTCAGATCCTGAGCACTCCCTTACCTTTTTTACTCAAGGTTAGTGCTCTACCACTTGATTCATACTTCCATAATGTGGAAACTGAGTCATAGGCATCCTTTGCCTGGCTAGGTGCTGGGGGCTATTGCTTTCACAGATATCCTGGAGCCTGCCAGGAGGTATGGGGCTGTTCACCCAGCTCCAAGGCCTAGAGGTGAGACAAGCCATCCTTTGAATTGCAGATGCCTGCCTCAATGGGTAGACCCAGAAGGCCCCTGCTTTGGGGACTATGTGCTATTTAGCCCCAGGGGAGCCCTGCTCCTTTTGAAGTGTTCAGGTGTAATGCTTTGCTGAGGCTTGGTCTCTCCCAGCTAGTGATTTTGTCTTTAAAAGGTTGGTACAAGGGGCTGGGAATATGGCCTAGTGGTAAGAGTGTTTGCATTATATACATGAAGCCCTGGGTTCCATTCCCCAGCATTACATATATAGAAAATGGCCAGAAGTGGGGCTGTGGCTCAAGTGGCAGAGTGCTAGCCTTGAGGAAAAAGAAGCCAGGGACAGTGCTCAGGATCTGAGTCCAAGGTCCAGGACTTTCTAAAAAGAAAAAAAGATTGGTGCAAGCTCTCTTCAAGGCTGCAGGCTTTTGTAATTGGCCAGCCTGCAGACCACTGGTGTCCCAATAATGACTCCAAAATTCAGACTTTCAGGATGTCGCTTCTTTTATATCTGATTTAAGGTATGTTTACCACACAAGCCACAAAGAAGTTCGAGGAACTATAAAAAGAGGAAAGTTAGGGGAGAAAAGCCTTGGAAAAGGGATTGAGAAAACAAAAATGGTTTCTTCTGAATGAGAAAGGGATGTAAAAAGTAAGGATTATATTCAATTGCCACAGAATGTTCAAGTAAATCACTGATGGTGTGAGTAAGAGAGTTGGGGAGGCAGAAGTGATTTCCGTTAGATTAGAAAGGCATTTGGCCTGTTAAAAAGGAGGACGACAATCCCCCAAAAGTTTGAGTATGTAGCAAATGGTATGAGTATGTCTTAAAATTGGAGCTTATGAGTAAAGTTGGTATGCAATTAAGTTGACTATAATATAAATAGAGTCAGAATTGGTGCATTGATGTTGAACTATTCTCTACGTTTATCTGTATCTGTGGGGTTAATGGACTTCTGTGATGTCATCTAAATCTAAAACAGAAAGATCTCCTTATATAAATGTCTGTAGCTATGTGATTCCCTCACTAAGATGGTTCTGCAAAAAATGGGAGGGCTGGATTTGCTCCTCATGAATCAAGGTGGCTTTAGGCAAAGGAAGCTGTTTTTATGCCGATCAATAAGAATTTATTAGGGAATGCTTAGCATTGGTAAAAATATAACAGAAAGCAACAAGGAGAGAATTGGTATCAGTTGCTGTTCTCATGGTCACCATGGGCGACTACCCTGATAGTTGTTTGGCAGGCCCCTTGACCCTAACTCTTGGCCCATGCCTTATAAATTGTCTCATGAAATATGTTCAATAGAAAGTGCAGGGGCTGGGAATAGGCTAGTGGCAAAAGTGCTTGCATCATAAGCATGAAGCCCTGGGTTTGAATCCTCAGCACCACATATATAGAAAAGCCCAGAAGTGGCGCTGTGCTAGCCCAAGTGGCAGAGTGCTAGCCTTGAGCAAAAAAGAAGCCAGGGGCTGTGCTCAGGCCCTGAGTTCAAGCTCCAGGACTGGCAAAAAAAAAAAACCACAAAAACAAGACAAAGAGAAAATGCAGGCAGCAAAGCTTATGGTCCTCCATCAGCCTCTGGTTCAGGAGGAGCAAGAAACCTGCCAATGATTCAGCATTAACCCCCCACCACCACCACCACCCTCAAGAGAGGACTTGGGAATGTGGAAACTGTAAGGACTAACCTGAGTACCTGAATGACTAAATATAGTAAGTTTTAGTGTTAAAATTATAACAGCTTCTAATAGAATTGAAGACCCAGAAATAAAACCGCACTCTTACAGTCAGCTGATATTCAACAAAGGAGCTAAAGACATACAATGGAATAAACAGAGCCTCTTCAACTACTGGTGCTGTGAGAACTGGGCAGCCATATGCAGAAAACTCAAAGTAGACCCAAGCCTATCACCATGCACCAAGATCAACTCAAAATTGATCAAGGACCTCAATATAAGGCCTGAATCCTTGAAACTACTGAAGGATAGAGTAGGAAAGACGCTAGAACTTATAGGCACAGGAAGGAACTTTCTGAATAGAGTCCCAGGGGCACAACAAATAGGGGAGAGACTCGACAAATGGGACTACTACAAATTAAAAAGTTTCTGCACAGCTAAGGACATAGCCACCAAACTAGAAAGACAGCCAACCATATGGGAAAGGATCTTTACCAGCACAGCAACAGACAAAGGCCTAATATCTGTCATCTACAGAGAACTCAAAAAACTAAGCTCCTCCAAGTCCAGTAAACCAATTAGGAAATGGGCAAAGGAGCTAAAGAGAGACTTCACAAGAGAAGATATAAAAATGGCAAAGAAACATGAGGAAATGTTCAACATCCCTGGCAGAAAAGGAAATGCAAATAAAAACAACCCTGAGATAACACCTCACTCCAGTTAGAATGGCCTATACTCTGAACTCGGGCAACAACAAATGCTGGAGGGGGTGGGGGGAAAGAGGAACCCTCCTCCATTGTTGGTGGGAGTGCAAATTAGTACAACCACTTGGGAGAAGAGTATGGAGCTTTCTCAAAAAGCTTAACATAGACCTAGCCTATGACCCAGCCATACCACTCCTAGGCATCTATCCTGAACAACAGGTGCCAAGATATCAAAAAGACATCTGCACTTCCATGTTTATTGCTGCACAATTCACAATAGCCAAAATATGGAAACAACCCAGATGCCCCTTCACAGATGAATGGACCCAAAAAATATGGTACCTATACACAATGGAATATTACATAGCGATTAGAAATGGTGAAATATTGGCATTTGTAGGGAAATGGTCAGAACTTGAACAAATCATGTTGAGCGAGACAAGCCTAGAACACAGAAAACAAAGGGGCATGATCTCCCGGATATATAACTGTTAAGGTGGGGGGAGGGGGAGACAGTAGAGACCAGGTCTGTGAAACCAAAAACTTCTTGTCAAGTGGTATTTCCCACAGGTTTGGGTCAGCGACCCTACACTATGTAACTAAAACCAAACAACTACTCAACATATAAAGGTCAAAAATTGACCTCTCAGTGGATCACAATAGCTCAAAAGCTATGTATGTACGTTCATATAAGACTATTGTCCACATATTTATTGTCGACATTACATTTAAAGCCCTAGGCGAATTTTCTTCGGCATAGGCCATGTGGCTATAGTATATGTTCTTGGTACATTGTATATTGTATATATGTCTACCGACCTAGGGAAGGGAAAGAAAAACAGGATGTAAGATATCACAAGTAATGTACACTATGTAACTGTACCCTTTTTGCACAATACCTTGTCAAAAAAAACCTTTTCTTTAATTAATAAATAAATTACAAAAAAAATTATAACAGCTTCTAAAACCTGGTGATGACTCCATGCTAGAGAGCTGCACCCCTACCCATGAGACTAGTTTTTTGTAGTTTGACATTTAAAAATATAGGGAGCCCTTGTTCCCCTCTGTACCTAGGTAGCAACCATGGTAATGGACAAGAAAGAATGATCATAGCATAGACTATAGAAATAACTGCTATACTAACTGTTGAGTTGGCTTATTTATGATTGAGTACTGCATTGTTTTAGCCCACTGAAGCTTGCTTAGTGGTAATGGGAAAACATGGTAGCAATTGTTAAAATAAAATTGGTACTAGGACAGCCTGACTGCAGAATTCTGTTTCTGTAAATGGCTTGGTTAACCCATTTGTGCCTTGCTCTACCCCCTGCATTAACCCCCTGCATTAACCCCCTGCATCAGTGCTAGGTGATCACTTGCTGTCAGTTCCCCATATCAAAGCCAAAATAGGTAACTGAAAGGGTAGATAGCCAATCAGGAGAACCCATGCTGGAATTTCCGTAGTGTGAGCCAATGGTGTTAAAGGGCAGCTGTTGGCATTGCAGTTTGCAGTTACTTTGCTTTAAAAGTAGCCTGTGAGATCAGGGAAGTGTTGCTGGCCAAGGAGCGGTCCTGGCCTGTCAGCTAGTGATCTAGATGCTTGATGCAAATTGGGTGAGTCTCTTGCTTTGATCACAGACCCTATCAGTCAGAAGTCACTTATATTCAGGCTCGTTCTCTCTCTCTCTCTCTTTCTCTCTTTTCCTCTCTTTCTCTTCCTTTGTAGCCCTCTCTCATCTGCCTGCTTACTTGCTTGCTTAGTTTACAAAACTCCAAGTCATACCATCTTGATAATGTGCCTTGATAACAAAACTGCCTCTTTTCACAGGTCTTCAAAACTAAGGCTCAATCACCAATGTGCTTTGTCAGCAAAGATATCTAAAAGTTATTTCCTCTAGCATTGACCACATGGTGGATATTGGGTTTAACAGGCACCAGCACAGCACCGGCTCAGGCACCATTATGCCATGCCACATGTTCTCTGTTAGTGTGTGTCCTCCTGCCCCTCCTCCCCTTTCAACATGGCATCCCACTGGAGTTTATCAAAATATGGCTTCTCCATTTTATAATATGAAAATTGTTTGCTAGCAAAATTGTTTTTCTAACTGACCACATGGTTCTAAAATATTGGGCAAAAAATGTCATTTACTATTGGAATTCCAAAAGAGTTTATGGCTGAAATTCTTTTTGTGTGCTGTAAAACCTATGTGCACAGTGTGCATGTGTGTTCCATGTGTGTATGTCTATGTAAACATCATTTGTTAGTGAAGTCTTAGAAAAGGAAATTGAAGAAACAGTGTAGGGAAAAGATGGTATGGGTATGTCTTAAATTGATATAAGACAAAGCTTGTTAAATTGGTGTATAATTGTTGGCTGTGACTTAAACACTGGTGTAAAATAAGCATGTTGTTCTTTATATGACCACCTAGCTATAAATCTGTGCTAAAACTCTCATCACATCTACTGAGTTTTGTCATTGCAGAATTCTAGCAAGTATTTCTTGGTCAATTCTTGACCAGGTGAGGGTAAGCTCTAGTCCTCTTGATCTCCTTGTTGCTTTAATTGGTAATAAAAAAGGCTTTTTGTGGCAAAGACTCCTTGGATTGCAGTTCAAAGCCAGTCGGGGCAGAAAATCTCTCTAGAACTCCATCTCCCAACTAACCAGTGAAGAGCCAGGCTGGAAGCATGGCTCAAGAAACTTATCTCTAACCAACCAAAGCTGGAAGTGGCATTGTGGCTCAAGTGGTAGAGTACTAGCCTCAAGCAGAAGTGCTCAGAGACAGTGCCCAGACCCTGAGTTCAAACTCCTGTGAATGCCAACTGGGGGGAGCCATCCAGCAACAAGCACCTAGACCCCTGGGACTCAGCCAGTTCAGAGAACAAGGATCATGGAGAAGAGTAAGAGGAGAATGATGTCACATCCTAAATGGAGTCACTTTATCTTGCTCTTTCAAAATTAATCAGAGCCAGGGATCAAAAGCTAGTAGCTTGTCCATCTAATGTCCATACCTGACTATAAGAACTAGCTGAACTAGCCAAGTCATCCAATTTTTAATTTTGTGCCCTAAACCCTTCCTTTTGCCTTAGTGTTTTTTGTTTTTTGTCAAGCTCAGGCTTCATTCACAGACTGGCATCTACTATCAAGGGACCCTGCTGCTTGCCTTCTCCCCAAGGGGCCACATTTCTGCCTTTTACCCCTAATGTCAATGCCCCTTGACAGCAGGAAGCAGCCAGAGTCTTCTCCTTTCTCATAACTATGAAAAGGCTGGAATGTAAGGTTTGTCCCCAGAGGGCTCCATACAGATGCCCCCACCTAGTTAAGTCTCCACCCAGATACCTGGGTAACCAGCAGACCTGGAGGCAGTTACCTCCCCCTTCCCTGAGGTCACATTCTAGTCCCCTCCTGCCCCTGCCCTAGATAAGTCAGGGCTGGGTGGGGGTTGCCCCTTTGTCTCTCTCTGACCATGCATCATCTCAGCCACGTGGCCAGCAGTTCAATAATAAACTTTCTCTCCTGCCTGAATACTACACGGTGTTCTCCTTTACCAGCTACCTACTTTAAAAACCTAATAGGGAGGAGGTATCAAAGTACCAGGAAGCACTGGACACTGGGGGCTTACACCTATCATCCTAGCTACTCAGGAGGCTGAGATCTGAGGATCATGGTTCAAAGCCAGCCCAGGCAGGGAAGTCCATAAGATACCTCTCTCCCACACACACATTGTATGTACATATACACATTTTATGTGCATATGTGTGTGTACTGTATATATGGCAGAATTTTATTCAATATATGATGACATTCAAATGAATATTTTATTCAATGTGTATATATTATGGAATATATATATATAACTTATACTATATTATACATATAATAACTTAGTCGTTTAGTTATCCACCAGGAAGAATAGTATTATATTATTTGCATGGAAACGAATGAACCTAGACAAAGTTGTGTTGCACAAAAGGAAGTCTTGAAGGTGACCTGTGCTTTGGCCTTGCCATTATCTGAGGAATGGGAGTTGCTAGAAATCATTTAAATATACTTCAATTAAATATACTTCTCCAGCTCAGAAAGGATGAAAGCAGCAAAGAACAGCTGCCATTTTGAGTCTTTAACTCCCATTTTCTGCATGGGGAGCAGAAAATGTTTCTTTTCTCTCTCTCTCTCTCTCTCTCTCTCTCTCTCTCTCTCTCTCTCTCTCTCTCTCTCTCTCTTTTGGTGATCTTAGGGCTTGAGATTAGGGCCTGGATGCTGTCCCTGAACTCTTTTGCTCAAAGCTAGTGCTGTCCCACTTTGAGCCACGGCTCCACTTCCAGTTCTCTGGTGGTTAATTGGAGATAAGAGTCTCATGGACTTTCCTGCCCTGAGTGCCTTTGAACAGCAATCCTCAGAGTAGCTAGGATTATAGGTAGTATGCACCATCAGTGTCTAGCTTTTTTTTAAAGCAAGGATTTATTTTAACAGAACAGGTTACAGAAAAGTGAAAGAGAAACATTTCCTGTCCTCCATGCAAGAAATGGAAGTTCAAAACTTTGCTGTTAGGGAAAAGGAGTGATTTTAAAAGGCAAGGAGAATAAATTCAAGCAGAGGTCACATTTGGGGATTGTAGATTCCCATCATTTTCTACCTTCCTTTAACCCTGCTAGACTAAAATAAACCCTTGCTGAAACTTTCACCTTGTGAGAGTCTCTTATTTGTCACACATTGTCAGTGCTTTTCCTTGTTGATCTCAAGACCCCATGATTTTGTTTAGAACAGGAAGCCCTCGTTCATCCCCTCGTGACACAGGCACACTGCATATGGGGAGTATATTGTTAAAGGTGTAAACAAAGATGCAACCACAGACCAAACCTATCTTGACTTCAGAAAAGCTCTGTTCTCTGCTCCCAGCATTTCCACTTATAGGCAGCTGGCAGAGCCCAAGAAGCACACACTATTGAAATGAATTTACATTGTCCTATTCAAAGAGCATGAGGAAGAAATGGTCACTAGGGAGGTTTTGTGACTCTTTCAGGTGATGAGGATAGATGAGATCTTCAACAAGACATTCACAGCTTGGAAAGACAATACGTGTCCCTTGTGGCATGGGCAGCCAAAGAAAGACTGCAATGTATAAAAACATGCATGAAGAATGGGTGCCATGGCTCACCCCTATGTTCCCAGCTACTCGAAAGCTGAAATCTGAGGATTAAGATTCAAAGCCAGCTCTGGCAGAAAAGTCTGTGAGATTCTGCTCTCCAACTAACCAGCAAAAAAAAAAAAAAAAAAAGCTGGAAGTGGAGGGATTGCTTAAGTTGTAAAGCATCAGCCTGGAGCAAAAGAGGCTACACAAGGGCCCATCGCTCTACAGAACACCTATAGCTCATGCCTATAAGCCTACTTAATCAGGAGGCTAAGATCTGAGGGAAAGACCTTGCCACTTGCCAGTCTGAAGCTCTGAGAGCAGGACAGGATTGGGCAAGTGGAATTCCAGAGCTCAGGCCTCCAGGAGAAAGAAACATGCACCAAGTCACACCCAGAGGGGCCCAGAGTACATGTTCATGCCACAGTCTCTGTGGAATGGAAATAGGTCCAGGAGGTAGGGGTCCTTGCAATGTTAGAAAACAGAAGTACCTGGACATCTACCTAGAACATCACAAGCCAGGCACATCCATGTTCATGGCTTCACTATTCACAACAACCAAGTTATGGAAACAGCCCAGATACCCCACAATAGATGAGTGGATCAAAAAATGTGATACCTATACACAATGGAATTTTACAGAGCCATTAGAAAGAATAAAATTACATTATTTGTAGGCAAATGGACAGACTTAGAACAAATCATGTTAAGTGATGAAAGCCAAGCTCAGAGAAACGAACAGTGTATGTTTTCTCTCATATGTAGAAGCTAGATCTGAAATACACCAGAATATGGTAAATTATACAGGACTATAGGCATTCACACACAATGATATCAAAGGAGAATAGTCTTAGGGGAGAAACACAATGGCGCAATGCCCATGTGCCTCTGATTCTAGAAAATAATATTTATCAAAATAAACTTCAGGACATGAAAACAAGAAGTTTTTTTCCCCTCTGTTGCTGTTTTGGCTATCTTTTCTTTTTGTCTTGTTTGCTCATTTATCTGTGTTTGGCAGTGTAAGGGTAGGCACAGATATGCAGGGACAAAGGGTGAACAAATACAGCAGTGGTACTCACTAGACACCATGTAGTGGTACTCAGTACAACCTGTGAGTGGGGATGGGAGGGAAAAGCTGGGAGAGAGAGTGAAGGAAGAGGTGACATTGCCCAAAAAGAAATGTACTCTTATGTAACTATAACCCCTCTGTATATTGCCTTTATAATAACAATTTTAAAAAAAGAAAGAAAGCAGGAGGCACTAGACCTTGGTGAGGTAGGTGACAGGGAGGAAGAGCAGTAAGGGACAGTGTTCTAGGCGTGTCTGATGTTTGATGCTTTCAGAGGATTAGGCCAGAGGTCTTAATGAAAAGAACAGGAACCCCAAGCCACTGAGTTTTAATTACAGAAGAAGAACTAAAAGAGTTTCTTCCTGCCTTGGAAAACAGGTAGCAGATATTCTAGGCCCAGTCATTGGTATTTCTCATGTGTGGAGTGTGGTCTGCTAGGGTCCCCATTCCTCCTTTTTATAACTCCAAGTGAATGACCCAACATCCAGACAGGAGCTGGTGCTCTTCTACAAAAGATGGCACTTATAAGAACAACATTTTATTGTATAATTCAGAATACCAAGAAGAGAAGATTTCTGGATGGCATCCTTGATACGCATAGAAAAATAGCCAATCAGGGAATTGCAGCCTCTAGAACTAGCTGATAGCAGGGTAAGTGGATAAATCAAAACCTTCCTGACAAAGAAATGGGGATGAGGGCTACAAAAGAATGAGGAAATAAGAACAAAAAAAAGTAACATTAAGGACAGGGACACTAAATCTTTGGCACCATAATTTTATAGAAAACAGAAAGGAAACTCACTAATAAGAAAGTCATCTTCAAGGTCTCCAATTTTCAATATTTAACCCAAGGCCAATCTCTATATTGAGGAAGACAGCCAAGATGGTGGAAGTGGCCAGGTGTCAATGGCTCACTCTTTTCATCCTTGCTTACTCAGGAGGCTGAGATCTGAGGGCTTCTGTTTAAAGGAAGCCTGGGCAGAAAGTTTGTGAGACTCAGCTCCAACCAGCAAAACTCCAGAAATGATGGTGTGGCTCCAGTTGTAGAGAGCCAGCCTTGGATGAAAAAGCTTAACAAGAGTTAGTAGCTCCAAGTTCAAGCCCTAGTACCACCACCACCACTACCACCACCAATAATAATAATAATAATATTCTCTCTCTCTCTCTCTCTCTCTCTCTCTCTCTCTCTCTCTCTCTCTCTCTCTCTCTCTCTCTCTCAGAGGTGATGCTAGGCTGATGCTGGGTCATACTGAGTAAAGCTACTCTTTAGACTCAGTGAAATATGTAACAAGGACTCATTTCAAATTAGAACCCAGTGTGGCGAGGAGCTCCCAGGGACTCTTAAACACAGGCATCTTTAAGGGAGATAGCCTGAAAGCCACAAGAGCACTGTAAATGCAAAGAGATGGGTGGAGATGGAGGAAATAGATATGTAATTAACAATACTTATTTATATCAAGAAAAAATTGTGGGGACACAGGAGACATGGCTATTCACTCTTTCTTCCCTCTCTGGTGACTTCCCTCTGAAAGATGCTGAGGGTATCAGTTTAAAAATAAAAACTCACTGATTTTAAAAACTATTTTTATTTTTAATTTTTTGTTAAAAAATAAAAACTCACTGGTACCAGTAGTTCATGCCCTGTAATCCTAGCTACTCAGAGGGCTGAGTGCCGAGAATTGCAATTTGAAGCCAACCCAGGCAGACTCTTATCTCCAATCAACCAGCAAAAAGCTGGAAGTGGTGGTGTGGACTAAGTGGAAGAGGGTCAACCTTGAATGAAAAAGCTATGGGACAGTGCCCAGTCCATGAGTTCAAGTCCCAGTACACACACACACACACACACACACACACACACACACACACACACACACATACACTTAAGCTTGTTAGCTAACTATATGTTTCAAGTAACTACAGGTAAGGTATTTGCTTGGTCTTATTAATAAAAATGGATAGTATGCATTTCTTGCCTGCCTCCTGAACACCCGCCCTCCTTCCTTCCAACCTGCTTGCCTTCCTCCCTTCCCTTCCTTTCCCTTCCCTTCCCTTCTTTTCCCATCCTGTCCTTTCCCATCCTTCCTTTTCTCCTTTCATTTTTTCTTTCTAATTTCTTGTTCCAGTATTGGGTCACTGGGGTTTGAACTCAGGGCCTGGGCACTGTCACTTGGCTCTTTCCATCAAGACTGATGTTCTACCACTAGAGCCATAACTCCATTTCTAGCTTTTTGGTGGTTAATTGGATATAAGAGTCTCATAAACTTCCTTGCTTGGGTTGTCTTTGGACCCTTATCCTCAAATCTCATCCTCCTGAGTAGCTATGATTACAAGACTGAGTCACTGTTCAGTGCCTGACTTTTATTCTCTTTCTCTTCTCTTTGCTTTGTGTCTCTTTCCTTCCTTCCCTTGCCCTCATCCCTCTCCTCCCTTTCCTTCTTTTCTGTTCCTTCTCTTTCTTTTGAGACAAGGGCTTGCTACATAGCCTAGACTAACTTTGAATTCCCAATCCTCTTACCACAGCCTCCCTAGCGCTGGGATTAGAGGCATGCCCCATTCCTCTCATCTTGTACTTCCTTTCCTGCTTGTTAGGGTGATGTTGGGAACCTCTTAAGAGGGCACATCCTTCATGGGCCACACTGTGTACAGCCCTGCCCTGTCATTGGCCTGAGATATGTTGGAATTTCTGTCATCTTGTGCATGTTGAGGATTTCCTCACACACATTTGTGGATATGTGTTGAGCTATGAAACATGAACTCATGAGGAAACATTGAGTTATTTGGCATTTTTTCTGAACTCCTTGAGAAATAAATGTAATCAATGTGAGGGTGTCATCCACCTCATAGTCTGCTATCTGCTGGAACTCAGCCCAGATGCCCTGAGAGTTGGTAGTTACTTTCATTGTTTTAGTGATGGCCCTGGGGTTTGAACTCAGGGCCTAGGTGCTATACCTGAGCTTTTGCACTCAAGGCTAGCACTCTATGTCTTGAGCCATTGGTCCACTTCTGGCTTTTAGGTGGTTTATTAGAGATGAGAGTCTCATGAACTTTCCTGCCTGGGCTGTCTTTGAACCGTGAACCTCAGATCTCAGCCTCCTGAGTAACTAGGATCACAGGTGTGAGCCACCAGCACTTGGCTTCTATAGTTATTTCTACATTGAGGACCTTCTTCTTCACTGATGCGGTCTCATTTTCCATCATGATGGTTTCGCTAGAAACCATGGACTATCCTTTTATTTTATGAAGTGCTAAAACTAATAAGCTACTGGAAATCCAGGCTCTGCATAGTTTGTTCAGGATGGCACTGTGTACCTCAGTTTGCCTCTTGGTCCCATGGCATGATATTACTGTGATATTTAGACTACAGGTGATACCAGCTGCACCTGGCTTAAAAGCCCACTTTAAACCACCAGTTAATTACAATGAGAGCTGTGCCCAGCCTTAACAGTGCTGGCAGAAATTTCCCTGGAAGTGATAGTGGAATCCTGGTCCTGCATCTTGGAATAAAAGCAGAGGTGGACACATAACTACCAGGATGCACTCTAGGACAAAGAGGGCTGGATCACTGGCTTACTCCTGTAATCCTTGCCACTCAGGAAGCTGAGAGCTCAAAATCTAATTTTGAAGCCAGTCTAAGCAGGACAGTCCATGAGTCTCTTATCTCTAGTTAACCAGAAAAAAGCCAGAAGTGGAGGTATGGCTCAAGTGTTAGACTAGGAACCTTGAATGAAAAAAGCTAAGGGACCCAAACACAAACAAAACAAAACCAAAAAATAATCAATAAAGTGAATGTAAAGCAAATGTCAAAATTAGTTTCTGGTCACCCTGGGTTTAAGAGAGAAGCATAGCCAAGTCTTGGTGTCTCATATCTGGAATCCTAGCTACTCAGGAGGCTGAGATCTGAGGGTCAAGATAGAAAGCCAACCCAAGAAGACAAATCTATGAGACTGTTACTCGCCCATTAAGCAGCAAGAAGCCAGAAGTGAAAGTGTGGCTCAAGGGGTAGACCACCAGCCTTGAGAAAAAGAAACAATCAAATGTGAAAGTTTTGAACCAGGCTTGGTGACTCATGCTTGTAATCCTAGCTACTCAAAAGTCTGAGATCTAAGGATCATAGTTTGAAGCCAGCCCAGGCAGGAAACTATGTGAGACTCTCACCTCCAATTAAGCATCAAAAACCCTGAAGTGGAACTGTGGCTCAACTGATAGAGTGCCAGCCTTGAGGAAAAAATTTCAGGGATAGTACCCAAGCCCTGAGTTTAAGTCCCATCCATTACTGGAATGAGAGAGAGAGAGAGAGAGAGAGAGAGAGAGAGAGAGAGAGAGAGAGAGAGAGAGAGAGAGAGACCTTGAGTTCAAGTCTCAGAAATACCACCAAAAATATACAAATAATAAAAATAAAAATAATATATTTTAAAAAGGAATTGAAGTGAGTAAGAAAACAGAAGCTGTCATGTAAATTAAAAGCAGAAACTATATATTGATTAGATTTGGCTATTGCTTTCACTTAGCTTCCAAATACGAAATGTTTCACTGTTGGTTTTTTCCTTAGGGGGGAGGGAGGTATTGGTTTGCAAGAGTAATCCTGGCCCTGATTAATTGGAAACACAAGGTCCTGGCAAAATCCACATATTGTCCCTAGAGGGGATGGAACTCCAGTGACAAATGTTAGCAGAAGGCCCTGCATTATCTTGCTCTGGCATAGCAAATAAAGAAGGGAAATAATTTATTCTCAGCCTTGGCCAACAGCTTGGGGGAGTTCAGTGCCATGAATGATAGGATTGCCCCACCTGCCTTTGCCAGAACACAGACCCCTGCCCTCTCCCTCCATTTGCCAAGTCAGAAGTGTGAAACTCTATGGAAATCCATTTCAGCAGAAATAACCCACCCCTTCATGACTACAGCAAGAACATCAGGAATTATCTTATTTCCCCGTGAAAATGAATACCTTGAATGAGTTAAGCAGATAATTCAGAATGTTCTTTTTTTTCTAATGCCAACAGGGTTAGGGAGAGTGAGAGACAGAGAAAGAGAGACAGAAAGAGAGGAATGAGAGAGACAGAAAGAGAGATTCAATTGGATTCCAGGGGTATTTAAGAAACAAAATTTTCCTAAGCAAGTGCTTGGTTTGTTGTTTTGCCCTCTCTCTCCCCCCCCCGTGTGTGTGTGTGTGTGTGTGTGTGTGTGTGTGTGTGTGTGTGTGTGTGTGTGTGCTGGTGTTAGATCTTGAACTCAGGATTTGGACAGTATCCCTTAGCTTCTTTATTCAAGGCCTAACCTTTATCACTCAAGCCATACCTCTACTTCTAGCGTTTTTGTGGTTCCTTGGAGATAAGAGTCTCACAGACTTTGCTGCTCAGGCTGGCTTCAAAATATGGTCCTCAGATCTTAGCCTCTTGAGTTGCTAGGGTTACAAGTGTGAGCCACTGGTACTCAGCTTAATGCTTTCAAGTTGTCATGGGTCAGCCTCCAGATAATATCTATTTTCTAGAGTCCAAATGTCATACAAACCAATTTCTTGCCTCTTATATTACGCTTTTTAAAATATTTTCTTTTTGGTACCAGTACTGGGACTTGAACTCAAACTGGCTACTATCCCTTAGCTTTTTCACTCAAGGCTAGCACTTTCTCACTTGAGCCACACCTCCACTTCTGGCTTCTTAGTGGTTAATTGAAGATAAGAGAGTTTCATGGACTTTTCTGCCTCGTCTGGCTTTGAACCTAGATTCTTAAATTTCAAGCTCCTGAATAACTAGGATCACTGGCCTTGAGCCACTGGTGCTCAGGTGGCGTAAGTTATTGCAAGCTTACTTTCTAAGTTAAAATGATCCTGTTTGCTGCTTGATGTTAAAATGAATCCATAATTACCTTTGAAAAAAATCATATTCAAAAAATCATTTAGCCAGAGTAAGGGTGAAATGTATACTGGTTGCTATGGTGACTAGATAAGCACTGATCTGGCTGGGCTGGTCCCCAAATGATGGTTACTTGAATATTCCATTTCTCATTGGGCAGATAGATTAAAATGTTAGTATTCTGCTTCTTACATATTAATTGAGATGTGTGAATATCTCTGCAGGATTGTAAATATTTTATTTACCTCATTGATTTGTGTACACAGTGATAGACTATTTTCCTGTTCACAGGGAAGCAAATGTTGAATCAAGCCAGGTACTGGTAGCTAATGCAATCCAAGCTACTCAGGAGGCTGAGATCTGAAGACTGATATTCAAAATGAAATTGGGGAGATGCTTACCTCCAAGGAACCATCATAAAGCCCAAAACACACACTGGTGTTTTCTCTCAAGGCCATCACTCTACCACCTGAGTGACACTTCCACTTTAGGCTTTATGTTGGTTCATTGGAGATATGAATTTCATGGGCTTTCCTGTCTTGACTGGCTTCCAACCTCAATCCTCAAATCTCAGCATCCTGAGTAGCTAGGGTTATAGATGTGAGCCATCAATGCGCAGCCCTACAAGTCACATTTCTAGCCCTGTGATGAAATTTTTCTATGACACAGCATGGAGCCCTGTCCAAGTGTGGGCACCCAATAGTAAACATACCTCCTTCCTGAACAATGAGCTAAGCAAAACTTCTTTTCTTTATAAATTTCCAAGTTTCAGGAATTTTATTGTAGCACCAGAAAATAGATGAAGACAGCTTGTCAGTAACATAATTGGACAGATTTTTCATGTCTGGGTTCTGGAGCGGATTCAAACTTCCTGGCAAAGGAGTTTCATGAAAGAAACATGACTAGGAAGCCTGAGGAGTTCAAAGGGCCTGCTGCAACCCTGGTGGTTCTTCTCTGACATATTGTTAGCCTCGGTTGAAAGGAGAACTGGTTGTGGCAAGGTACAAATCACAAAAACATGATTATGTGTGGATTCTAGAGTTCCCTAGCTTGAAGGATTCAATTCATCTGACAGAAAGAAATGGCAGCAGTTTATAAAAGTGCAATGACACAACGATACTGACTTTTCCCCCTTGTAATCCCCCCCAATGGTTATAAAACATGACTGGATCAAAATACTTCTTTGCTTTGTAGCAGGGTGGAAATAAAATGTAGCAGAGGTGAGGGAGAAACTCCCACAGGCAGCTAGTACTTCTATATTAAAACCCAGAACCACACTGATTGACATCAATGGCCCAGGAGAGTCAGCTGCCATAGTTAAAAATGTAATAGGTTTCTGCCTGGAATAGACCAGGGTCTCAACCGGCAGGGCACAGTCTGTCTTAGGGATCATTATACACTCTCAATCTGTCTCTACATCTTGCAGCCATGGCAGAATATTGCACAATCAAAAAGGCTTGGCTGCACCAGACTTCCATGACCAGCACTTTTTATTTACTTTTTTAAGTATTTATTATCAAACTGAATTACACAGAGGTTACAGTTTCATACATTAGACATTGGATACATTTCTTGTACTGTTTGTTACCTCGCCCATCAATCCCCTTCCCCCTCCCCCTTTCCCTTCCCCCCACCCCATGAGTTGTTCAGTTCATTTACACCAAAGAGTTTTGCAAGTATTGCTTTTGTAGTTGTTTGTCTTTTTTTACCCTGTGTCTCTCGATTTTGGTATTCCCTTTCAATTTCCTAGTTCTAATACCAGTATACACAGTTTCCAATATACTAAGATAAGATACAGAGCTAGTGTAGGTACAACCACAGGAGGGTGATACAAGAAGATCATCAATAATAGAAGCTACAGTTGCACATGGCACATTGAAAGTAGTTACAACTGTGATATAAAAATCATTTCCATAACATGGAGTACATTTCACTTAGCATCATCTTATGTGTTCATAAGGGTATAGCTATTGGGCTCTTGTGATCCTCTGCTGTGACTTGCCTAAACCTGTGCTAATTATTTCCTATGAGGGAAACCATAGATTCCATGATTTTTGGGTCTGGCTCACTTCACTTAGTATAACTTTTTCCAAGTCCTTCCATTTCCTTACAAATGGAGCAATGTCATTCTTTCTGATAGAGGCATAAAATTCCATTGTGTATATGTACCACATTTTCCTGATTCATTCGTCTACTGAGGGGCATCTGGGTTGGTTCCAGATTCTAGCTATGACAAATTGTGCTGCGATGAACCCTGTTGTGCTGGTGGCTTTAGTGTGATTTTGTTTGTGGTCTTTTGGATAGATACCCAAAACTGGGGCTGCTGGGTCATAGGGGAGTTCTATGTTTAGCCTTCTGAGGAATCTCCATACCACTTGCCAGAGTGGTTGAACCAGTTTACATTCCCACCAGCAATGAAGTAGGGTTCCCTTTTGGCCACATCCCCTCCAACAATTGGTATTGTTAGTTTTCTTGATATATGACATTCTTACTGGGGGGAGATGGAATCTCAATGTTGTTTTGATTTGCATTTCTTTTATGGCCAGTGATGTAGAGCACTTTTTCATATGTCTCTTGGCCATTCTCATTTCCTCATCAGAGAAGTCTCTTTTTTAAGTCTTTAGCCCACTTGATGAGGGGGCTATTGGTTCTTTGTGGTTTTGTTTTGGAGGAAGGTAATTTTTTTTAGTTTTGCATATATTTTAGATATGAGGCCTTTGTCCGTTGAATGGCCGGTAAAGATCTTCTCCCAATCTGTGGGCTTTCTGTTTATCTTGCAAGCTATGTCCTTTGCCCTGCAGAAGCTCTGAAGTTTGATGCAGTCCCATTTGTCCAACCTTTCTTTGATTTGTAGCCTTTCTGGGTCTTTGTTAAGGAAGTTCCATCCTGCGCCAAGGAGCCCAAGTGTTTCTCCTACTCCTTTAGTGTTTTCAGGGTGTCTGGATTTCGAGGTCTTTGATCCATTCGGATTTGATTTTGGTGCAGGGTGATATATAAGGATCTAGTTTTAGTTTGTTGCATGTGTTGAACCAGTTTTTCCAGCACCATTTGTTAAAGAGGCTATCTTTCTTCCATACTATTGTTTTAGCTCCTTTATCAAAGATTAAGTAGGTATACTTCTGTGGGTTCATTTCTGGGTCTTCAATTCTGTTCCATTGGTCTTCAGGCCTGTTCCGGTGCCAATACCAAGCTGTTTTTATTACTATAGCTTTATAATACAGCTTGAAGTTGGGTATTGTAATTCCTCCAGCACTGTTCTTTCTGCTTAGGATTGTTCTTGGTATTCTCGGTCTTTTATTGTTCCATATAAATTTCTGGATTGCTTCCTCTATTTCATTAAAAATGGTGTTGGGATATTAATGGGTATTGCATTGAATTTGTAGAAAGCCTTTGGCAATATTGCCATTTGGATTATATTAATCCTCCCAATCCAGGAGCATGAGAGGTTTTTCCACTTCCTTAGTTCTGCCTTAATTTCCTTTTTCATTTTTTTAAAGTTCTCATCATAGAGGTCTTTCACTTTTTTGGTTAAGGTTATTCCTAGGTATTTTATGTTTTTTGAGGCTATAGTAAAAGGTGTTGCTTTCCTGATTTCCTGATATTGTTTATTTGAGTGTGCTGCCTTCGTTTTTTGGTCAGATTTGCTAGGGGTTTGTCTATCTTGTTGATTTTTTCAAAGAACCAACTCTGTTTTGTTGATTCTTTTGATGGTTTTTTTTGTCTCTAATTGATTTAATTCTGATTTGATTTTAATTATTTGCTTCTGTCTATTGAGTTGGGGCTTGGCTTGTTGTTCTCGTTCAAGGAAATTAAGGTGCTTCCTTAAATTATTAAGTTGCTGTTTCTCCAGTTTGTTGGTGTATGCACTCAGAGATATAAATTTTCCTCTGAGTACTGCCTTTGCTGTGTCCCAAAGGAGCTGGGACTTTGTGTCCTCATCTTGGTTGAATTCCATAAACATTTGAATTTCCGTTTTAATATCGTCAATGACCCACTTATGGTTCATCAGTGTGTTGTTTAGTCTCCATGAATTGTAGGATTTTCTGTGGTGTCTGTTTGAGTTGAGCTCTAATTTTATTCCATTGTGGTCTGAGAGAATGCAGGGAATGGTTTTGATATTTCTGAACTTGTAAAGATTTTCTTTGTGCCCTAAGATGTGATCTATTTTTGGAGAATGTTCCATGTGCTGCAGAGAAGAATGTGTATTCTGTTGACACTGGTTGGAATATTCTGTAGATGTCGGTTAAGTCTAGTTGGTCTATGCAATTATTAAGATCTGTGGTTTCTTTGTTCAGTTTTTAGCGTGTTGATCTGTCCAGAGGTGATAGTGGAGTGTTAAAGTCCCCAACTATCAATGTGTTTGGGTCTATGAGTGTTTTTAGAGTCAGTAGTGTTTGTTTGATGAAGTTGGGTGCTCCTGCATTTGGGGTGTAGATATTTAGAATGGTTATATCTTCCTGTAGGAGAGATCCCTTTACTAGTATGCAGTAACCTTCTTTGTCTCTTCTTACCTTCTTTAATTTGAAGTCAGTTTTGTATGATACTAGTATTGCAACTCTGGTCTGCTTATGGGGGTCATTTGCTTGATAGATTTGATTCCAGCCTTTCACTTTAGAAGATGTTTACTTTTGCTGGATAGATGTGTCTCTTGGAGGCAGCAGAAAGATGGATCTTGATTTTTTTTTTTTTGTGTGGCCAGTCCTGGGGCATGGACTCAGGGCCTGAGCTCTGTCCCTGGCTTCTTTTTGCTCAAGGCTAGCACTCTGCCACTTGAGCCACAGCGCCACTTCTGGCTGTTTTCTGTATATATGTGGTGCTGAGGAATTGAACCCAGGGCTTCATGTATACGAGGCAAGCACTCTTGCAACTAGGCCATATCCCCAGCCCCTGGATCTTGATTTTTGATCCAACTTATGAGCCTATGTCGTTTGATTGGCGAATTAAGTCCATTAATGTTGAGAGTTAGGATTGAGAGTTGATCATTTGTTCCTTTCATTATCCCTATCTTGTTAAAGGCTGTGTCTTCCCATTTGTTGATCTGATATTCTGGTTTACTATTTAGGGTTCATTTCTCTGTCCGCATTGGGATCTTGATTATTTTCCCTGCATAGTATATTTTTGAGGATTTTCTGTAAAGCTGGTTTGGTGGAGATATATTGTTTTAGTTTTTCCTTACTGTAGAAGACTTTTATTTGACCTTCGGCTATGAATGAGAGTTTAGCTGGGTACAGTATTCTTGGTTGATAGTTATTTTTATTTAGGGTTTGGCATACCTCATTCCAGGCTCTCCTTGCTTTCATGGTCTCTGCTGAGAAGTCTGGGGTAATTCTGATTGCTTTTCCTTTATATGTGATTGTTTTCTTCTCCCTAACAGCTTTAAGGATTCTTTCCTTGGACTCTACTGATCCTGTTTTGATCACAATGTGTCAGTGGGATGTCCTATTCTGGTCTGGTCGGTTTGGGGTTCTAAATGCTTCTTGTATCTGTATAGGCCTATCCTTCTGGATATTTGGGAAGCTCTCAGCTAATATTCTGTTAAATAGGTTGCCTATTCCATTAACTTCCTTCTCCAGGTTTTCCCCAATACCTATTAGCCTTAAATTGGGCTTCCTGATTGTGTCGTGGAGCTCCTGGAGCGATCTGTTTTGTCGATTGGATTGGGTTTGTATTGACTTTTTATCTTTCTCCATAGATTCTAGGGAATCTTCCGCTCCTGAGATTCAATCCTCTGCTTCAGTTTGTCAGGACTGTAGGCTAGCACTTGATTTCGAATCTCTTTTCCTTCTGACTGGACTTTCCTGATGATCTCCATGTCCTTGCTATACTTATCTGTTAGGTCCTGCGTGGACTTCCTTACTTCATTGATTTGGTTTTGAGTGCTATCTCTCAAATCTTTTAGCTGGGTAACTTCTTTTCGTTTGACTCTTGAAGTTCAATTATCTTTCTATTTGTGGAGGCTATGAAATTCTCCATTAATTTTTGCTTTGCCTCCTCACACTCTAGAATTGTTGACTGAGGAGATTCAAACTTTTCATTTAACATTCTTATCAGTAGACTTTGTAGAGCATTTTGAGGTTTCTCTTCTATGTCTTTGATTGACTGCTCTGCTTCCTTCATGTTTTGAGTGGGAGATGAGCCTTCATTGTTTGCCATCTTTCTTGTGTTTCTTCTGCCCATTTGGATTGGGAATGCCCATCTACAAGAACTTGTGAGGCCCATTTAAGACCCAAAGCAGACCTTACCAAGCACTGTTGTATAAATCTTAGAAGTTCACAATTATACACAGATACCTTGTATACCTGTATATAAAGTTAGATTTGGTGTTCCTAAAGAATACAATTTTGATATAACAACCACTCCTGACCCCTGTATTCAGTAGTTATTTATGTACTGTTACACCCCTATGAGCAATTATTGTTCTTATATTAAGTTCTTTTTGGACTGTATGGCTTTGTCTTTTAACCCCTTTGATTCACTCTGTTTGAGCAGAGATACCCTCTATCCAATAACCAGGGGTCAATGAAATCTGGAGGTCCTGGAAATAAGTCAGGAGGGTAAGTTAGAGATAGTAAAGAGAAGTAAAGTGTATGGGGGGTGATGATATGGTTTAGTTTCAGTGACATGGAAATGTGGAGAAGAGTAGAATCAGTAGAAATAACAAGGTTAAAATGATAGTCAATGGAGTGTTAGCAGAAAAGAGTAGAGGTGTTATTCATAGGAAAGTAAATTTTTAAAGAAAAAGAATGTGAGGAGAGAAATAAAGAGAAAATACTGGAAGACAAATTCACAAAACAGAGAAAAGTTATTTTTAAAAAAAGAAAAAAAAAAACAGTAAAATGAACAACCAAAAAAAAAAAAAAACCTGATAAAACAAACAGGTAAAAATGGAGAACCAAAAAACCAATGATGTTTCAGAAATGAAAAAAAAAAAAAGCTAAAAAAATGGAGTCTTCCTTGTTTGGGTGGGCTTTCTCCAGTCTCTGGTTTCCTTGCGATGGTCTACACTCTATTTTGCTGCTTGGTTGGTTTGACTTGCTTTCAGTTTTCAGGGGGTGGATCTATTCTGACCCTCCTCCCCTGTTGGTGAAATCCTGGGGCTCTGTGGTTCTCACACCTAGCAGGTAGGCCTTGGGCGTCCACTGTAGATGGGGCCCATGAACAGACTTGGGAACCATGGATCCTCCCATTGAGCAGCACTTTTTAATATTTTATTTTATTTGTGCCAGTCCCAGAGCTTGAATTTAGGGTCGGGGCACTGTCCCTGAGCTTTTGTGCTCAAGGTTTGGCCTTATGACACAACTCCAATTCTGCCTTTTTGCTGGTTAATTGGAGATAAGACTCTCACCATCTTTCCTGCCTTGCCTGGCTTTGAACCACTATTCTCAGAACTCAGCGTCCTGAGTAGCTAGGACTGCAGGCGTGAACCACCAGGACAAACTACAAGCAGTCCTTCTATAGGGTTTTTGCTGTGCTTACATAGAAGAAGTTACTTTAAAATGTCACTGATTTCTCGGTGCTGGCTTGAACTCAGGGCCTGGGTGCTGTCCCTGGGCTTTTTTTGCTCAAGGCTAGCCGTCTACCACTTTGAGCACCACTTCTGGTTTTCTGGTAATTAATTGGAGATAAGAGTCTCATGGACTTTACTACTTGGGCAGGCTTCAAACTATGATCCTCAGATCTCAGCCTCCTGAGTAACTAGGATTATAAACATAAACCACTAGTACCCAGCAATCAGTGACATTTTTAGCTAGACTTACAACCAGCTTTTCAAACTCAGCTGGTTAAAAAGAAATCAAATAAAATGCAGGCTTACTGACTTAAACAACTACAGTAAAATAAGCAGTCTTCCAGAGAATTGGGTCAGAATAAAACTCTTGCACAGTTGGCTCAGATAACAAAGAGATGTGATGGTCTGTTGAAGTGTCCCCAGTAATACAACATATTAAAAGTTGCCCAAAGTGCTAGAATGAAAGCCAGCCACAGGTGACTCACATCTGTAATCTTAGCAGCTCAGGAGGCTCAGATTTGAGGATCATGATTTGAAGCCAGCCTGAACAGGAAAATATATAAGATTCTTTATTTCCAATTAACCAGCCAAAGGCCAGAAATGGACTTGTGGCACAATACTTTTTTTTTTCCAGTCCTGGGGCCTTAACTCAGGGCCTGAGCACTGTCCCCAGCTTCTTTATGCTCAAGGCAAGCATTCTACCACTTGAGCCATAACACGACTTCTGGCTTTTTCTATATATGTGTTGCTGAGGAATCAAACCCAGTGTTTCATGTATATGAGACAAGCACTCTACCACTAGGCCATATTCCCAGCCCATGACAGTACATTTTAAAAACCTCTAAACATTTTTTTGTTCAGATCTCTGAGAAGTTCTTTGCCAGAGGAATCTACTGATAGTATTTGTAATCATGGGCACCTTCCAGCTACCTTGGCAACAGCAAGAATGTGGTCAATGTGTGACCCAGCCTGCCTGGCTCTGCCCCTGGGTTTCTGTCTCACCCAGGACTTCATCAGGGAGTCCTGGCTCATCTTATTTTATTTCTCCTCATTCTCATTAAAATAGCTTTATTGGCATATAATTCACATATCCCATCATCCACTTAGAATGCATAATTAAATGGTATGGGTGAATGACAGTTAATAAGCATGCCTACATATTGTTAGGGTTTCAATATGAAATATTTGTTTTAGGTTCATGTGTTGCACTTTTTTTCACTACCTGGAGCACTGTTTTGGGAAGTTGTAGAAAAATTGGCAAGTGGGGCTTAGCTAGAGGAAGCTGGAAGTTATACCTGGTCCTCAACCCCTTTTTTATTCTCTCTATCCTGTCAATCATGAGGTAAACAGCCTCCACTTCCATCCTTTAACCCACCATGATGGTCTCTGATAATTGGCATAGGATCAATGGAGTCAAAGACTATATTGAAATTCCCTGGAACCATGAGCAAAAATAAATATCTTTCCTCTAAGTGGTTTATGTCAGGTATTGTGTGTGTGTATGTGCGTGGGCATGTATGTGTATGAGTGTTTGTACTGAGGCTTAAACTCTAGGTAGAGCACCATCTCTTAGTTTTTTGCTCAAGGGTTAAACTTTATCACTGGAGCTACAGCTCTAAATCTGTCTTTTGGGTGGTTTGAAGACGGTACCCAAGCCCTGAGTTCAAGTCCCAGGAATAGCACAAAAAGAAAAACAGAAAAAGAAAAATATGTTACTCTTCCAAGTTAGAAAAAGATATATGTGATCCTCCATTGGCCTGTCCTACAGAATGGGCATATACTCTTCCCACTCCTTAGAGCTTGATGAACTAACTTCCTTGGTGCCAGCTTACCCCCTTCCACAATGCATGGACTTCCCCTGTGGCCTGTCCCACCATGTGTGGACTCCCCCCCAGGGACTATCACACCATGCACTACCCCCAGGGCCTGTCCCACCATGCATGGACTCACCACTAGGGCCTGTGCCACCATGTTGACTGGCTAAGCTGCACCTTTGCCAGATCACCCCTCACTCCTGAGGGCAGGCACACAGGCCTGCCCCAGGTTTTTCCTGTCATTTCCTATTGATCTCTGACTGAGAAACCCAAGCAGTTCTTTAATAGTGATAATCAAACATTAATACCCAATTTCTAACATTTAGTCCCAATTTTTTTTTTTTTTTTGCCAGTCCTGGGGCTTGGACTCAGGGCCTGAGCACTGTCCCTGGCTTCTTTTTGCTCAAGGCTAGCACTCTGCCACTTGAGCCACAGTGCCACTTCTGGACATTTTCTCTATATGTGGTGCTGGGGAATTGAACCCAGGGCTTCATGTACACAAGCCAAGCACTCTTGCCACTAGGCCATATTCCCAGCCCTAGTCCCAAATTTTTAACAGTGGAAACAAATTTCAAGTTCCCAATGCCTTTTGCTAAACCAGATAGCTTGATGACAGTGCAAACAGCCTATGCATTAAGATACCAAATTTTCAACCACAAATTAGAGAGACCTGTCTAACTGTTGTATCTCTTTAAAACACTGCAATATCCTTTTAGATATTTGGTAATGCCCAAACTTGATGATCTTTCTGGAGTTTAAACTTAAACCGACCCATTTTTACATCATGCTGACAGTTTTTAAGACAAAACTTTTAACAAATAGCTTTAGCATTCTCCAGCCTCATTTACCAGGGCTTACTTGTGTTAGCAAGGCATTTTAGCACAAATATTTTTCTGCAGGAGAAAGCTGGAAGGGAGTTCCCAGAAGCTAACTCTGCCAACCCACAGTACTTGACTCTATTCTTTAGCATTTTACATACCAATTGACCCTTTAAGTACCTTTCCTTGGAAGAAGGACAGTTACCTGAAGCTGTAAGTAGTTCACTCTGGGTAGAGCAAGCAACAAACAAGTTAAGCAAGCATGGCACAGATGTAGGAAGTTGACGCAGGGGGTAGATCGAGCAACAAACATGTTAAGAAATCCATTTACAGAAGCAGAAATTTGGGGTCAGGTTGGCCTAATAATCAAGATGGAGTCAGTTCTACTCCCCCCAACATTTCCTACTATATTTCCCTAATCAAGATGGAGTCAGCTGTACTCCCTACAACAGGCTGACTTTGATTTGTGATCCTAGCTACTCAGGAGACTGAGATCCCAGGATCACAAAGGCTGTGCTTCTTTGCCATGTGCAGCCACCATGTTTTTCCCTCTCTGTGGGAGATATGTATTCACTAATAAAGCTCCTTTCTTCTCCTGTCCACGACTATCTCAGCATGGTCCCCTGGTGGCAAAACCGGGGATAGGTTCCCTGGTGAATTTGCTCCCCCATTTCTGGGGGGTCCAAGCTGCCCCTGGGACCTATTCTGCTGTCCTAAGCCCACCCAGAGGACCACTGAGGTAACTTTCTCCTGACTGAGCACTCTACTTCCATCCACCACCACAACAACAGATTTGAACCTCCAACCTGGGTGATTGACCATTAGCCAGGGGCTCAGATCCAATTTTCTGTAAAGCCACCGGGCCAAGGCTACTGGGCCACACTGACCAAAATCTTGGTGCCAAGTTCTGAGCCCCACTCCAGGAGGCCATAAGCCACCAGGCTAAGTCAAGGGAATCAGCAATTGCAGGTGACAGCTTCTTTGCTGTTTATTTCCTCACACTCGACTCCATTTCAGAGTCAGCTGAACAGAGCCGCACTGGGATGCTGGTGGGTAGCACTAGTTCAGCTCCACTGGTCATTCATCAAGAGTTGGGGGACGGTCTAAAATGCTTCAGGAAAGCTGCTCAGGTTTGAGCCCAATCCTAAGCCTCATGCAATCAAATTTGGCCCCAAATTTGGAACTCCATGTGGCCCCTTCATGGGACACTGGACCCCTGATAGCTTAAGGATTTACATAACTTCTCTGAGCACTCAGGCAGATGGAATTCTCTCTCTTTCTCTTTCTGCCTCTCTCTAAACTGCCTGCTTGCCTGCCTGCCGTTTAGGATGGGCTGGTACCAGCTTTCAAAGGTACAAGTTTGTTTAACACCTGCCTAGAAAGACACTGATAGAATATATTAGATATTTCCAGAAACCACACAGACATCCAGGTATAGAAGAACAAAGTAAAAGTTTATTGCCAGCAAAGGGGGCCTGAAAGACCCCCTTCTGATGAGGAGAAGTGAGAAGAAGTGCAGTCTATTGTCTGGGGTGACATTGTAATGCCCAGATTTTTAAGGCCCCCAAAGACAACCATCAGAGTCCAGAGTCAAAGCCAAACTGCAAGGGTTGTTTATTACAAGTTTGAACCCGGTCCCCCCCCACACACACACACTCATTGCCAGTGATGCTGAGAGGCCCCGAGCACAATTCCAGCACAGCTTTTATAGACAAGTACAGGGAAGATGAGGAAGACCCCTGGTTACAAGTACATGATTGGTTGACATTTGCCCTAGTTTACAGGTTGTCTCAGGATTGGCCTGGGTCTTCCCGCTAAAGCATGGGTCAGATGGCCTTAACACTGGGGGTGGGCATCCAGGAGTGGTCACGTAGCCACATTCCTGGAGCCAGGCGGTTCCTATCTCCTTTGTCCAGGTCCTGGTTGGGGTCTGAGAGCTGACACTTAGTTATGTCCAACCTTGAGTGGGCTCTGGGTGCAGACAATTAATCACATCCCGGAACCAGATAATGCCCAGATGCGGGTAGTACAGAGTTCACAAGGTGAGGGGGGGGGGGCATATGGTTAGGAAGATTGCTGGTAATTTTCCACTTCACCATGGGTTAGCAAGCAAAGGTACAGAAGCAAAATAGCTGTTTGGGGCATAATGGTAACAATTTTATTCTCTACGCTCTTCAACATATATAACCTAGGAGGTTTTGGAGGCAGGACCTCATTGTAAACGTGCAGACCAAGGGATTCACCATGTCGGGCTATGATTGATGGCTGCTGTCAAGGGGGTCCTGTAGCTGCCCAGACCTGGAGGTCACTTTTAGGGGATTTTGTTACCTTATATGGTCATAATTTTCTTAAAGGAGTACCATCTCAAGGAAGTGGGGGTGAAGGCTAACTATTTACTGCCCTTACTAGATGGGCCTAGTGTTGCTTAGAAAGGCATGGCTAATGCTATTGTAGAGGGGGCTCTCAGGCTTACAGACACAAAGGAAAGGTTTTCTGTTCTTGCTATAGATGTTTGTTAAGCTTGGAGATTCTGTTAAATTCTGCTTGTTTTTGGCTAAATCCTGTTTTCTCTAGCATTGACCACATGGTGGACAATACAATTGCTTTTAACAAGTGCCATCTTGGTCCCATCAAGGTAAATTTCCAAAAAAAACTCTTGGAGGTGGAGTGTCCTCTCCCCCCTCCCACCCCCGGAGGTAATGGGCATGCTGAATTCCTAGAGGCAGGGTGGGGATGAGGAAACTCAAGCTCCCTGTAACCCTGCCCCACTGAACTCTGTAACTGCCACCTGGCAATTCAAACTTTCAAAGGTGAAGCCCTCTTGCTGTGGCCCTGTTAAGGCTCTGACCAGCTCTGCCACCATTACGCCATGCCATGTGTCTGTGTTCTGTTCATGTCCTGTCTCCCATCTGCTCTCCTTCTCTGCTCATAGCATCCCACTTCAGCTCCCCATTAGAGCTGAATTGGTTTCTCAAAATGTGGGTTCTCCATTTCCTTGCCATATAATCTGAAAATTTCTGTTTGCTGGTGTTGTGCCAAGTCATGAAACCACCACCAAGAAGACCACCGAGACTCAGACATTCTGAAATGCAAAAGCAAGGCAAGGCTTTATTTAAGCGAGCTGCAACTCAGGCCTCGTCCTACACACTGACACAGCGGAGGTTAGGAGGGAGCCTCGAGCTATGATTACACAGGGCTTATAAAGGCAAAAAACAAAGTTACAACAATCAGGTGTTCAAGCAAGCAAGATTATGGGTACAAATCTGATTGGCTCAGGGCTCAAGGTATTCTAGGGGCAGTTAGAGTTAAGCATTCCCAGTCGTTAGAGTTCTCGACCGGCTGGGCCCTAATAAGCTTCTCCTGGGTTTGCTCACAAGGCCTGCTTATTTTCAGGTTCACGTGGTAGTGGGGTTCGCGTGGTAAAGTGGGGCCTGACTTCAAAGCCTGGCACTTCATTTTCCCCTTTTATTTTTGGTACCTTGGGAGCCAATCATGGTTCCATTCTGTCCATTTCAATGGCTTGCATGTCTAGGGGATGATATAGAGATAAGGCATGGGCCAGTAGGGCCCAAAGTATTAACCAAAGGGCCTGGCACCATTTCTCACAAGTACAGTCTCTGTACCTCTGGTTTGCATGCTTCTAGTTTATCCTATCTTATCTTCTCAAAAACAACTCTGGTCCCTTGGTTTTAAAGGGGGGCTGATGGGTGAAGATCATCCATCTTCTATAACTTCTTCAGGCTGACTAAGGGCTGTTGACCTTACCTAGCCAGGATTCTATAACCTTAGTCTACTTTACCAAGGGACTGCAGGATTACTGCAAACTGAAAATTAACTTTCAGCTATACAGACTTACCATTAGCTGTATAGTGTTTAGTATCCAAATGTAAGCAACAAAATAATACATAAACTCCTCAGCTGTGCTCTAAGGGTCGGGTGGCTATACCCGTATTCCTGAGCAAGCCCAAAACTACCTAAAATAAGGGGGTCACCTCACTTTGGAGTGAGCTGCCAAAATAACATCAACACTAGCCAGGGTAGTAAGGAAAGAAGGCAAAAAGAAAAGTATAACAGTATTCAGTCTAACTTTCTTGAGGCGAAGGCAAAACGGCTGAGTTGGGTGCTTGGAGACCTCCCATGTTCCACCATGGTAGTCGTTGTCCAGGGCAAAGGGGTCAGCTGGCCTGGCGTGGAAGCAATGAACCCAAGTGGCGGTGCGGTCTAGGGTTCCTTCCACCGTGGTTCTAAGGATTTCAGTCCCCTGGTCTGAATAAATGAGGGGTAGGGACAGAAGCAGAATCATATAATGCCTTAAGTTGGGGTCACATATTCTTGTGCACGAGCTGCACAAAATTTTTACACAAAAATTAAGCATCATCTAAATCAGCAAGCAATTCAGTCTGAAGGCTAGGGATAATGGGCAGGGGGTACCCGTACATTATTTCAAAAGGAGTAAAGCCAAACTGATAGGGAGAATTTCTTACTCTAAGCAGAGCAAAAGGAAGGAGTGACACCCAGTCTGCACCAGTCTCTAAGGCCAGTTCAGTTAAGGTTTCTTTTAGAGTCCGATTCATTTTCTCTACCTGTCCTCAACTCTGAGGTCTATAAGCACAATGCAATTTCCAATCTGTCCCCAGTGTGGCGGCTATTCCCTGACTTACTTTTGAGACGAAAGCCTATCCGTTGTCTGACCCAATGGTGGATGGGAAGCCATACCTGGGTAGGATTTCTTCCAGGATCTTCTTAGCCACTACATTCGCGGTCTCATGCTTTGTTAGATAGGCTTCAACCCATCCTGAAAAGGTGTCTACAAAAACTAGCAAATATTTGTATCCAAATTTTCCAGGTTTAAATCTACTTCCCAATACACACCTGGCCTATCCCCACAGAGGCAAGCTCCTTTAGTAACCTGTTGATTGGGGGCATTGGTAAGCTGACAGGCCTTGCAATTTTTAACAATATCTTCAACAAGTTGATCTCCTTGTCTAATTTTCACTTTGGAGTGTTGGAGCAAGTCCTGCATTTTTCAGGTTCCCATGTGAGAAGCTCAGTGGATTCTCTTAAGGATCCCCTTACCCAGCCCTTGTGGCAAGATAACTTTCCCTTCACAAGTTTTCCACCAGTCATTGTTTCCTTCTCTGTGCAAGGGTTTTGTGGGCCATGGGAATTTTCTTTATCCACTCCAAGCCTTCTTGGGAATACTGGGGCACAGGAGGCAAAGCTCATGGCCCTGGGTCTACTAAAGTCTGTTCCCAGGAACTCTGACTTGACTGGCTGATTTAGGCACAGGGATTTTCAGCACAGTCTACGTGCATCTGACAGCCAACGCTTGCTCTCCTGACTGGCTGGGGAACTGATCTCTGCTGACCTAAAAAGTTACCTCTGCAGGCCTTTAACAGATCTCAGTAAGGACACAATCTCAGGTCTACAAGCTTTCTTTCCTAAACAGATGTATCAGCTTAAAATTCTCACTGCTAGTCAGAGCTTTGAGTAAATGCGGGGGGTTGAGATTTTAATCTATCCTCTCATTTGACAAACTTACCCTGACTAACCACTATCACAGATGACTGGCAAGTTCCTGCCCAGTAGACAGACATGGGCATTAGGAAGGCATGCTTATGAACTATTCTTCTAGGACTTCCCGGCTTTGATTAGCTTTTGAAAGGCCAAACAGGAGTGACTCTAGGATCTGACACCATCTCTGCCATCCAAGCAGCGGCTTACTGCCTCTGGATGCTCCATCACTTTTGTCCCAGGAGGAGTGACTTTTCACTGGACTTGGACTCAGGGCCTGAATGCTGTCCCTCAGCTCTCCAGCTCAAGACTAGCACCGTACCACTTTTGAGCTCCACAGCACTCCGTTCCCAGCACTCTGCTGGCTGATTAGAGACAAGTCTCTCACAGGGACCTTTCTCTGCCCAGGCTGGCTTCGAACCGCAGATTTCAGATCAGTGAGTCTTACAAGGGGCCACTTTACTCCAATTAGAAGCAACAAGGTGGTCCACACAGAAGTAGTTTTTAAGCATGCTCTCTTACCTGGAACTTATTAAGGGCCAGTATTAGATCTCGACAAACTTGTAGGAATCACCTGTGCTTCTCTGTGGGCCTGCTGGAAACGGTTACAAAAAACCTACAAAGAAGCTGGAATGTCAATTAAACATTTTGGTAGCCATAATTCTCCTTTTCTCACTTTGCAATAATTATTTAGGACAATTTTACTTCCAAATTTCTTATCTAGAAATGTATTCTTGATTTCCAAAGCCTTTTTAACACTAACACAACACTTTAGCTTTTATCTGCATCGGAAAAACTGAAGCTCACAGGCATTCTGAAACCAGGTGCTGCCCTTTGCTTACGAGCTGCTTGTTTCAAGAGCCTATTTTTTTTTCTTCAGTCCTAGTTACTGCATGGCATGAAGACCTTTGAATTTTTCCTTAATGCAAGAATTACAATTGGAAATACGTATCCATTCAGCTTTCCAATGTATTAGTGAGAAACATTGGCCCATTTTGCCATTTCTTCCTCCATACATAGAGTTAATGAGAGTTTACTTCTATCCCCATTAGTTTAGTATGTATATGTCCTTTGAAATCCAAATTTCTGACACTTAGCTCTGATTTTTTTTAATTTTAATTAAAGAACCCTGAGAAATCCTTTAAAGCATTTCGCAATGCCCAAACTTGATGACCCTTTGAATTTAAACTTAAACTTAGTTTTGCATCATACTGCAGTCTTAAACATGTTCACACTCACACATGCACACACACATACATTTTCAAAAGATCTTACAGCACACAGAATAAGCATCAACTGTACATTTTAAGACAAAAACCTTTAACAAATGATTTTAGCATTCTCCAGCCTCATTTTCTGGGGCTTGATAGTTTTAGTAAAACATTTTTAGTCTTAGTAAAACATTTTAGCCCACCAAATAATTTTCTGCTTAAGAAGGCTGGGTGGGGGTCCCCCTAGAGTTCTTTTTTTGTGGACACTCTCACTGATTGACTGATTGTGGGCTGTCATCTTTCCAGTGAGCTAAAGTCAAGTCCAGGGGAGTGGAAGGAATGTTCCCCATCATCCGTTTGTCAGTCAGGCACAGCGCAAGAAAGAAACACACAAAAATAATCACAGGCACAAAGACCAGACAACACTTACAGACAGACTTAGGGAACCGCGGATTACAGGTTCGACTGTGTCTCTCCTGCCCCTGTGAGGGGGCAGACCACACAGTCTTGACTACACAGTCTCTCCCGTTCCTGTGTAGAAGCAGACCACACAACCTCAAATATAGAGTGGACTGGACGGGCACCCATTACAAGGGCCTCCCAGTCCACTCCTTCAGGTTCAGGGTGGTAGTGGGAAGCCTGAGCCCTCTGTGGAGGGCTTGAGGCATCCCCCAAGTCCTCCAGGACTGCCCATACGAGCGTGTCTACTCTGGCTGGTCCTTCACTACCTACATGTTCAGATTCAGGCGGCTGGCCAAAACAGAAAACAAAACTACAAATCACACAGACACAGACACACAGAATGAACAGCGCTATTTTCTTACCTTTGGAGTCTGGGGTCTCGGGGGTCTCTGGGGCCATCCCGGACGAAACCCCAAATGTTGTGCCAAGTTATGAAACCACCACCATGAAGATCACCGAGACTCAGACATTCTGAAATGCAAAAGCAAGGCAAGGCTTTATTTAAGCGAGCTGCAACTCGGGCCTTGTCCTACCCAACAACACAGCAGAGGTTAGGAGGGAGCCTCGAGCTATGATTACACAGGGCTTATAAAGGCAAAAAACAAAGTTACAACAACAATCAGGTGTTCAAGCAAACAAGATTATGGGTACAAATCTGATTGGCTCAGGGCTCGAGGTATTCTAGGGGCAGTTAGAGTTAAGCATTCCCAGTCATTAGAGTTCTTGACCGGCTGGGCCCTGATAAGCTTGTCCTGGGTTTGATCACAGGGCCTGCTTATTTTCAGGTTCACGTTGTAAAGTGGGTTTTGCATGGTAAAGTGGGGTTCGCGTGGTAAAGTGGGGCCTCACTTCAAAGCCTGGCACTTCACTGGAAAAGTTTTTTGTTTTCTAATGAAGAACCTGCGCAGCCGGTGCACCTCTATATTGTGTAGCTCGGGCATGACAGGCCCCTGAAGCTTCCTGGAATAACTGCAGAACAAGTCAATGTGAAGAGCCTGAACAAAACTGCAGTCTAAAATAATGAAGGTAGCCAGAGAGACTTCATTTGACCAGAGGTCAGTTAAAGTTAGAATACTTTAGCCATTGTGGCACAAAGGAAATGTATTGAGGTGTGGCCAGTGTGTTTTGTGTTCCTGAAACATGGTTAATGGGTCCCCTCAAGCTAAGGATGACTCCAGTAACACCCTTGCGACCCAACCCAGATTGAGATAACAGGAAATACCTGAAGTTTCAGATGTCCCCTCAAGCTAAGGATGACTTGGGCACCACCCTTTCGACCCAACCCAGATCATTTGTCTAAACCAATCATTTTGAACCCCATAAGCTAGCCAATCACCTTCACCAGGCCCATCCCCACCATTGATTAGGCTAATCGTTCTTAAGAATTATTTTATAACTTTCCCACAGTGTGACATGATTTGCTGTGTGATGATGTGATACATGGAATGTTCCCTGAAACCCTTTAAAAACCCTGCTGAATGGAGGATCAGGGCTCTCGATTCAGACCCCTTGTGTCGGTGACAATTGTGAGTCCAGGCTGGAGCTTGCAAATAAAGACTCTCATGTGTTTACATTGGCTTTTGGCTCCTAAGTGGTCTTTGGGGACCCTGAAATCTGGGCATAACACTAACTGACCACGTGGTTCTAAAATATGGGAAAAATAATATCATTCTGCCACTGAAATTTCAGAAAAGTTAATATCCAATTTTTAAAAAAATCTAAGAGCACCCCAAACCTTGTGCACAAGTGACTGTGTGTGGGGGAGGGGGGTAAAATATGTAAAAACTAGCATCATGGTTTCAAAATTACTTGCTTTTAACTACTATTTTAACTTAAGTCTTGTGTTAAACTGATCCTTGCAGCCTGTGGGTGGAGTTGAAGTAAACAGCATGGAGGCAATCCTGACTCCATCACCTGATTCCAAGCCAAAAGAAAAGGGGGGGGAAAAAACGGTTTTAAACTCAAACTGATCATGTTTGGGTGCAAGCAAATGTGTCTAAGAAAAATTCCAAAAGGTTCAAATATGCAACACATGGTATAAGTGCATTGATGTAAAACCAGTGGGTTATTCTTTATCTCCATCTATGTTAAAAGTCAAATGTACATCTGATCCTGCCAACTCTTTGGTAAAATAGGCTAAGATTTTGCTTCTCCATTTTCTCTCCTGTGATCTCATAAACTCCTTAAGATCAAGGGACCAGAGTCATTTTGGAGTGAATGTGAAAATGTGGCTGCTGACCTTGATTTTCCTGACCCAGGATTGATATTTTGCTTTTTAGGATGTAGTTAGTACTGAGTAGGATGGAGGTAAACGTGTGTTCTCCTTGCATGGACTGTGGCAGTCCATGGCTACAGGAAGCTGCCTCCATAGTCTGTTCCCAAACTGCCTTGTTTTGAAGTGCCAGACTTTGAAGTCAGGCCCCATTTTACCACGCGAACCCCACTTTACCATGCGAACCTGAGATAAGCAGGCCCTGTGAGCAGACCCAGGACAAGCCCATTAGGGCCCAGTTGGTCTAGAACTCTAACCGCTGGGAATGCTTAACTCTGACCACCCCTAGAAGGCCTCGAACCCTAAGCCAATCAGATTTGTACCTGTGTCCTAATCTTGCTTGCTTGAACACCTGATTGTTGTAACTTTGTTCTTTGCCTTTATAAGCCCTGTGTAATCACAGCTCGGGGCTCCCTCCTAACCTCCGCTGTGTCGGTGGGTAGGACGAGGCCCGAGTTGCAGCTCGCTTAAATAAAGCCTTGCCTTGCTTTTGCATTTCGGAATGTCTGAGTCTCGGTGGTCTTCTTAATGGTGGTTTCGCGACTTGGCACAACAGTTTCACTACAAGTGATTCCTTATTCTGTCTCTCTTGCATGAGAAACTGCTCAGGAAACAAATGAAGTGCATTTCACACCCTCATCAGCATGGGTGTCCCCCTGTGCCTGTCCAGCCTAGCTATATCAAGGAAACACTGGTGGTGTTCCTGTGAAGATTTTGACAGGCCTAGAGCGCTCCTGCCCTGGCTCTGCCTGCCTCAGGTAGCTCAGTTCTGAAAGACTCAGTACTGTGTATATTTCTAAGATTATAGTTGAGTTTATAGCAGGCTAGTCATGACAGAGTTGCAGCGGAGACTTCAAATGTGCAGTAAGTTAAGACACAGGTCTGTGACTTCAAAGTCTGGCACTTCACTCTAAAGTGCTAATCAGTTGTTGTGTGAAGACTCCGATCACATCTATTGAGTTTTGTCATTGCAGAACTCTGGCAAGTATTTGTTGGTCAATTCTCAACGAGTTACAATGTAAAGGAAACATCTGCAATTGGTAACTGCTAGACATTGATAAGAGAAAGGAAACGTCTGCAAGGAATGTAAAGGAAACATCTGCAATCAGTAGCCATTAGACATTAATAATAGACTAATAATAGAATGTAATAAACAGGATGGACCATTAGAAATTAATAATAGACTAATAATAGAATGTGATAAACAGGATAGACCATTAGACACTAATAATAGACTAACAATATAATGTGACAAACAGGATGAGACTTTACACTGACCCGCCAGATTTCAAGGAAGTGTATTTACTCCACTATTCCCGGTAAAATCACTCAATGCAATCTGGCCGGACATCTGCCTTCCACCCACGTGACCATTATGACCTAAAGTTAGGCTCCCTCATCAAGTTACTGTATAAAAACCCTAAGCTTTCTGCACTCGGGGCTCTCAGTTCCTGCGAGTTCTGTGAGCCCCAGCATGCTGGTCCCGCAATAAACCCTTTGCTTTTGCATGAGAACGTCTCTTGGTGTCCTCCATTCCGTGGATGCGCTTCTCGACCCTTTCATTTGGAGGTCCCACCGAGATTTGCTCCAGCGGTCTGGAGACTCCAACGGACTCTTCTGGGGTAAGTAGAGGCGCCTGGGGGTTTTCTGTTTTGTTGTGTGCGATCACTTTGGAACGGGGCAGAGAGTGGCTGCTGGCACAGGGCGTGAGCTCTTGCCAGCCGTGACCGACAGACGTGTCAGGGTCACAGGCCACGTCCCTGGGGGACGCCCCAGTGGATGCGGGTGATTTTCAGGTGAAATTTTCATCTGAATCGGTTCATTTATTGCTTGTTCCGTTGGTCCAGCCGGCTGGATTGTTTTCCTTTTGGTCCTTCTTTTCTGTACGTGCTAACCGGGTCTTGTCTGTGATTGTGGTCCTTGTCTTTGTGTTGCTTGTCACTTGGTTTGCAGTGATGGGTCACGGACCATCTACCCCATTAAGTTTGACTCTTAACCACTGGTCTGAAATCAAGTCCAGGGCCCAAAATGTTTCTCTCAATATAAAACGGGAAAAGTGGCGAACCCTCTGTTCTTTTGAATGGCCTACCTTCGGTGTTGGATGGCCCCCGGAGGGCTCTTTTCATCTTCTCCTGATTCGCCAAGTGCAACAGGTTGTTTTTCAGCCAGGACAGAACGGCCACCCGGACCAAGAGGCCTACATCCTCACTTGGGCAAGACCTCTGCGAGGATCCGCCTTCATGGATGAGACCTTTCGTACCTCCGATCATCACCTCTGTGCTTCCCATTAAACCCTCTGCCCCTGCCCCGACTCCCCCTGTTTTACTGGAATCACAGGACCTGATGATGTTTGAGAACCCACCACCCTATCCTCTGTCACCTCCGCCAACTCCAGGAACCTCCGTCTCCCCCTCTTCCGACTTCTCCCTACCTCCCACCCCCGCCTCCTCTGGGGCTTCCTCACCCGGGAAGGCGGGACCATCACAGGGAACCCGAAGCAGGCGGACTGCTGCCACCTTCCGACACGCGGAAGGTGTAGCAGTTACGCTCCCCTTTCGCCCGTATGGTCCTGTGGTAGATGATGGAAACGGAGGAGAAATGCCGGCTCTCCAATACTGGCCCTTCTCCTCCTCAGACTTATATAATTGGGAAAATAATAATCCACCTTTCTCCGAGGACCCCACCTGGTTAACAGGTCTGGTGGAGTCCCTGATGTTTTCACATCAACCAACCTGGGATGACTGTCAACAACTCCTGGGGACCCTCTTCACCACAGAAGAAAGGGAAATGATCCTCCTAGAAGCCCGGAAGAACATTCTGGGACCTGATGGAAGGCCTACCCAACTCCCCAACCTGATTGATGATGTTTTTCCCCTGATCAGACCTGGTTGGGATCCTAACACCTTACAAGGTAGGAAGCATCTGTCCTCCTATCACCGGGCTCTTGTGGCGGGTCTCCATGCGGCTTCCAGGAAGCCCACCAATTTGGCTAAGGTAAGGGAGGTCATGCAGGGGACAGAGGAGTCTCCCTCTATGTTTCTGGAAAGAATTATGCAGGCCTATAGGAGATATACTCCCTTCGACCCCCAGTCGGAGGAACAGAGGGCGTCAATAGCTATGGCTTTTATAGGACAGGCAGCGCCAGACATCAGGCGCAAGTTACAGCTGTCTTGACGGACTCCAAGACCTAACCTTGCGAGATTTGGTTAGAGAGGCTGATAAAGTGTTTTATAAGAGGGAAACCGAGGAAGAGAAAGAGCAGCGGAAAGAGAGAGAGAGAGAGGAAAGGGAAAGAGAAAAAGATAGAAAGAGAGATAAAGCATTAACAAAAATCTTGGCCACAATGGTAGAAAGATCAGAATGCACAAAAGGGAGAAAGGGAAACCTGGGCCAAGGCCGGCGCCCCTTTTTGGCATCAGATCAATGTGCCTACTGCAAAGAAAAAGGACACTGGGCCAAGGATTGCCCAAAGAAAAAGAAAACAGCTCGCCCGCCAGCTCTACTAGCTCTAGAAGAACATTAGGGGAGACGGGGCTCGGACCCCCTCCCCGAGCTCAGGGTAACTTTTGATGTGGAGGGGACTCCAGTTGATTTTGAAATAGACACAGGGGCAGTCTACTCAGCTCTCCAAGCCCCTCTTGGGCCCCTCTCAAGCAAGAGATCCTTAGTACAGGGGGCTAATGGCAGTCGCTACCGAACCTGGACCACCAAAAGAACTATGGACTTGGGCTGAGGCAAAGTCCAACATTCCTTTTTAGTCATCCCAGAGTGCCCGGCCCCTTTGATAGGGCGAGATTTGTTAACCAAACTAAGGGCAAGAATTACCTTTAGTCCGGAAGGACCTGAAGTACAGTTTCTAAATCCGTCAGTAAAGCAACCCATAGTTACAGCCTTAACCATGTCAGTAGAAGATGAATACCAGATGTTCACTGAGCTCACCTCAGCCCCCAGAGAAGTTTCTCAAGACTGGCTGGACGAATTCCCCGGAGCATGGGCCGAAACTGCAGGACTGGGTTTGGCCACCAATCAGCCCCCTGTGGTAGTGACTCTACAAACCTCTGCTTCTCCAATTCGGGTAAAACAATACTATATGAGCAAAGAAGCCAGAAATGGCATTAGACCACACATTCAAAAAATTTTAAAACTGGGCGTGTCGGTCCCATGTCAGTCAGCCTGGAACACTCCCCTCCTGCCTGTGAAATAGCCTGGAACACAGGACTATAGGCCGGTCCAGGATCTAAGAGAGGTCAACAACGGAGTACAGGACATTCATCCCACAGTACCTAGCCCGTATAACTTACTCAGTACCCTCAACCCTGAGAGACAATGGTACTCTGTCTTAGATTTGTAGGATGCTTTCTTTTGTCTACCCCTCCACAAAGACAGTCAACCTCTGTTTGCCTTTGAGTGGGTAGATCCAGACACAGGTTTGTCAGGACAGCTAACATGGACTCGACTTTCTCAGGGCTTTAAAAACTCACCCACTATCTTTGATGAAGCCCTTCATCAAGATCTGAGAACCTTCAGGAGCCAACACTCGGAAGTGACCCTCCTGCAGTATGTGGATGACTTACTTCTGGCAGCTGCAACCCGGCAGGACTGTGAGTATGGGACTCGGGCCTTATTAACCGAGCTTGCAAAGTTGGGCTACCGAGCGCCCAAAAAGGCCCAAATATGTAAACAGGAGGTAACCTTTTTGGGCTATACTCTAAAGGAAGGAGAGAGGTGGCTCACGGAGGCACAGAAAAAGACTGTAGTCCAGATACCCCCTCCCACCACTCGGAAACAACTCAGGGAATTTTTGGGCACGGCTGGCTTTTGTAGACTATGGATCCCTGGGTTTGCATCCTTGGCTGCCCCCTTGTATCCTCTTCTTAAGGGAAACGCTGACTTCTACTGGGGGAAGGAACAGCAGCAGGCCTTCAATAACATCAAAAGGGCCTTGCTGTCAGCCCTGGCATTGACCCTCCCTGACGTGGAAAAACCATTCACACTCTTTATAGAGGAAAGGTGAGGGGTAGCCAGAGGGGTGTTGACCCAGATGCTTGGACCTTGGAAGAGGCCGGTGGCCTACCTGCCCAAAAGACTGGACTCACTAGCCGCCGGATGGCCCCGGTGCCTGAAGGCAATAGCAGCGGCCGCACTTTTGGCCAGAGATGCTGACAAATTGATGCTGGGACAAAAACTTACCATTGTGGCACCACAGGCTCTGGAAAGTGTTGTGCGCCAACCTCCCGACAGATGGCTGTCAAATGCACGAATCACGCATTACCAAAGCATCCTCCTAGACAAGGACAGGGTCACTTTCG
Source organism: Perognathus longimembris pacificus (assembly GCF_023159225.1). NCBI lineage: Eukaryota > Metazoa > Chordata > Mammalia > Rodentia > Heteromyidae > Perognathus > Perognathus longimembris. Next base: position 12,675,153 of record NC_063180.1, read on the forward strand.
GACCCCCCGCTATCTTAAACCCTGCCACCCTGCTTCCGGACGAAGTGGCAGGACCCGTCCAGCATACCTGTCAGAATATCCTGGCTGAAGAAGCAGGAATAAGAAAAGACCTCAAGGACCAGCCCCTGCCACACCCAGAGGTGGTGTGGTATACAGATGGTAGCAGCTTTCTTCAGGATGGTAAGCGACGGGCGGGGGCGACAGTGGTCAGCAAGAACGACGTAATTTGGTCCTCGGCCCTCCCCGAAGGGACCTCTGCCCAGAAAGCAGAATTAATTGCCCTCACTAAGGCACTAGAAAAGGCCAAAGGAAAAAGAGCAAATATATACACAGACAGCCATTATGCATTTGCCACTGCTCATGTCCACGGAGCAGTTTATCAACGGAGGGGGCGCCATCAAGTGTCTAGCTTGGAACCTCGGTGGAAAGGACCTTACCAGGTGGTCCTGACGACCCCCACGGCGGTTAAAGTAGATGGCATTGCTTCCTGGATCCATGCCTCCCACTTCAAGCCGGCGCCTCAGCCTGACAGCCAGTGGACCCTGGAAAAGACTGATAACCCTTTTAAACTACGCGTTCGTCGCATGGATAGGACTTCTTCTCCCACAAGGGGGCGATGTGATAACCCACACCAACCTTATCAGCTAAGTTGGCAGGTGACCCCTCGATGGGGGGAGCCCATTATACTGGCTTCCAGTATAGCTCCCCTCTATACCTGGTGGCTGGAACTAAAGGTAGATTTGTGTCAACTGGCACAAGGGACTTGGGACGAATATAACTTTAATGATAACTCTAATCCCTTGGGGATTGCAAAAGTCAACTTTTTATGTATGCCCCAAAGGAGGAAAAAGCGGAAAAGAGTTTAACACCTGTGGTAGAGAAGGAGATTATTTTTGTAAACAATGGGGATGTGAAACCACAGGAACTACTTCCTGGAAACCTAGTTCTAATTGGGACCTTATTACTGTTGGTAGGGGGACGGGAGCTAACTGCCCACGGGTCGCTGGGCCCTGTAAAACCGTTGTAACCCATTAATTCTTAGATTTACAGAGGCTGGTAAGAGGTTTGCTGGATGGCCTTTAGGAAAGTCTTGGGGCCTCAGACTCTACCAATCAGGGTATGATAATGGGATCATTTTTCACCAACGGTTAATCATCAAACAAGTCCCGAAAACAGCAATAGGTCCTAACACAGTCATAAAGCAAGAGACTAGGCAAGTAACAATTGCGACTCCCTATAGACAGAATCAGTCCACTCCACTCCCATTGCCTACCCTTACTACTAGACAGGCACCAGCTTTTATTGCAACTCCTAAACATCCTCTAGTAGAGCTCATAGATAAGTCCTTCCAGGTGTTAACTAGTACCAATGCAAATGCTACACGATCTTAGTGGCTGTGTTATGATGTTGCTCCCCCTTATTACGAAGGCATTGCGGTTATAGATCAAGTTAATGTGAGTACAGATGTGTCCCAGTGCAGATGGACCTCAAAATCAGGCCTGACTATATAGCCCGGGTAAATGGTCAGGGACTATGTATAGGCAAGCGGAGAAATGACCTTCAATCCTTATGTAACCAAACTTTTACCTACTCTCAAAACTCTGGATACTTAATCCCTCCTAAAGATGCCTGGTGGGCCTGTGACAAAGCAGGACTCACTCCATGTGTTCATATTAATGTTTAGCGGCAAAGGAATGACTCCTGTGTCTTAGTCCGCTTGCTGCCCACAGTAACGTATCACGCTGCTGAGGCATTTCTGGAAAGGTGGCAAGGACAAGTGCTAGGAACAGAGGAACTTGGGGTTTTTCACCTAACCCCCCGCGTTAAAAGGGAACCTATCACTGCCCTGACCTTAGGAATTTTGATAAGCGCTAGCCTAGGCAGAATAGGGACAAGGGTTGCCTCCATAGTACAACAGAAACAGTCATATATTGACATAAGAAAAGCCATCGATGAAGACCTCAAACGATTAGAAGAGTCCATAACTTATCTCCAAACCTCATTAACCTCCTTGTCTGAAGTCGTCCTCCAAAATAGACGGGGACTGGACCTGTTGTTTTACGACAAGGTGGCTTATGTGCAGCACTAGGAGAAGAATGTTGTTTTAATGCAGACCATTCAGGGATTGTAAAAGATAATATGGCGAAAGTAAGGGAAGGACTTAACAGAAGAAAAAAAGGAATACGAGGCCCAACAGGGCTGGTTTGAATCCTGGTTTTCTCGGTCCCCTTGGCTGACGACTCTGCTTTCCATGTTAGCTGGACCGTTAATAGTGCTTTTGCTGGTAGTTACCATAGGGCCCTGTGTTCTAAATAGAATGAGTAACTTTCTACAGAAGCAAATCGGACAAGTTAAATTAATGATCATTAGACAGCAGTATACGGTAATAAATGAGAGGGACGAAGAGAATAATCTCTAGGATTAGAGATGCTGACAAAAAGAAGTGGGGAATGTAAAGGAAACATCTGCAATTGGTAACCGCTAGACATTGATAAGAGAAAGGAAACGTCTGCAAGGAATGTAAAGGAAACATCTGCAATCAGTAGCCATTAGACATTAATAATAGACTAATAATAGAATGTGATAAACAGGATGAGACTTTACACTGACCCGCCAGATTTCAAGGAAGTGTATTTACTCCACTATTCCCGGTAAAATCACTCAATGTAATCTGGCTGGACATCTGCCCTCCACCTACGTGACCATTATGACCTAAAGTTAGGCTCCCTCATCAAGTTACTGTATAAAAACCCTAAGCTTTCTGCACTCGGGGCTCTCAGTTCCTGCGAGTTCTGTGAGCCCCAGCATGCTGGTCCCGCAATAAACCCTTTGCTTTTGCATGAGAACGTCTCTTGGTGTCCTCCATTCCGTGGATGCACTTCTCGACCCTTTCAACAGGTAAGCTCTACTTCTATTGTTCTCCTTGTTACCTTAAATGGAAATTTAAAAAAGGGCTTTTATAGCCAAGACTCCTTTAATTTCAGTTCAAAGCCAGCCTGACAGAAAAAAATGACTCTAAAACTCTATCTCCCAACTAACCAGTGGCCTAAGTCTGTTTAATCCTAGCTATTTAGGAGGCTGAGATTTAAGGATCACAGTTTTAAGCCAATCTGAGCAGACAAATGCATGAAAGTCTGATCTTCAGTGAACCAAGAAAAAGCCAGAACAATCAATGTAAGTATATAAACCTCTGTAGCAACCATACCCTCACCCCCTCCTCACTTTTTGTCACCTCTAGACTGTCAGGCCCCTCCTTCATGCCATTCTAATAACCCACTTACTTTCTTTTATAAATCCTGCAGTCTGTAAATGACTATGGACTCTAGCTTTTGGCTGGAGCCCCTTTAGGCTGTTCTCCCACGTAAATCCACACTGGCCTTTAGCCATCTCTGTCTATTTTCTGCACCTGTTTGGGTCTAACATAACTTGCATCAGGATTTCTGCATAGATGGGCTTGGACACAGACCCTCAGTTAACAAGTAACTAGTAGAGGGGTATCATGTCACCCCATGTCTATAGCTTCTGGCCTTAGCAGGTGGTTGATAGTCAGTTGCAATGTCCAGACTCTACTACAGAGTAGTCATGGCTACCTGGCAAAGATCTTGGGTACCTGTGAGCTGCTAGTAATTACAGGTGGGGAAAAGTGATGCTGATAGGTTTTCTAGACAGCAGATGGACACGAACTTTTCTGTGATCAGGGTTGGGACTGGGAGAGAAAAAGTGAAAGTCTGTCCATCTCTGGTGGCTCATGCCTATAATCTGAGCTACTCAGTAGGCTGTGATCTGAACATCACAGTTTGAAGCCAGCCAGGGCAGGAAAGCCTTAAGCACAAAAGTTCAGAGACAGTGCCCAGACCCAGAGTTCAGGCTCTAGCACTAAAACACACTCCCACTCTCTCTCTCTTTCTCTCTCTCTCTCTCTCTCTCTCTCTCTCTCTCTCTCTCTCACACACACACACACACACACACACACACACAAAAGCAGGTGAAGAGAAAGGAGAATGGAGGACTTAGAGGTACCAAAGAGTGAAAACTGAGGCAAGGTCTTGGGTGGGTCTCAGGAGTGGGATTTTTTTTTTCTTGGACCTGAAGGATGGAAAAGGGAAATCAGGCGAATCAGGGTAGAGAATCAGGAAGTCAGGGTTCAGTGGGAGTAGGGAAGGTGAACTTGGGGTTCCTGAGTTAAAAGAGGTCAGCAAGGAGGAGCCCAAGGGGCCTCCTTAGAGAGGCATTGTTCTTTAAATTGCAGACTGGGGGGAGATTTAACTTTTTGGATTTCAGCTCTCTCCTGGGGCCTCTTTTGCAAATAGCAAATCCAACCAGCCATGAACTTCACAGGTAGAAATTAAGCTGCTCCACTGGTCTCTTTGTGGGAGATCTTTGGGGAGGGGGTACAGCGGACAGGTAAGCTACAGTAAAGAATGTCTTGTTTGGTGGGGGTGGGGGTGGATGCTGCTGGAAGCAGGGAAGAGGCTGGAATTGGTACAGGGAGGACTGTGAACATCGGCACCAGTACTGGGGCTTGAACTCAGAACCTGGGATACTGTTCCCTAGCTTTGCTACTCAAGGTTGGTGCTCTACCATTTGAGCCAAACCTCTACTTCTGGCTTTTTGCTGCTTATTTGGACATAAGCATCTCATGGACTTTTCTGCCTGGGCTGGCTTTGAACCTCAATCCTCAGATCTCAGCCTCCTAAGTGTTGTGCCAAGTTGCAAGACCACCCCCAAGAAGACCACCGAGATTCAGACACTCCGAAATGCAAAAGCAAGGCAAGGCTTTATTTAACGAGCTGCCAACTCGGGCCTCGTCCTACCCACCGACACAGCGGAGGTTAGGAGGAAGCCCCGAGCTGTGATTACACAGGGCTTATAAAGGCAAAGAACAAGGTTACAACAATCAGCTGTGCAAGCAAGATTAGAACACAGGTACAAATCTGATTGGCTCAGGGTTCGATTCTAAAATGGGGTTCACGTGGTGGGGCCTGACTTCAAAGTCTGGCACCTCATTTCCCCCTTTTTCTTTTTGGTACCTTGGGAGCCAATCATGGCTCCATTCTGTCCATTTCAATGGCTTGCATGTCTAGGGGATGATATAGAGGTAAGGCATGGGCCAGTAGGGCCAAAAGTAGTATCCGAAAATAACTCTGGTCCCTCGGTTTTAAAGGGGGGCTGATGGGTGAAGATCATCCATCTTCTGTAACTTCTTCAGGCTGACTCAGGGGCGTTGACCTCACCCAGCCAGGAACCTATAACCCTAGTCTACTTTACCAAGGGACTGCAGGATTCACCTCACTTTGGAGTGAGCTGCCAAAATAACATTAACACCAGCCAGGGTAGTAAGGAAAGAAGGCAAAAAGAAAATTATAACAATATTCAGTCTAACTTTCTTTTCTTGAGGCAAAGGCGAAGCGGCCCAGCTGGGTGCTTGGAGACCTCCCATGTTCCATCACGGTAGTTGTCATCCAGGGCAAAGGGGTCAGCTGGCCTGGAACTTATTAAGGGTCAGTATTAGATCTTGACAAACTTGTAGGAATCACCTGTGCTTCTCTGTGGGCCTGCTGGAAACTGTTACAAAAAAACCTACAAAGAAGCTGGAATGGCAATTAAACATTTTGGTAGCCATAATTCTCCTTTTCTCACTTTGCAATAATTATTTAGGACAATTTTACTTCCAAATTTCTTCCAAAAGGCTACAAAAACAAAACAATTAATACAAAAGGAGGAAAACACACAGGCCTAAGAAAAGTTACGAGTTGGAGATCTCCCAAGCTGGCCCACAACCTCCTACAAGGGTGCAGAAGGAATGGACCCGAGTTGGCCCACAACCTCCTGTAAGAAGGAGTGGACCCGAGTTGGCCCACAACCTCCTGCAAGGGTGCAGAAGGAGTGGACCCGAGTTACGAGTTGGAGATCTCCCAAGTTGGCCCACAACCTCCTGCCAGGGTACGGGAGGAGTGGACCCAAGTTGGCCCACAACCTCCTGCCAGATAAGCAGAAGGAGCAGACCCAAGTACAAGGTGGGCGGGTTGAGTCTCGTTTAGGAGGTCCTCCTGGTCAGTTCCGGCCAAAAACCAAACTGACTCGCGCCCTACAAGCAAAAGCAAAACAGACAAATTACAGGACAAGACAAATGAACAGTGCTGTTTTCTTACCTTCGGAGTCTGGGATCTCGGGGTCTCTGGGGCTATCCCGGACGAAACCCCAAATGTTGTGCCAAGTTGCAAGACCACCCCCAAGAAGACCACCGAGATTCAGACACTCCGAAATGCAAAAGCAAGGCAAGGCTTTATTTAACGAGCTGCCAACTCGGGCCTCGTCCTACCCACCGACACAGCGGAGGTTAGGAGGAAGCCCCGAGCTGTGATTACACAGGGCTTATAAAGGCAAAGAACAAGGTTACAACAATCAGCTGTGCAAGCAAGATTAGAACACAGGTACAAATCTGATTGGCTCAGGGTTCGATTCTAAAATGGGGTTCACGTGGTGGGGCCTGACTTCAAAGTCTGGCACCTCATAAGTACCTAGGATTACAGGTGTGACCACAGGTACCAGCCAGGAGAATATCTTGCCTGTCCTGCATGGAGCTGACCCTGCTGTTGGTGGACAGACATGCAAGCTCCCTGCCTGGGTGGGTGGGGGGTGAAGTTAGGGTTCCAGACGCCCATCCAGGTCACCTTGGGCCTCTGGGGACAGTGGTCCTTTTAGGCTGGAATCATTTGCTCCAAGTAGCAAGTGAGTACGTCAAAGGGCTTGTAAGTGTAAAATACATGCCTGGTTGCAAATGTTTGTTACCAGAGAATATTTCTTGCATTGCTTTGATATCAGCATTGATGTGGTATTTTGGATATTGTGGGTTATATAAAATATATATTGTATGTAAATAATTTTACATTTTTTGTATGTGTTTGTATACCACTCTTGGGGTTTGAACTCAGGGCCTGAACACTATTCCTGAGCTTTTTGGCTAGTTACTACTCTACCACTTGAGCCACAGCTCTACTTGTGGCTTTTTGCTGGTTAACTGAAGATCATGGGCTCAGGGACTTTTCTGCCCCGAGCTGCCTTCAAACCATACTCCTCAGATCTCAGCTTCCTATGTAGTTAGGATTAGAGGTGAGAGCCACGAGAACATGTTGATTTGTTGCTTTGCTAATGGATTTACCAGATATTTTAAAGTTATATAAGTGACATGCATTCTCCTCTCTCCCCTCTCTTCCCCTCCCCCTTTCTCTTCCCTTCTCTTCTCTTCACTTCCCTTCCCTTCTCTTTTCTCTTTATTCTTCTTGCTGTGCTGAGGATAACTTCCAGGGCCTTGCATTGCTCTTAAGCTACATTCTCTGCTACCCAGGTTGGCCACAAAACCACTAACCTCTTGCCTCCATCTCCAGAGTGCTGGGATCACAGTCTCATGCATGACTCTTCCAGCTCCTAACATTTCATTTCTGTTGGGTTGCACTGCTCCAAGGAGAATGCCATACAGGGGTCATTCCTTGAGGTCCTCTGGGTAGGCCTGAGAAAGCAAAACCTACCCCAAAATCTGGATTCCTAGAAAAGTAGCCAATCGGGAATTGCAGATGGCAGGATAAGCTGGCAAATTGAAACCTGCCTGTCAAGGAAATGAGGGCAGGGGGCTACAAAAGAATGAGGAAATAAGGACAGGAGACTAAATCTTTGGAGCCACAACCTTACAAGGAAATGGAAAGGAGACCTTCCAATCAGAAAGCCATCTTCAGGGGCTGGGAATGTGGCCTAGTGGTAAGAGTGCTTGCCTCGTACACATGAAGCCCTGAGCTTGATTCCTCAGTACCACATATATAGAAAATGGCCAGAAGCGGCACTGTGGCTCAAGTGGCAAAGTGGTGGCCTTGAGCAATAAGAAGCCAGGGACAATACTCAGGCCCTGAGTCCAAGGCCAAGCAAGAACTATCGGAGGAGGAGGAGGAGGAGGAGGAGGAGGAGGAGGAGGAGGAGGAGGAGGAGGAGGAGGAGGAGGAGGAGGAGGAGGAGGAGGCCATCTTCAGGGACTCCAATTCTCCATGTTTAACCCAAGGATAACCTCTGTAATGAGGAAGATGGCCAATATGGTTGAAATGGGCTGAAGTGCTTTATTTGTTTTCCTGTGGCATGTCTATGCCATGCACTCACTTTCTCTATCATATTTGTTTTCTAATAAGCTTTCCTATCATCTTTCCTTATGTACATGTCTTCCTTGGATTCCTTTCTTGCCCTATGCGAGGGCTGAGGCCAACTTAGAAGTCATAAATTTCTGGTGACATATTTGGTGCATTGACTGGAAGATAGAGATTATGGGTATCTTTCTTTCTGACTTGAATTCATCAAAAGTTAACATCAGCTCTGTATAGGATGAGAAATCTGAAGCTATCTATGGGTACAAATCATCTCTGCTCTTCAAAGAATTAAGAACCAGGAAACTTTAAAGCACACAGAGCAGGTTTATTTGAAAATAAAAGGAAAGCACAAAAGTAGCAAGACTTAACCATTGAAGACAGGCCCACAGAGGGATCCAATGTGATCCTCTCAGCAGGCAGTTTTTATGCTCCTCCACTGTGCTTTCTGTGATTGTTCCATGGATTGTACATGTACAACTCTGCTATTTTCATTGGAACAGACATCCAAGGCATTATGGGAAGAACTGTTCGGATGAGAACTCACAGCATTATGAGAAGAAACTTTTGTGCAGGAGCCTCATGCACTTTGGGAACAAGAAGAGCCACAGGTTACCTGCCACATCCTATGTCTGCCACTTTTTATCCCTATATACCTAACTGTTCTCCTTCCTTCCTTCCTTTCTTCTTTCCCTCCTCTGTCCTTCCTTGTTTCCCTTCCTTCCTCCCACCCTTTCCTTCCTTCCTTCCTTCTTTCCTTCCTCTGTAGTCCTCTTCCTTCTCCTCCTTCTCCTACTCCTCCTCCTATTCTTCTCCTTCTCCTTCTTCCTTCCTTCTTTCCTTCCTTCCTTCCTTCCTTCCTTCCTTCCTTCCTTCCTTCCTTCCTTCCTTCCTTCCTTCCTTCCTTCCTTCCTTCTCTCTCTCCTTTTCTCTTTTTGTGGGACAAGTGACTTATACTTCCTGACATGTTTAAGGAAGAACTGGGATGGGGATGATGGAGGTCAATAGGCAGGACTCCTAAGAGTGGCTGCCTAGAATCTGGGGTCCCTCCAGAAGATGACAGTGTGGGTTTGTTTCCTGTCTAAAGCTGGAAATCCAGTGGCCCAGGGTGGTACTTGATATTCTGTGTGGGTACTATGACTGACACAGCAATTACAGCTCTTTGCATTGTTTATGCCTCTCCAAAAGCAGTGCTGAATGCTTTGAACCGAGGCTAGCAAGTGCTCTGCTAAGCTTTATTACAATGTATAATTGTATTTCCTCTCTCAGGCCTTCTGAACCAGGATGCCCCATGCAGTTTTAACACTGTTCCTTTTTCTCATAATTAAATCACTGGTTGAATAAAAAGAGAAAGAGGGAGAGAAAGAAAGAAAAAAGCCAAATCAGGGGGCAGAATAATGAAAAGGATGATACTGATCAAGATGCATTATATTCATAAACTGCTTTTTAAGTGACAATTTCTTTGTGCAACAAGTTAAATATAATAAAAAGGAAAAATCAAATTATTTTTAAACAGGAAATCCAACTTCACATGGGTACCTTAACACACATACACACACTAGTTTTGAGATTCAGATGAACAGCCCCGGTTGCAAAAACTTTCTTCTAGATAATAATTTATAGTCAGTATTTTTGTTAGAATGTCTCTTATCTCATGTGCAGCATGAAACATAAATCCTTGATATTATTATTAAAGTGGAAGTGTGGCTTAGCTAGTAGTGCTAGCCTTGAGCAAAAGAGCCAAGAGAGAATATTAGGCCCTGAGTTTAAGACCCACTATCCACACAGAAATAAAATAAGGAAATGAAACAAAACCAAATGATGACGTATTGTTTACAAGTGTAACAGCTAACAACCACATAAAAGCATCATACCTTTCCAAGTCTTTTGGTGTGTGTGTGTGTTCAAATACATGTATGTATGTTTGTTAAAATGCAGTTGTGTTGTATGTACTGCTTAGTAAGATACTTTCGTTGGTCATTGTTGATAATGGCCATTGTTCCATATCAATAAAGTTTTAACTTAAAAAAAATGCCCAACTTGATGTGGTTTCCCATTTTCTCTCCTCTGATGTAGGGTCTAATAGCTGTGTTGTTCTTAGCTGGAATCCCACAGCTCTGTGTATGGGAAGCATGGACAGGCCTGGCAGAGGGACAGGACCCACTGTCCTGTCCACATCTCTCTCACAGAAGCTCCAGAGGGAGCAACCTTTGTCCCAGCTGCAGCGTGAGAGATTCTCCCTGCTAAGTTCTGGCTCTTGGGTAAGAAAGAAGTTATCTTGTGGCTGTTCACAACCCACAAACATTTGTCTCTTGGGGGATAAATGTTGCTTAAACACAGATAATTATTTATTTATATGTGTACATTAGTGTTTATGAGGGTATTGTCCCCCAATTATGCACAGTCTACATGGTTGCTGAAACTAAATTATTTTTCCTTGAATGCTCCAATGGCAAAATTTTCACCCTGAATTTTGTTCTCAGAATGTTTTCCTTTTCCTTTTTTTGTCTTTCTTTCTCTCTCTTTCTTTTTCTTTCTTCCTAACAGGTACTGGAACTTGAACTCAGGGCCTGGAGGTTGCCTTTAGCCTCTTTGATCAGGGCTGACAATCTACCACTTGAGCCATGCTTCCACTTCTGGCTTTTTGATGATTAATTGGAGATAAGAGTCTCACAAACTTCCCTGCCTGGGCTGGCTTTGAACCATGATCCTCAGCTTCCTGAGTAGCTAGGGTTACAGGTATAAATCATGGGTAGTCCTTTCTCTCTTTCTCTGTCTCTGTCTGGCTCTCTGTGTCTACGTCTCTCTCTCTCTCTCTCTCTCTCTGTGTCTCTCAGTGCTAAGGCTTTAATTACAGTGCCAATTGGGTCACCAGGTGATTGGCTGTGGAGGTAGAGGTAAGTAAAACCTGACTTCTCCAGCCTGGAGCCAGGTCTATACAGGATTCTCTTTCAGGAAGCAAACTTCATTTCTCCTTTTCCCTTAGTCATGTAGTAGTTTTAACAGAAATCAAGTCTTGTCTTACTCCAAGTCCAGGCTTTCTTTGCAGGTAGTCCAGAGGGAAGAATGAAGACATAATTGTAAATTCATAACACAAAGTAAAGGACCAATCAGAAATTTTCCTGAGAAACCTTCCACACTATAATTAACAATGATGTTAGAGCAAACAACCAATCAGAACCTGTCTTAAGAGCCATCCACACTAGAAGTAACAAAGATGTGAGTAGCTGACCAATCAGAACCTTTCCTGAGAGCCTTTCACCCTAGAAGTAACATTGTCAGAGTAAATGACCACTCAGCATCTTTCCCCAGAGCTTGTACATTAGTAGTAACTATGATGTCAGAGTAACTGATCAGTCAGAATCTTTCCTACGTCCTTACAAACTAGGAATAAAAATAATGTCACAGTAAATGACAAATTAGATTCATTCCTGAGTCTCCCACACCAGAAGTAAAAACATCAGAATCTCTTCTGAGAGATTTCTATACTGTAAGGAACAATGGTGTCAGAGCAAATTACTAACGAGACCTTTTCCTGAGAGACTTCAATGCTAGAAATAACAGTGATGCCAATGTAAACAACCAATCAGAAAACCTTCCACAGTACAAGTAATGATGATGTCACAGTAAATGACCAATCAGAACCTTTCCTGAGAGAAATCTGTTATAGAGGTAACAATTACATTCAAATCAACAACTAATCAACACTTGTTTTGAGAAAGTCTTTCAATTAGAAATAAGATGTTTAACAGAAACACAAGGCATTATGGGGCTGTGTGTGTGTGTGTGTGTGTGTGTGTGTGTGTGTGTGTATACACCAGGCAGTCAAGCTGGCTTGTATAATAGTTGCACTTTACAGATTACCCCAACTCCATGGACCCATTGGATTAGCCCATTAATGAGGACAAAGCCCTCATACCTCAATACCTCTCAAGTCCCACCTTTCAACACTTCAAAACAGTATGGAATTTCAAGATGAGCTTATCTAAGGCATTAAACCCATATTGGTCACAATACACCAATGCTCTGAAGTGACTCAAAGCAAGCAACAGGACCAACTCTCTAGTCTCCCTATGTCCCTCTGTACTCAACAAACATGAGGGCACTTGGACTTGGAACTTGGTGGTCAGGTCAAATCTCAGCCTCCTGAGTGAATCACTAGCACCTAGCTTTCTCCATCTTCTTTGTCCCTCAATTTAAAGCAAGTTATGAAGACCCCTTGGTACTCCTGGGGATTGGTTCTATTATGTGATGGAGAGAAAAGATGAGAGGGAAACACTTGGCTGTTTATTTTCTGACAGTATTTAGACCAGAAGTAGTGGCTACTTTTTTCTTCAATTACAAAATATTGAACAATTAGGAAACTATGAGTGCTGGGTGCTGGTGGCTCATACCTGTAAACCTAGCTGTTCAGGAGGCTGAGATCTGAGGATCACAGTTTAAAGCCAGCCCTGCCAGGAAAGTTCATGAGCCTCTTATCTAATTAACTACCAAAAAGCCAGAAACAGAGCTATGGCTCAAAGTGGCAGAGCACTAGCTTGAGCAGAAAAGCTCAGGAACAAGCCCTAGGACTGAAAACATACAGAGAAAAAGAGAGAAGAAGCAAGAGATTTGGATTTATTACTCTTTGCCCTGCTTCTGGGACTTGAACTCAGGGCCTCTAGCTTTCACTTGGCTTTTTCCACTGGATACTTGTCACTCTACCATTTGAACCACACCTCCACTTTCAGCTTTCAGTTGGTTGATGAGAGATAAGAGTCTCATGGGCTTTTCTGCTAGGGCTGGTTCTGAACCATGATCCTCAGATCTCAGCCTCCTGAATAGCTAGGATTACAAGCATGAGCCACTGGTGCCTGGCTAGGGACAAACTGTTCTTAAGGACTTTGGCTGTCATGAGGGACAAAGCTATCAAGTTATTAGTATTCTTTGTTCTTTTCCTTTCCTAAGGTTTTTATTATCTTAGTATTCGATTAATTGAAAATGACAGGAACTCAATTGAAATCAGCCTAAGGAGTAAAAATAAATATATAAAGTGAATGTGATTTTCAGGCATAGATCCAGGAAACTCAAGAGTCCTTGGTTTTATGGTAATATTTTTCCCTTCAGGTGCTTCTTTAGAAAAATTGCCTCTTCCTCATTTTTCTCAGTTTCTTGATTCTAGATGGGAACATCTGTCCCCTGACTTGGGTTTCTGATGTCACCATCCAGAGGACCATTTACTCAGACAGGGCAACCAGAGCCTGCCTTGGGTTCTGGGAAGACCTCTGGGAAAGGAATATCAACTTTGCATTGACAGTCATTGTGGGAGTGGTGGGGTCAAGGGTATTGGAGGCTATCTTTTTCAACATGTGGGCTACCCTGCTCTGTTTTCAAAGGAAAACAGAGGTGAAAAATGGAGAAAGATTTTTTTTTGTAAAGGCTCCATGGTGCTGGGTGCTAATTCCTCATGCCTATAATCCTAGCTATTCAAGAGGCTGAGATCTGAAGATCATGGTTTGAAGCCAGCTTGGGAAAGAAAGTGTGTGAGACTCATCACCAATATATTATCAATGACACCCCCAAAAAACAAAAAGTCCAGAGGTGGAGCTGTGGTAGAGTGCTAGCCTTGACCAAAACAAGCTCAGAGACATGGCCAAGGCTATGAGTTCAAGACACAGGACTAGAACACACACAAAATCTCCATGATTTTGAACTCCTAGGAGCTACACCTGGAAATCACATTCATTTTTATTACCTTGTTTTCCTTTGACTGGTCTAAATTGAGTTCCTGTCATTTCCTTTTTTAAAAATTAATTTATTATTTTTATTAAGTAGTTGCACAAGCGAGTGTCAATTCCACAGGTCAGGTTATGAGTACAGTTTCATCCCTTCCGTCATTCTCCCTCAACTTTTTCCACCCTATCACTATTGTCAAGTTATGCAATTTAATTTTTATGTAATATACACTGAATATGATGATGGAATTTTCTCTTTTCTTTTTATTCCTGTGCCACCACTCTGTGCCTTCTCAACATGTTTCAACTTCCTGGTATTCATTTTGTTAGGTGACTCATTTGTTGTTCAGAAGAATTAAACCACTGGACTCCTCTCCTAAGTATACCATCCTTTAGTCAACTTATTTGTGTGTCTCTCTCTCTATATATATATATGCATATGACTGACTCTGTATATCATGTATGTTTGTATTTGAGACTTCCACATGTAAGAGAAATTATGTATGCTTTGTCTCTCTGAGCCTGACTTACTTCATGTAACATCATTTTTTCTAGTTGTATACATTTTCGTGAAAAAGACAAAATTATTCTTTCTCAAAGAAAATAAAATTCTTACATATAAAATTATCCATTATTGTTAATTATATATTGTATCATACGATATCTGTACATGATATATCATATGCATGATATATTATATCATATCATATATAATTGCCATGTATATTATGACATATCACAGATGTATATATCATGTATATTATATTGGTCATGATATAGTATATATATCACATTTTCTTGATCCACTCACCCATTGTAGGGCATCTGGGCTGTTTCCTTAACTTGACTATTGTGAATAGTGCAGCACAAATGTGCAAATGTCTTCACTGTATCTTGACTTATACTATTCTGTGTAGAAGCCCAAAATGGTATTGCTGATCACAGGGTTCCTGTCTTATCCAATCAACAGAATGCTAGCGTAGTAGAAATACCCAGAGGAAAGAGAGCATAAGAATCATAATTATAGAATGAGAAAGTTGCTGATGAAATGACAAAGGGATTCATACTAGATAGTAAACATCGTCTGATTAATTCAGGAAAAGACACTTGACAAGAGGGAAGCAAGCATGTGGCAACCAGGAGTAACTGCAAGATGATCTCCCATCACCCCTAGGACCTAAGGAAGCAAAGGAGGAACTGTGAGTGGGACCCTCAGAGGGTGGTGTCTGAAGATATCTCTGAGAAGAGTAGCTTCTCCTAAGAGGCTCCTCAGTGGGCAGCCAGCACCCAGGAGTTTGAGCCCCCAGTGTGGCTGTCACAGTCTATGTACTTTAGTCAGAGGAAGCAGAGCAAGCTGAATCCTGTGGTCATCGCTCAGAAGAGCAGGGGAAGGAGAGCTCTGGAGACCAGCAGATGCCCCTGTAACTGAGCAGCAGGACAGCTGACCTGAGTGTGGTGAGAAAATCAGAGGAATTAGAATAGGGGAGAAAAGACACAAGAAACTATGTGAATTTGGTTTATGATGTACTGAGAGTTTGGGGGGGATATGTTGACTGGTTAATAATATAAAAAAAAATCTACTCTACAAAAATATTTTGTTGTGTGCGTACCAGTCCTAGGGTTTGAACTTAGGGGTCTGGGTGCTGTCCCTAAGTTTTTGTCCTCAAGGCTAGTGCTCTGACACTTGAACCATAGCTCCACTTCCAGATGGGAGTCTCATGGACCTTCCTGCCCAGGTCAGCTTTGAACTCTGATCCTCAGATCTCAGCCTCCTGAGTAGCTAGGACTACAGGCATGAGCCACCAATGCCTATTCTAAATATGGTTTGAAGGATTTCCCTTCTTCATAGAATTTTATAGGGTAGAATATTTTAGGCAAGATTTCACTACTAGAAGAGGAAGGAAGAAAGAAAGAAAAAAAGAAGAGGGATCTAGGAAGGGAGAAGAGGAAGAAGAGAAAGGAAGGAAGGTAAAGAAGAAAAGAGGAAGAAAAGAATACAGGGATGGAGAGAGGGAGGAAAGAAGGAGAGATGTAAAGAAGAAAGGAAAGGAGACAAGGGAAGAGGGTCAGAGAAGAATAATTAATTGCATGCCAAGTATGCTGACATTTACAGATTAAAATATAGAGAGCATAGAGGGACACTGGTGGCTCACACCCATAATCTTGGCTACACAGGAGGCTGAGATCTGAGGATCCCAGTTTGAAGTCAGCCCAGCTAGAAAAGGATCCCAGTTTGAAGTCAGCCCAGCTAGAAAAATCCACGAGAGTCTTTATCTATAATTAACAATGCATGCGTGTGTGTGCGCGCGCGCGCACACACACACACACACACACACACACAGTTGGAAGTAGAGGTATGACTCAGATAGTAGAGAATCAGCCTTGAGAGGAAAAGGTAAGCCAGAGCACAAGTCCATGTGTTCCACCCCCCAGTACCAGCATAAAATAATAAATAATAATGCATGGCATATACTGAACACTTCTTATGTGCTATATATGTCTTTGTGTGCATACATGTATAATATATAGACACATATATGTGTATAAATATACATTTATATGTATAAAATATATAATAGAGAACATGACAGGAGGAAGATGATGGAGGAAGATGGTGTAGCTGGGGTCTAACTGAGCTCTCAGTCAGTTTTAGTGTTCCACAGCTAGAGAGTCACATCAACTGACCCATAATGGTACAGAGATTTGGGGCTGGGAATATGGCCTAGTGGTAAAGTGCTTGCCTTGTATACAGGAAGCCCTGGGTTTGATTCCTCAGCACCACATACGTAGAAAAAGCCGGAAGTGGCGCTAAGGCTCAAGTGGTAGAGTGCTAGCCCTGAGCAAAAAGAATCCAGGAACAGTGCTCAAGCCCTGAGTCCAAGCCCCAGGACTGGCAAAAATAAATAAATAAATAGTACAGAGATTGGAGCCAGAGAGGAAATATTTAGGCAGCCTGCTTAAGAAGACAGATTTGAGCACCTGCCAGAGGCAGCAGTGGCAGCGGCAGTGGCTGCCACCACAGCAGCAAGCAAAACCAGGATAAGAACAGAAGAGACAGGGTGCACAGCATTCCACTCACCTCCAGCATGAATCGAATGACTAGGCGCAGAAACCATTAGCCTGCTCGCTGCACACAGATGCAGATCATGGACAGACCAAAAAGCAAAGTAAGCGTGAGTATCCCAGAACAGCATTTGGAAGGTAGCCCTTCCCCCATCACCAGAGAATTGGCAAAGATCCTGCCAGAGGAGCTCACAGATAACTGGGGCCTGAGAAGCAGCCCCATTTGTCAACAGGGCAAAGGAATCTGAGCAGTGGAAGTCAGCTTGGCCCAGGGGAAGGTTGCTCCACCCAGATGGGGGAAACTCCTCCCAGAGCAGGACAGCTTTCTGCTTCAGGTAAACACAGCCAGAGATGGCCTGGCCCCTCTGCAGAACTGCTGCATAGCCATCTGCAGGAGTTAAAAGAAACTGGATAGGCCATAAAAGCACAGAGCAGCTCCAGGCTGGGAGCAAGGGACCCAGGCTGGGTCAAGAGTGTCTCAGTAGCTAGGTCCTCTGGGAAAAGCCATGGACTAGCCACAACCCTGCCCACACCCAAGCTCCCTGGGAGAGACTGCAAGCTACAGAAAGCAGCCACCTCCCTCCTGGGAGACATGCAAAGCAGACCACCCTCCCACTAAACTAGTCTGGGAGGAAGGTCACAAAGACCCCACATCTATAAGACAGAACTTTTTTCTGCCAACTCAAACAAACTGATTTGAGAAACCAACTAAGCCACAGGAAAATTGACCACTGCAAGGAAGTCAGAGGCCCCATCAAGAGACTGGATAGCAGACACAGAGGAAACACAAAATCACCCAAATAATTTGAAGATTTTTTTTCTAATGATAATATTGTAATTTTTTTCTACCTTTTCATTATTTTTATCTTTTTCCTTTTTAAAAACCTTTTCTTTTTTTCTACTTCATTGCTGTTCTGGTCACCCCTATATACATAGCCAACAGTGAGCTTATTAGGCCTACTCCTTCATTGTGTGCATACATAATTCAGACTTTGATTACTCAAATCTTTATTTCTAAATACTTAGTATCTTTAATTTTAGAATTATTTCTTTATACTTATAATTTTTTTTTAGTTTTTTTATTTCTTTATTTTTCCCTTATTTTTCCTTTTTCTGAGTTTAGGTCTCAGTTATCATCCATCTGTTCCTTTCCTTCTTTATTCTTCTACTCTTATTTTCTCCTTCTACTTTCCCTTATACCTCTTAATTTCTGGTCCTTCACTCCTTCTTAGGTCTTCTTAGTCCATTGATGCCTAGTTGTTGGTTGTTACCCTATCTGTATTCATTTTGATTGTGTCAAAGTAGCTGTTTGAGTTATCCTTTCGGTCCAGATTGATTTAAACCAAATTTCAGATTTGTTTACTGGTACAACTATATATAATCCCCACTCATGAACCACAATACACTTTCCTTAACAAAGAAAAGCAGAGATAGATAAGGGTATAACTACCTATCATTTTGAACCTCTAATATTGGTGCAACTACAGTGCTTTGGTATGGCTTTTGTCTTAAAACTGTTCTGTGGTTTTTATATCTGTTTTTATATTTTAAAAGGGAGAGTGTGAAAATACCTATCTGTCATTGTGTTGTGCCAAGTCGCCAGACCACCATCAAGAAGACCACCGAGACTCAGACATTCCGAAATGCAATAGCAAGGCAAGACTTTATTCAAGTGGGGCCGGCCCGGGCCTTGTCCTACCCACCGACACAGCGGAGGTTAGGAGGCAGCCCCAAGCTGCGATTACACAGAGCTTATAAAGGCCAAAGACAAAGTTACAGCAATCAGTTGTTTAAGCAAGCAAGATTACGAGTACAAATCTGATTGGCTCAGGGCTTGAGGCATTCTAGGGGCAGTTAGAGTTAAGCATTCCCAGTTGTTAGAGTTCTTGACCGGCTGGGCCCTAATAAGCTTGTCCTGGGTTTGCTCACAGGGCCTGCTTATCTCAGGTTCACGTGGTAAAGTGGGGTTCACGTGGTAAAGTGGGGCCTGACTTCAAAGTCTGGCTCTTCATATCTCCCCTTCATTCCCCCCTTCTGATAGGTAACTCAAGAACCAATCGTGGTTCTCCTTGCTTAGTTTGATTCCGACTGAGAATCGGTAGGGATAGATTGGTACTGTGCCCGCAATACCATAAAAACTCATAACAAATGCGACAGATAAACATAGTTTTACACCGAAACCCCAATTCTGACCCTATTTATATTATAGCCAATTTGATTACATACCAACTTTACCATTTGTTACATAATCACTTTAGGGATTGTCTTTCTCACTTTTAACATGCCAAAACCTTTTAATCTAAAGGAAACATTTTTGTTTTCTCTCTAAAGTCTTTCCTTATATAGTTTTATAATCTGTGTCTTATAAAATTTTACATATCCCCACTCACACCATCTTTTACTTCCTCACACTATCAGTGACTCACTGGAACATTTTGTGACAATTTACTTTTTAAATCCCTTTCTTATCCAGAGGAAACCCTTTCTCTATCCCTTTCTCCAAGGCTTTCTATACTAACCTTCCTCTTTACATTTCCTGGGGCTTCTTTGCTGCTAGAGTTTTAAACTGTCTACATTTTCCGGTTTATCTCAACTACATCAAGGCAATTTACTGTGACTCCACGCACAGGCTGCTCCTAAGAAGCCAGACCAGAGTCAACTATCAAAAGCCAACTATTCTATATCGATATTTTACATTCTATATCTATATTCTATATCTATATTCCATATCTATATTCTATATCTATATTCTATATCATGAGCCAACTATTCTAGAGTGGAATTCTCCAGTTTCCAGTTCCTCCAAGTGCCTAAGGTTGGCCAGTGGCATCTGTAAGATTCACCCCCAGGAGGGCTCCATGAAGATGCCCCCAGCTAGTTTAAATCTCTGTCCAGTTACCTTGGTACCTGTCACTCCTGATGGCAGTTACGTCCCTCTCTTCTGAGGTCACACCCTAATCCATCTGGACACATTTAATACTCTTGGACACACCTCCCACCCCAGGTATTGCCTTGAAGTGACTCTCCAGCTTGTCATACATGCTTTGAATTTAGCAGCAGGCCAGTCTGCTTGAACATTTCTTACAATATCCAATTTTCTTAATAGAGCTAGTTAGCAGATCCAAAGCACTTTCCAGCAGAAACCAGTTGCATATGATAAAAGTCTGATCTGAAGATGTAGATTCTTCCAGATGACTGTTAGACTCTCTCCTTGATCCTCACTCAAATGCAATGGGCAGGGGCCGTGGTGTCAGGCAGCAGTGGCTCCCAGTGGTTCCAGTAGAATGTCACACCTTCTGGGTTACCTGCAACTTTCTCCATAGACTGGTTAGAGAAGCTTATCCTAAGTTAACCTAAAGCCTAACTTTAGTCAAATTTCCTAGTATTTTCCTGATTCCTTCTTAAGCATACTAGTTTTTGCAGGCTGGCACATTACTGAAATTCAAGACAGCTTCAGGCAATCAATGGCCCTTTTTTCTTTAACCAACATAGGCAGCTTGGCCTGTAACCATTTCTCACAGGTGCAGTCTATACTGTTACCTCTGTTTTGCATGCCTCTAGCTTATCCTGCCTCATCTTCCCAAAAACAACTCTGGTCCCTTGGTCCGAAAAGGGAGGCTGATGGGCGAAGATCATCCATCTTCTATAACTTCTTTAGGCTGATTCAGGGGTGTTGACCTTACCTAGCCAGGAACCTATAACCTTAGTCTACTTTACCAAGGGGCTGCAGGATCAGATGTCCATTAGGAGCTTTACTCCAAACTGGAAATTACATTCAACATTTTAACTTTCAACTATACAGACTTCTTTTTGGGCTACCTCAGTGTAGCCTTTTAACATTCTAGTTTGTAAAAGCTTTTTCAAGACTGGCTAGGGAACTGATCTCTGATGACTTAACAGATCTCAGTAAGAACACAATCTCACGTCTCTTTCCTGAACAGATGTATCAGCTTAAAATTCTCACTGCCAGTCAGGGCTTTGAGTAGCTGCGGGGGTTTGGGATTTTAAACTATCTTCTCATTTGACAAACTTACCATTACTACCCACTATCACAGATGACTGGCAAGTTCCGGCCCAGTAGACAGACATGGGCATTAGAAAGGCATGCTTACGAACTATTCTTCTAGGACTTCCTGGCTTTGATTAGCTTTTGAAAGGCCAAACAGGAGTGACTCTAGGATCTGACACCATCTCTGCCATCCAAGCAGTAGCTTACTGCCTCTGGATGCTCCATCACTTTTGTCCCAGGAGGAGTGACTTTTCACTGGACTTGGACTCAAGGGCCTGAATGCTGTCCCTCAGCTCTCCAGCTCAAGACTAGCACCCTACCACTTTTGAGCTCCACAGCACTCCGTTCCCAGCACTCTGCTGGCTGATTAGAGACAAGTCTCTCACAGGGACCTTTCTCTGCCCAGGCTGGCTTACAACCGCAGATTTCAGATCAGTGAGTCTTACAAGAGGCCACTTTACTCCAATTAAAGCAACAAGGTGGTCCACACAGAAGTAGTTTTTAAGCATGCTCTCTTACCTGGAACTTATTAAGGGCCAGTATTAGATCTTGACAAACTTGTAGAAATTACCTGTGCTTCTCTGTGAGTCTGCTGGGAACTGTTACAAAAAACCTACAAAGAAGCTGGAATGGCAATTAAACATTTTGGTAGCCATAATTCTCCTTTTCTCACTTTGCAATAATTATTTAGGACAATTTTACTTCCAAATTTCTTATCTAGAAACATATTCTTGATTTCCAAAGCCTTTTTAACACTAACACAACACTTTAGCTTTTATCTGCATTGGAAAAACTGAAGCTCACAGGCATTCTGAAACCAGGTGCCGTCCTTTACTTACGGGCTGCTTGTTTCAAAAGAGCCTCTTTTTTTTTTTTTTCTTCAGTCCCAGTTACTGCATGGCATTGAAGACCTTTGAACTCAAATGACAATTTTTCCTTAATGCCAGAATTACAATTAGAAATACTTATCCATTCAGCTTTCCAATATATTAGTGAGAAACATTGGCCCATTTTGCCATTTCTTCCTCCATACATAGAGTTAATGAGAGTTTACTTCTATCCCCATTAGTTTAATATATATATATATATATATATATATCCTTTTAAATCCAAATTTCTGACACTTAGCTCTGATTAAGCATTTATTTTAACTATAGTTCCTCTTTAAAACAATGCAATCATCCTTTAAAGCATTTGGTAATGCCCTAACTTGATGACCATTTGAATTTAAACTTAAACTTAGTTTTGCATCATACTGCAGTCTTGAACATGTTCACACTCTGGTTTTGAGCTATCTCCTTAACCTCCCTCTAGTGAGCTAGGATCAAATCTAGAGGGCTAGTTCGAGGTTCCCATGATGGAACGTTACCCATAGCTCTGATTAGATGTTCAGTCCAAAAGGCTACAGAAAACAAAACAACTATAACAATACAAAAGGAGGAAAACACAGGCAAGAACAAGAACAAGAAAAACTGGAGATTTCCCAAGTTGGCCCGCACAACCTCTTGCAAGGGTGCAGAAGCAGTGGACTCAAGTTGAAAGCGGGGCTCCAGAGGTCCCCCTTCAAGAACAAGAACAAGAACAAGAAAAACTGGAGATCTCCCAAATTTTCCCACACAATCTCCTGCAAGGGTGCAGAAGGAGTGGACTCAAGTTGAAAGCGGGGCTCCAGAAGTCTGCCTTCAAGGGTGGGGAGTCGGGGGCATCCCCCAGTCTCCCCAGGATTGCCGAGTAAGTGTGTCTGCTTCGACAACCCCTTCAAGAAATAAGCAAAAGCAAAACAGACAAACAGATGCATTACAAGACAAATGAACAGCGCTGTTTTCTTACCTTCAGAGTCTGGGATCTCGGGGGTCTCTGGGGCCATCCCAGACGAGCCCCCAAATGTTGTGCCAAGTCACAAGACCACCACCAAGAAGACCACCGAGACTCAGACATTCCGAAATGCAATAGCAAGGCAAGACTTTATTCAAGGGGGGCCGTGGCCCAGGCCTTGTCCTACCTACCGACACAGCGGAGGTTAGGAGGCAGCCCCAAGCTGCGATTACACAGAGCTTATAAAGGCCAAAAGGCTTATAAAGGCTTATAAAGGCCAAAGACAAAGTTACAGCAATCAGGTATTTAAGCAAGCAAGATTACAAGTACAAATCTGATTGGCTCAGGGCTTGAGGCATTCTAGGGGCAGTTAGAGTTAAGCATTCCCAGTTGTTAGAGTTCTTGACCGGCTGGGCCCTAATAAGCTTGTCCTGGGTTTGCTCACAGGGCCTGCTTATCCCAGGTTTACGTGGTAAAGTGGGGTTCATGTGGTAAAGTGGGGTTCACGTGGTAAAGTGGGGCCTGACTTCAAAGTCTGGCTCTTCATTTCCCCCCTTCAATTGTAAACCTCTAAAATCTGTGCACCTAGAGGGCTCTGGGCTGGTTTGGTTCATCTTAAAATTGTGTCTGGTGTGTTATTGGATATGCTTTCATTTCCAAATGGGCAGAAGAAACACTAGAAAAAATGCAAGTCAATGAACCTCAATTCCTACTCAAAATAAACAGGAAACAGCAGTCAATAAAAAAAAAACCTACAGGATAGTCCTCAAAATGCTCTACAAACACTACTGGTAAACATGATGAATGAAAAAATCGGAAGCCTGAGTAGGGCTGTATGTGAACATGAGGCTAACGAAAGATTAATATGTGAGCGTGATGAGACTAACCCATAAAGGATCAATAGATACCAAGGAAAGGATCCTTAAAGCCACCAGAGAGAAGGGAACAATCACTTACAAAGGAAAACCAATCAGAATAACTACAGATTTCTCAGCAGAGACCATGAAAGCAAGGAGAGCCTGGAATGAGGTATGCCACACCCTAAAGAAAAAAAAACCCAAACAAGAATACTGTACCTAGCTAGACTGTCATTCATAGCTGAGGGACAAAAAAAAAAAAAAAAAAAAACCTTCCACAGCAAGGAAAAACAATATGTCTCCACCAAACCAGTACTATGTCTCAAAGACATTCTACACATCAAAAACCAAAAGGAACTCGAAAACCAGAAAGAACACCTCGACTGACCGTTCATGTTGATCAGGATTTATAATCTCTGCTAACATCATTGACTTGTGAAGTAGAGGAAATCACCCAATCCTGAAGGTGTATACCTGTAACCCTAGCAACTCAGAAGGCAGACATCAATAGGATTGTGGTTCAAGACCAATGGGGCAAAAAGTTAGCCAAACTTCATCTCAACAAATAGGCCAGGGATGATCACATTTGCCTGCATCCTCAGCTCTGTGGATCCATAGGTAGGAGGATCAATGGTGCAAGCCCAGCCAAAGACACAAACCACAAAACTCCAACCAAAATACAACTATAGCCAGAAAAGGGGCTGAAGGTGCCAAGCACCAGTGGCTCACACCTGTCATCCTAGCTATTCAGGAGGCTGAGATCTGAGGACCAAAGTTCAAAGCCAGCTCATGCAGGAAAGTCCTTCCTGAGACTCTTATCTCCAATTAACCACCAGAAAACCAGAAGTAGAGCTGTGGCTCAAAGTGATCGGGTGCTAGCCTTGAGCAAAAGTAGCTCAGGGACAGTGTTGTGGCCCTGAGTTCAAGCCACAGGATGGACAAAAAATTCCATAAAGAATAACTAACTATACTGAAATCATGGTCCATTATGGAAGACCATCTCATGGCACTCACCTGATTGTCACTCCTGTAGAAAAGCCTCTGGAGTGAAGCTTCTGTAAGAGATAGCTGTCTATCTACATTATTTCTAGTGAAGTGATTCTGTACCATACAGTGCTTGAATGAAGAACACCAATGACACTGTGTTTTCCAATAAAATAAAATGATTCATATTAAGTGCAATTGCCTATACTCTGCAGGGGAAGTAGATGCATGGCTAACCTGCTTGTTAGACTACCATTTAGAGTTTATTCAGGAATCACAGGAGAAACCAGGGGCTGGTGGCCTACACCTACCAGGAGACTGCTATCTGAAGATCAAGGTTCAAAGCCAATCTGAGCAGGAAGTCCACCAGACTCTAATCTCCAATGAACTACCAGAAATCTAGAAGTGGACATTTGACTCAAGTGGTAGAGTGCCAGCTTTGAATGACAAACCTAAAGGACAGTGTCCAGGCCCTGAGTTCAAGCCCCAGTACCAGCACACATGCACACACAAATGCCTTTACTAACTTTTCATGAAATTATAGTATTTAATAAAACAGTCCTTTTCCTTTCTACCTCCATCCTTTTTTTTCTCTTCTCTATTATTGCTGTTGTTTTATGCTGGTACTGGGATTTGAACTCAGAACCTGGGCATTATCCCTCACTTTATTTCATTCAAGGTTGCTGCTCTACCACTGAGCTACAGGTCCACTTGGGTTTTTGATGGTTCATTGGAGATAAGAGTCTCAAGGACTTTTGTTCCTGGTTTGACTTTGAACAGCGATCCTCAGATTCTCCTATTCTGACTAGCCTCCTGAATAGCTCTCTCCTCATTTTATCTGTACCTCCAGGCACAAATTTCCCTAGTGTAGAGAATAGATCTCTTTGTTCAAGTTATTATGTTTTCTGAAGGCCATTGAAGATGGTAAATGAACTGGCAAGTCTATACGTGTCATGTAGAAGAGATCTGGTTAAATAGTTTAGTGATTAAGTAAAGTTAGATAGTTAAATTAATCTATATTATGCATAGTGAGTAAAAGCAAATGGAAATTTAAAGAGATGCTTTCAGTCAGAGCTGACAAAAAAAAATCCCTGAAGTTTTCTGGGAAGTCTAGCTGGATGTGGCTTTGATAATAATGGCTATGGTCATAGTTGTGAGGCTGATGATCAAGAGAAGGAGGAAGGAAGGAGGGAGGGAATGGCATCAGGTGAAGGAGATGGAAGAAGACAGAGAAGAAGTGGGAGAAAGGAGATGATAAGGAGAGAGTGACAGAAGGAGGGAAAGGGGGAAACATGATGGAGGAAAGAAGCAAAGAGGGTGCAGAAGAGGACAGTCAAGAGAGAGAGGAGATGAGGAGAGAGGTAGGTGAACAGATAGGGAGGTAGGAGAGAGAGAAAATGAGAGAATAAAAGAGAAGAGAGGATAGAAAAGGGGAGCGGTGGGGGAGAGAAGAGAAATGTGTTGAGGAGAAGGCAAGAAGACTTTGTTGGGCTTCAAAACACTATCTGGTGAAGTGTTCTTCAGTCTAGACATGGACTGTAAGTGCATATCCTAGGTACCCGGAGCAGCCTGTGGGTAGAGGTGTGGGTCTTGGAGAGGTGGGAGGTTTCATCATGCCTCATCCTCCTGGGCTTACACTACAATTTATGCTATTGGATTCCTGGTATATAAGACTTCACTTGTGGCTTGAATGATACTCCCAGTGCTCCTGGACTTCTGTGTTGCATTGGCAGATTATGAGAACTCAATGTTCCACAGTTCTTCATTATATTTCTCTGTACTGCCTGCCTGCTGTCTGTCTATCTGTGTGTCTGTCTCTCTCACTCTCTCTCTCTGCCTGCCTGTATCTATTTATATATCTATCTATTCATCTTCCTTCCATCCATCATCATGTGTGTATCCATCTGACATTTATCTATCTAGCATCTATTTATCTACCTATGATCTAGGTCTATCCAGACATTTCTTTATCTTCCTGTTTACATGTGAATGTATCTCTCTATATATGAACTAAACCTATGTATCTGTTTATTTATCTGCCATCTATCCATCATTTAAATATCCATACCATCTGTCTACTCATCTCTCATCTATTTATTTATCTACCTGTAGTATCTCTCTATCTCTGTTCATTTATCATCTCTATATAAGTTTATCTACCACTTATATGTTTATTACCTATTTGTTTATATCTATCATCCATACATTTATCTATGTGTGTATGTATGTTTGTATCTATTATCTGTCCATCCTTCATCTATATATCCATCTATCCAAGATCTATCTACCCACCTATTTTCTATTTATCTACTTGTGATTTCTGTCTGTCCATTTATCATCTTTGTTCTACATATATATGTATGTTTGTATTTATGTATGTATTTATCAATCTGTCGATCATCTACCTGTCTGTCTATGTACCTCCCTATGTATATTACTTCCTAATGGTCTGATTTCTTTGGAGAACTCTGAACTAGTGATCTCCCTACAATTACTGTCTCCTGGCAAGAGAATCCTTTGGTGGCATCTGCATCATCTTCAAGGAGCCAAAACAGATGCTCAGAAAGAGAAAGGTCTACTTGTCCTTGGAGAACCATTCTTTATTTGTCCCTTTCTCTAGATTGCTTCTTCAACGCCAGCCTGTAATTCACAGATGACACTTGTAACATTGTGTCTCTCTTAATTTCTGTGATTAAAGTCAGAAACCTTTGTCAGAACCAATTTATTGTAAGACACTCTCTTTAGATAATAAAAGTGGTGCCCCATACTTAATAATCGCCAGATAACTGCAAAAGCAATTTACACTACTGTCTCATTTACCACTCAAAACAACTCAGCTAGTCAGCTTCTCTTGTCTTTATTTTCTAATAAAGACACTTCTGAGTTTGATTTATTCTCCCACAGTCTTACAGAAGACTTGGGGTAGCTGAATTTCTGCTCCTTGTCTTTGTGACAAAGACAACCTAGAAGCAGAAGGTCCTATTGGTAAAACTTTGGATCCTGCTCTGAGCAGCCACCCCATATTACTGGGTTCTAAGCAGCAGGCTTGGGAAAGATGGCAGTCACCAGGAAGAAAGTGAGAAGAGGGTAGCCAGGAAAGAGGAGGCCCAACTGGAGGCAGTGGAAGAATTTCTACAGTGGAGAAGAAGAAACCATAGAAAGGCACAACTCTGAAAGAAATCAGCTCAGTGCAATGGGTGATGTTAGTTAAGAATAAAGTATACAGGGCTGGGAATGTGGCTTAGTGGTAGAGTGCCTGCCTAGCCTGTATGAAGCCCTGGTTCGATTCCTCAGCACCACATAAACAAGAAAAGTCAGAAGTGGTGCTGTGGCTCAAGTAACAGAGTGCTAGCCTTGAGCAAAAAGAAACCAGGATCAGTGCTCAGGCCCGAGTCCCAGCCCCAGGACTGGAAAAAAAAAAAAAAGAATAAAGTACAATAATCAGGTGCCAGTGGCTCATGTCTATAATCCCAGCTACTGAGGAAGCTGAACATGGAGGCTCCTAGTTCAAAGCTATCGAGCACAGAAAAGTCTGTGAGACTCTTATTTCCAGTTAGTTAGCAAAAAGCTTGAAGTAGAGTTGTGGCTCATGTGGTAGAGCACCAGTCTTAAGTGAACAAGCTAAGGAACAGTGCCCAGACACCCCCCCACACAGAGAGAGAGAGAGAGAGAGAGAGAGAGAACAAAAAAGCCAGGTGCCAGTGGCACATGTCTCTAATTCCACTACTCAGGAAGCTGAAATCTGAGGATCAAAGTTCAAAGCCATCCTGTGCAGGAGAGTCTGTGAGAGTCTTATCTTCAATTAACCAGCAAAAGGCTGTTGGTAGAGGTGTGGATAAAGAGGTAGAGCATCAGCCTTGAGCAAGATAATTATGCAAGAGTTCATGACACTGGATTCAAGTTTCCATACTAATACAGACAGAGAGAGAGAGAGCAAAAGAGAAAGCAGAAATCTAGTTGGGATTTTTTGTTTGTATATTTTTCAGACAGTCTTCCCAGGTTGGCTTGGGAACTTCGGAACCCATTGTACTGAGTATGTCTGTCTGTAGAAATCTGGACTTTTATGTGGAGCATATTTTTGTTTGGGAAAAAAAATTGTACCTGTGCTACGACTGGAACTCAGAACCTTGTGTTCTTGGTTGACTTTTTCACTCAAGGCTGGCACTCTAGCACTTGAGCCACACTTTGATTTCTGGCTGTTTTGCTGGTCAGTTCGAGATAAGACTTTCACAAACAACTTTCCTGGGTTGGCTTTGAACCTGGATCTCAGATCTTAGCCTCCTGAGTAGCTAGGATTATAGGCATGAGGCACAATGCCCTCTCCCTCCTCCCTTCCCTCCTCTCCTCCTTTTATAACCAGGTAGAGCCTGAGTTTTGGAGTTTTCATATTCCAGCCCCCAGTACCTCACATGATCCTTGAGGCCAGATGATGCCCGCATAGCAGCCTCTTTGGGGGCTGATACTCATGATTCAGCCTGGAGTTTTCCTGAGCTCCTGGGAAGTACCCTTAGCCACCACTAAATATGGAGCTAAAGGTAGTAAGTGCATTCAGATTTTATTTATAACATACATTAAGCTTCATTCCAGAACATAAGTAATCCCTTCCAAATGCCCAGGCAGAAAATCCATTTCAGTCGCGGCACAATTCACAATAGCCAAAATATGGAAACAACCCAGATGCCCCTCCACAGACGAATGGATCCAAAAAATATGGTACTTATACACAATGGAATACTACATAGCGATTAGGAATGGTGAAATATTGTTATTCGCAGGGAAATGGTCAGAACTCGAACAAATAATGTTGAGTGAGACAAGCCTAGAACACAGAAAACAAAGGGGCATGATCTCCCTGATATATGACTGTTAACAAAGGGAGACGGAGAGACAGTAGAGACCAAGTCTGTGAATACTGTATATGTTCTTGATACATTGTATATTGCATATATGTCTACCTGACCTAGACAAGGGATAGAAAAACAGGTCGTAAGATACCACAAGAAATGTACACACTGCCCTACTATGTAACTGCACCCTCTTTGCACAACACCTTGT
Organism: Perognathus longimembris pacificus; assembly: GCF_023159225.1. NCBI lineage: Eukaryota > Metazoa > Chordata > Mammalia > Rodentia > Heteromyidae > Perognathus > Perognathus longimembris. The sequence continues at coordinate 12,704,776 of NC_063180.1, forward strand.
AAAAAAATTTATGTTCAATTAATAAAAAAAAGTATATCATAGCTTACAAATGGAACTTTTTAAATAAAAACTTTAATGCCAAAAAAAAAAAAAAAGAAAATCCATTTCAGTTGATCTGCTGAGATTGGAGGGGAAACATGACCTAAACAGAAAAGACATGTTTATAAAACTCTTGCTTTCCCCTAAAGCATTTCATACATTCAGAGAGTTAATTGTTCCACTGGGTTTTTTTTTTATCTGAAACCAAGAGGGGGGAGAGTGGGGGTGGAGGGGGAGTACAAGAAAGTTGGCTGGGTGTCAAGCCAACAAAAATGCTGTGTGGGCCTGTCAGCATGCTCATGGCTGGCTACTCAGAAGAAATAGCTTCCTTTCATCCATCTTTCTTGTCTGGGGCAATCTGGTGAAGAGGCCCTGTTCCCACAGGGGCTGAGGGCTCCATAAACATGACCGTTTGGTTAACACTACCATGAAAGGGATAGATTGTGTTGACTTTTGCAGAGCCATTTCTACTCATAGTCAAGCCACTCTGGAAAGGCAGGAGAGGCCTCGAAGTTCAGCATGGGTGTCAGGGCATCTGATACTCATGAGGGATTCTGGACTCTGTCCTGGACCCCGCTAGGAAGAACCTGATGTGCTCATCAAGTTCAAGGGGGAGGTAGAGGGTCCCCCTTAAAATATCGTGTCTGTTGGTCACTGCTCAGTTCCCAAGGTGGAAGCTACAGCATCACTCAGGATTTAATTACATTTGTATCTTTGACAAGCAATGAAGTTATCAATAGAAACATCCTCTCACACAAGGACCTATCTAGTTCTTCTACTGCCATAACTTGAGCTAATATTTCCTTTTATTATTTTGTGTTGGCATAAGGGCTTAAATTCAGTGCTTCTTACCCTTGCTTAGCCTTTTCACTCAAGGTTGCCACTCTACCACTCTACCACACCTCCACTTACTGCTTTTTGCTGGTGAATTGTAGATAAGAGTCTCACTGACTTTCCTGCCCAGGCTGGCTTTGAAACACAATCCTTAGATCTGTGTTTCCTGAGTGTCTAGGTTTATAGGAATGAGCCACTGGACCCTAGCTAATGTTTCCTTTCTTTGTAACCAGTTATGAATTTACACCATTCATGCCTGGCTGGAGATCTCACTACTCTCCACCATTTCTTAGTATTAATTTTCTTAGTAGGTTCATCTTGGTTGGGTCTGATATGCTATGAGATTGTAGGTGTGACACAACATAGCAGTTATATTACGCAACCAGACTTGATTTACACTTGCAAGACCTTTTTCTTAAATAAAGATGATATTCAGAGTATTAGCCCAAAAGCCTCCTCTCTCATAGCTTAGCATGCTCTTTACCTAGGCAACACTAGTTCCATTTAGTAAATGATTAGTCTCTACCTCCCTTTACCTTGAGATACTCCTTTGAAATAGCTATAACCCTATAAGGCAGCAAGATGCCCTTAATCTTGAAGGTCATATAGGTCATCTGAGATGGCACTCCTTGGGGCAGCTATAACAAAATAAGGCAGCAAGATCTCCAAAACCTTGGAGGTTATAAAGGTTACCTAACACAATAGTCTGCACTTCTTCTCATGTGAGGAGGAGTCTTGCCTGTCCCTTTGCTGGCAATAAGCCTTTCCTTTGTTCTTGTACCTGGATGTCTATGTGCTTTTCTGGTAAAGTCTAATTTGCTCTAATACAGAGAGGATATAACTACATAATTTAGGTAATGACTATATTTCTTTTTGGACAATGTCACCCTTCCCCTTGCTCCCTTCCACTTTTCCCTCCTATCCCTGCCCACAAGTTGTACACTTCATTTCTCACATAGTGTCTGGTGAGTACCACTGCTACATGTATTCACCCTTTGTCCCCCCATTTCTATGTCCCCCATTGCCCTCCCAAACACAGATAAGTGAACAATCAAGACAAAAAGATAAACAACAAAGAAAAACCCTCTTGTTTCCGTTTCTTAGAGTTTGTTTCAATAAATATTGTGCCTTTGTGTTCCTCTCCTAAGAGTATCCTCCTTTGGTCTCATTGTGTATGAATACCTAGAGTCTTTTATAATTTACCATGTTCCAGTGTATGTTAGATCTAGCTTTCACATATGAGAGAAAACATGCAATATTTGTCTCTCTGAGCTTGGCTTACTTCACTTAATAGCATTTGTTCTAGGTCCATCCATTTCCACTTGCAGGATCTTGAAACTCCTCCAGATCTGACTATTTGCAATGAATCAATTAATTTACACACAAGATACCTAATCATAATGAAGTGATGTGTACAGGAAATATCCAGGCTTTTGATCTGTCTATCATTACTACAGTATTAACTCTATTAAAGTCAGAGTTTCTCTCTCTCTCTCTCTCTCTCTCTCTCTCTCTCTCTCTCTCTCTCTCTCTCTCTCTCTCTCGTGTGTATGTGTGTGCTTCTTTGTATATATATTTGTCTGTCTCTGTCTCTGTCTCTCTCTGCCAGTATTGGGACTTGAACAAAGAGCCTCATGCTCTCCTGGCTTAATTTTTTCTCAAGACTTGGATTCTACCACTGGAGCTGAAGGATTGACCGCTCCCCACCCCTGCCACCCCATTTTCCCAGGTGCACATAGGGACCAGGCAAAAGCCCAGATATGTGTGGACCTGCTGTGGTGTGCAGACAGGGCAATTCATCTAAACCCAGCTGTAAACAGTCCATTGTAGGCCCAAGGAAAAGCCCCCAACTCCCTAGACCTAAGGGCTTTTCATTAACCTCTGCCTCCTTGCTCAGACCCCTTATAAATCTGACCCCAAATCCATTTCCTTGTATAGTTTACAAGCCCATGGGAAAGTTGTGGCCCTCGCCGTTCTATCTCAAAAAACAGTCATCTCCTGTTGATGATTAAGTCTGGCTTATTTCCTTCTTTCTCCTCCATTTTCCTAACAGGAGCTATATTTCCACTTCTGGCTTTTTGTTGGTTAGAGACAAGTGTCTCACTGACTTTTCTGTCCAGGCTGGCTTTGAACTTTGATCCTTAGATCTCAGCTTCCTAAGTAGCTAGCATGACAAGCACGAGCCACCAGTGCCTGGCTATCAGATTTTCTTGACAAAATGTTTATTGTCTCCCTGAATAATTAGTGGGGATCTGTGCACTTTGGAGGAGCTTCACATTCTTATTCTGTGCAACTATTCTACATATGTCTTAGTTGATTGGTTTTAGATTAGCCATTTAATGAAAATAAAATGTATTTGGAGAGTTCTGATGCCACTGTCAGTTTATCAGAATCTCTGCAGAAATAAAAATGAAATCATTTAGTGAGTTTCTTTCTCTTAATGGAAAGTCATGCTACAGACAACTTCTTGGGATAATGAAAGGAGCCGGGTGTAAAATGTATACATGCAGTTGGGGAGGTGAGCAGTTTAGTGTGTTTATCTGCTATGTAATTCTCCAACCTAATTAATTTTATGCTAAAATTGATGAACATTTGAAAATTGAGGCCTGATTTTATCATGCATCTTTTTCTTTATTTTTTTAAATGCTGGTACTGGGACTTGCAGTCAGAGCCTAGGCACTGTCCCTGGCACTTTTGGTGATTAATTGGAGATAAGAGTTTCATGTGTAGTCTGACTTCAGATTCCCATGATCCTCAGATCTCAGTCTCCTAAGTAGCTAGGATTATAGCCATGAGCCACCAGTGCCTGGCCCTTCTTTTTCTTTTTGCTTTTTTTAAACAATGTAAATATCTCCATTCAAATATTCCTTCCAGGACAACAGATTACTCCTAATCGAATAAAATTTTGTCTCTGGTAAGACTGAAGTCAGCAGTAATGCTGGAAAAAGGTTTGTGAAAATCTCTTTGCATATCTTTCTATTCTAATCTGGAAATAGCACACAGGTTTTCTGAGTGAGGAAGAAAAGTCTTGTCAATATTAAGTATATAAGAAATAAAGACAGGTTCTCTTCTCCAGTATTTTTCCCTTTCTCTTTTTGTAGGCTGGCTCCAAGAGAAGGAGGGGACAGGAGGGGAGAATTGGGGAGTATGTGAGGGAGCTGTGTCATCTGTCTCTGGCTCAGACCTTAGGGAGCTCCTTGTATGGGAAGTTAGCTTTACTTGAAAGCTAGTGATCTCTAAATGTGATTTCTGGATATTCAATAATATGTTAGTTCTCAAATTCCTGCTGAGTTAATGCTAGAAAGTCTATCTGCAACTCATCTACTTTAATTCGGATCTCTTCAAGGCTTTGCACACTTCTGGGAAGGTCAACGTGGCATTATCTGACATACTGCTGCTTCTGCTTACTTCCTTCAGTACTGGGCCGGTACTGCCATTGTTAAGGTAGATTTGGGAAGCATTCTCAAAATTACATACTCACCTAATTGTATTATTATCTTCAAGTAGTTATACAAAGGGATTTTTAATTCAACATGTGCATTTAGGAGTACAATGCATCTTGATCAATATAATCCTTTCCATCATTCTTCCTCATCTCTCTAAACCCCACCCATCCCTCAGATTTTTTCCCCTTCTAGATTTAATATTATTACTAGTTCACATTGTACAAACCAACATAAACATTATTTTTTTCTTTTATTTTCAGTTTAACAAATCAGTTTATCAGTTGATCAATGCCACCCTTCCATTGTTCTCTCCCATCTTTCCCATCTGTTCATACCCCGGAGTTACAAGGATCTTTTTATACATTTACCCATTAGGTATAATGGCTATAAGTCGGGCTCGGGTCGCCTCCCCTGGCATGGGAATCAAGGCTCAGCTACACTTTTCACCACCCCCTTTCTCACCCTCTCTCCTGGTCACCCTGCCGGCAGGTAGGGCCAGGATGGAGCGGGGAAGTCAGCACTGACCTCACGTGCACGCAGCCGAACGAGAATGCTTACCCACCTCCTTACCAGTAAAGAAAGCCAGGCATACGCGAGTCTCGGAGAAGCTTCAAGAGCTATCTGATTTATTAAGGCGGGGTTAAAGGGAAGTGATAGGAAGGGAAAGGCGATTGGCCAGGACGCCGGTAGGCTGGGAGCTATCACATGATCCCCTCTTGAGCTAACTTCACTCAAAAGCACCTCGCCAGGGAGAGGCTGGGGGGCATGAAGGCTGGCGAGAGAGTTGGGGGCTGGGTGCAAAGCCGGTTCTTCTGGTTCCGGACCCAGAGAACCGTAGCCTGCTTCCGCATTCCCCTAGGGCTGGGGGGAAGGGCGTCAAGTCCCCCGTCAAGTCCAAAGGCTGGATCCCAACAGCTATATGGGACTACCCTTCCTCTCTCCATTTATCCACTCGCCCCTTGACCTCCCTGTCCTTCTCCTGGCAAATTTCAAAAGATCTGGATGGTTACCAGGGTGTTCTAGTGTGAGAAGCTTGGAGATGGGGATGTCACTGAAGAATTAACAAGAAGGAAGTACATATTTTTCATGGGAAGTCATGCCAGAGTGACCTGATTGCTGCAGGTTTATGCTTCTCCTCTGTCATAATTGTGCTAATGACACTGGAACAAGAAGCAGATGGCTTCCTGCTCACGAAACCTTCAGAAACCAGATGGTGTGAGCATCAGAGCCTAGCAGGGACATGTTGATAAGGGATGAGCCAAGGGAGGAGTAGGCCACAGGCCCTGACCATGATTGACCAGGGCTGTGTACCTCAGGTGACCACTGAGTCAAAGATGACCGTGGAGCCCTCGAGCTGATAGAAAACCTCAAAAGATGGTGTCTCTTGGGGCCAGAAGCAGATATCTTCCTCTTCAGCAGTTGTAATACTTGTAGCCTTCTGCATGATACTCAGGTTGACTGCTGGCTGCTTTGTATAAGACTGTAATAGAACTCACAGTAGCTAATGAAATGTGTGCATGTTAAATACAGTCCAGATAATGCAGCAGTGGTCCTCAATGGACACTATATTAAAAATGAACTATACAATTTGTTGGTGCAGATGGGAGGGACGAATAGGAGACAGCAGGGGAATGGACAACATTGTCCAAAAAAAAATATCCTCTTTACCTGACTTGTGTAACTGTGACTCTTCTGTATATCACCTTTACAATAACAATTAAAATGTTAAAGAAATAATACAGATTTTTCAAGTACTCCTGAGGCAGGCTGGATTAGGGAAAAAGAGACAGCAGTCAGGAATTCAGAGACAAACACAATTTAGTGCTGGGCACTGGTGACTCAAACCTGTAATCCTAGCTATGCAGAAGTCTGAGATCTGAGGATCACAGTTTAAACCATCCCAGGCAGGAAAGCCTGTAAGGCTCTTTAAAAGGCAAAGGGACGGGCTGGGAATATGGCCTAGTGGTAAAGTGCTTGCCTCGTATGTATGAAGCCCTGGGTTCGATTCCTCAGCACCACATATATAGAAAAAAAAAGCCAGAAGTGTCACTGTGGCTCAAGTGGTAGAATGCTAGCCTTGAGCAAAAAGAAGCCAGGGACAGTTCTCAGGCCTTGAGTTCAAGCCCCAGGACTGGCAAAAAACAAAACAAAAGGCAAAAGGACAACACTAAGGCCCTGAGTTTAAACCTCTTCACACACACACACACTTACTTCTTGAAACCCTCACAGCGAGCCAACCATGGACTGTTTCTGTCAGGGTCTCAGCAAGAACCCAGTGGTAACTCAAAGGGAATTTATTTAGGTGGCTATGGAGAATTTATTTAGGTGGCTATAGAGATCTGCGTTCAGCTTCAGAATAAAAGTCGCATGGGCAGTAGGTGAGCGTCAGCATGTTTCTCAGGTGGAAACTGAGGGTTTGGCCCCAGTCCCTCTTCAGCGTTCATTACCTCCTTTGCAATCAGCCTGTGGTCTTGAGCTGGCAGTAGCTTTGGCTGAATAAAGCCACCTGCATGTTAAATCTGATCTGTAGGACAAAGTAAGGAACCTGGTCTTCTGAGGACAGCTATGAAGGGTGCTCCCAGCTTCAGAGACACCCATCCAATAAGCACAGGTCTTTAAGGCTTCAAATCCCCTCTTTTCACTCTGTCTTCCTTTTCTTCTTTACAGGGATTAATCCCAAGAGCCTTTTTATCTTCCTTTCTTCCCTAGCTCCCTTCCTCCTCTCTCCCTCCTCTCCCTTCCTCTCTCTTCCTTCCTTTTTTCACTTCCCTTCCTTCCATTTCCTTCCTTCCCTCCCTTCCTCTTTCCCTCCCTTCTTTCTTTTTTCTTCCTTTTTTCTTTCTTCCTCTCTCTCTCTCTCTCTCTCTCTCTCTCTCTCTCTCTCTCTCTCTCTCTCTTCTCCCTCTCTCTCTCTCCCTCTCTCTCTCTCATGCTGGACCTAGGGCTTGAACTAGGGCCTCATGCTCCCTGTTAGCTTTTTTTACTGAAGGCTAGGTAGCATGTTACCACTTGGGCTCTACTTCTGAAATTTGGTGACTAAATGGAGATAAGACTCTCATTGACCTTTCTGGCCAGGATGGCTTTGAACTGCTGTCCTCAGATCTGAACCTCCTGAATTATTGGTGAATTATTGGTGTTGGTTACCAGCACTGGTCCAAAGAGCCTTTTCTGATAAAGCTGCTGCACACGAATCTCCATGAAGTGAGGATTTTTTGTTGTTCTTTTGGTGTATGTGTGTTTGTATTTAAAAAAAAAAATTTTTCTTCCTGTGTGGAAGATGGAATCTAGGGATTTTCATGTGCTAGACAGGTGTCTATCATCCTGAGCTTCCACTTTAGAGTCTGATTCTTGGAGAACCCTGCTCACAATACCCTCTTGACCTGAAGAAGTAGATACGAGGTGTTTATAATCCTAGCTACTCAGGAGGCTGAGATCTGAGGGTTGAGGTTTGAAGTCATCCCAGGCAGAAAAGTTCATGAGATGCTTATCTCCAGTTAACCAGAAAAAAAAAAAAAAAAACAGAAGTCGAGCTGTGGCTCAAGTGGTAGGATACCAGTTTTGAGCAAAAAAGCTATGGGACATAACCTAGACCTTGAGTTGGAGACTTAGTACAGACATGCAGACACACACACACACACACACACACACACACACACACACACACACACACACACTAATGAAGCTATATGGAGTGATGAAAGCAGACTTTAGTGAATGCTGCAGGCTCCAGAAGGGTTAACAGGGTCACAGATGACTGACTGTTCAAGGAACTCTGCAGGTGAGAGGGGCAGATTCTCCACTATTCTTCTAGCCACTACTTTCCACCCCACCTGTCTGCCTGCCTTTTTATGGGGGGTGGGGCTTGAACTCAGTGCTCTTGTTTAGCTTTTATACTCAAAGCTGGCTCTCTACCACTTGAAGCACACCTAGACTTCTTGCTTTTTTGCTGGTTCATTGGAGATAAGCGTCTCAAGGACATTCCTACCTGGGCTGGCTTCAAACCAGGATCCTCAAAACTTAGCCTCCTGAGTAGCTTGGATTTGACACATACACCTCCAGTGCTTGGCTCAGACACAGAATTTCAGTCTCCAGGTCTGTGATCCTACCCACTGCTCCACACTGTATTCTGATTTCCAGAATTTTTGTATCTTCAAGGACTTCTGTGACCATCTAGTCCAGCCCTTCTGTCTCCTCCATTATCTCTCCTTCCATTTCTGGGCAGTCAAGAATCACAAGGTATTTGCTGAGCATCTTTTAAGTCTTCTCAGTATCTGGTATATGTTCATGGGAGCAAATGCCTGTAAATTGTCCTAACTGCTTTTCATGTTTGCATGGGGCCTGAGAAGCAAGGGGAAGGCTAGAAATTGAATGAGGGCTATCACCAAATCCTTGCTGAGTGTCTGTCTTTGTTCAGAGCTCTGGGTGAGTCTCATTTAATTGACTAACAAGTTTTGAAGGCAGGAATAAAATGTCCAGCAGTTGTTTGAACTGGAGATTCTCATTATGTGACATGGCAGATATAAAAGCCCACTTTCCCTTAGCTTTTCATTCAAGGCTGGTGCTCAACTACTTGAGCCACAGCTTTATTGGTGGTTAATTGGAACTTTTCTGATTGTGCTGGCTTTGAACTGTGATGCTCAGATCTCAGCTTCTGAGTAACCAGGATTATTACCTAGCTATGTGGATTGATCTGGCATGTTGCATTGACTTATCCTTTGAGTCAGCCTCCTCTCTCTTCCAACCCAACCCCCTCCCGTGGGCACTTCTGCATCCAAGCACATCCACAGTGACATTCTTTTCTAATTCAAGCCTTCCCTGTTCTTCCCTCATGGCAGAAACCTTTACACAAGATAGCAGAGGTTTTTCCAGCAAGGATTTTTGGTAATATCATGGTTCATATTTCAATTAATTATTTTTGTTTTGTTTTGTTTTGCCAGCCCTGGGGCTTGATCTCAGAGCCTGAGCACTATCCCTGGCTTCTTTTTGCTCAAGGCTAGTACTCCACCATTTGAGCCACAGTACCACTTCCAGCTTTTTCTATATATGTGGTGCTGAGGAATCTAACCCAGGTCTTCATGTATATGAGGCGAGCACTTTACCACTAGGCTATATTCCCAGCCCTAACTAATTAATTTTTTAATGGAAGATCTTGGGGTTGAACTCAGGGCCTGAGTGCTGCCCCTTAGCTTCTTTGCTCAGGCTGGTGCTCTACTATGTGAGCCCCAGCTCCACTTTCAGCTTTTTACTAGTTAATTGGAGATAAGAGACTCACAGACTTTCCTACCTCAGCTGGCTTCGGACTACAATCCTCAGATCTCGGCTTCCTAAATAGCTATGATTACAGATGTGAACCACTGGGGCCCAGCTCTTGGGGAATATTCTTAAATCTAATACTTCCCAGCTTTATTCATTCATATAATTTGTTCTTCTATGAAATTACCTCATTTATTTGTTTTGTCTCTCCAGCTAGAATAAATGTGTTGTAAGGCTAGAGGCTCTGTCTGGTTTTATTGCTGTTATACTGAGCATGAGAGGTGCTCAATAAATGATTTTTGAGAAGATGAAGAGGCAAGTAAATTCATGAGCTCTATCCGAGGGCCATGCCTGTGCTGTAGAGACAGCTCTCAGCTGGTCTCCTCTTGGCTATAGTGATCCAAACAGGGACTGAGAGTACAGTGCAGGTCACTTCTGCAAAGGCTCCTGGAAAGTGGCCAACTGGGTAAAACTAACAGGAACCCATTTATGAATAAGAATTTGAGCAGTTCTTCATGTATTTATTAGCTACTTATACTTCTTCTTTTGGAATTGTTCATTTGGCCAATTATCAATTGAATTATTTATTCTTTTGGGTTTTTTGTGGGGGGGGATTTGTTTTTGTTGTTTGGTTGTTTGGGGTCAGTAATGAAGCATAAGCCCAGGGCCTTGAACTCTCCCTTAGTTTTTTCACTCAAGATTGATGCTCTATCACTAAGTCAGACCTCTACTCCCAGCTTTTTGATAGTCAATTGGTAATGAGGCTCATGTGTGCTCCTGACTGGGCTAGATTGAAACTGAGATCATGAGATCTCAACCTCCTAAGGAGCTAAGATTACAGTCCATGAGCCACAGGCACCCAGTTTATTTATTCTTTATTGCTTTATTTTTGGAGTTCTTTTTACACTCTGTATTTTAATCTTTTATCTGATGAATAGTTGGCAGACAATTTTTTTCCCATTCAGTAGGTTTTCTGTTTTCTTTGGTCATTGTTTCCTTTTTCATGTAGAGGCTTTTAAATTTGATGCAATTCTCATTTTCAATCTTCATTCTTGTTATCTGACCAGTTAGAGCTCTGTTCATAAAAATGTTACTTTTGCTTATATCTCCAAGAGTTTTTCCTCTAGTAGTTTTAAAGTTTTTATATTAAGACCTTTGGGGGTTGGAGAAATGGCTCCCTTGATAGAGCACCAGCCAATGAGTGAAAGCATCCAGTACTGAATTTGAATCCTGATCTCGAACCAAAGGAAAGAAAGAAAGAAGGAAGGAAGGAAGGAAGGAAGGAAGGAAGGAAGGAAGGAAGGAAGGAAGGAAGGAAGGAAGGAAGGAAGGAAGGAAGGAAGGAAAGAAAGAAAGAAAGAAAGAGAGGAAAGAAAGGATCTTTGGTCCAGTTAGAATTTAATTTTGTATAAGGAAAGAGATAGGAGTCTAGTTTCAGCCTTCTATATGTAGATGTGCAGTTTTTCCAACATCATTTATTGAAGATTTTTTTTCTTCAATGTAGCTTTTTGACATCTTAGTTAAAGATCAGATGGCTGTATCAATTTGGTCTGATTTTTAGGTTTTCTATTCTATTCCATTGATCTGTATGTCTGTTTTTGTGCTGGTACCATGGTTTGTATTTGTTACTGTAGCTTCATGGTTCAGTATGAAATCAGGTATCATGAGACCTTTACAGTCAGAATCACTGTAAGAAAACCATGACAACAAATGCTGGTAAAGGTATGAAGAAAAGGGTGGGATACATTATGGTGGGATGTAAATTGATGCAACCACCATGGAAATCAGTATAGAGGTTCCTTAATAAAATTTAAGATGTATCTATGGCTTAGGTTTGTAATCCTAGCTACAAGATGCTGAAATATGATGACTGAGCTTTGGAGTAGTTCAGGCATACAAATCCTAGACTCTTATCTCCAATTAGATAGCAAAAAGAAAAATGTGGAGTCCTGGGTCCAGCGGCAAAACATCAGCCTTGAGTGATAAAGCTAAGGAAGAGCTTGAGGCCCTAAGTTCAAGCCAGAGTACTGTCACACACACACACACACACACACACACACACACACACACACACACACACACAAATTGAAGAGAGAACTATTATATAATCTTGTTATACCACTCTTGAGCATGTATCACAAGGAATGTAAGTCAATACCTAATTGAAATACTTTGAATACCCATGCTTCTAGCAGCAATATTCACCATCACCAAACAATGACACCAGCCCAGATGTTCATCTGCCTATCAAGTGATGAAGAAAGAATATGTGATGAACAAAATTATATCATCTGCAGGAAAATAGATGGAACTATAGATTATCATGTTAAGTGAAATCAGTCAAACGGGGAAAGACAAATATGTTCTCTCTCATATGTGGAAACCAGTCTTCAAAAAATTGAATGACAGGGGCTAGGAATATGGCCTAGTGGTAGAGTGCTTGTCTAGCATGCATGAAACCCTGGGTTCTATTCCTCAGCACCACATATACAGAAAAAGCTGGAAGTGGCACTGTGGCTCAAGTGGTAGAGTGCTAGCCTTAAGCAAAATAAATAAATAAATGAAAATAAAAGATTCCAGGGACAGTGCTCAGACCCTGAGCTCAAGCCCCAGGACTGGCAATATATGTATCAGCTAAGTGCCAGTGCCTTATGCCTATAATCCAAGCTACTACTCAGGCTGAGATCTGAGGATTGTAGTTCAAAGTCAGCTGGGGCAGGGAAGTCTAAGAGACTCTTGCCTCCAATAAACTACAAAAAAAGCAAGAAATAGAACTGTTGCTCAAGTGGTAGAGCACTAGCCTTGAGTAAAAGAAACTCAGAGATAGCACCCAGGCCCTGAGTGCAAGCCACAGGACCAGCACCAAAAAGAAAAAGAAGGAAAGGAGAGAGAGAAGGATGAAGGGAGGGAGGGAGGGAGGGAGGGAGGGAGGGAGGGAGGGAGGAAGGAAGGAAGGAAGGAAGGAAGGAAGGAAGGAAGGAAGGAAGGAAGGAAGGAAGGAAGGAAGGAGAAGGAAGGAAGGAAAGAAGGAAAAGGAAAGAAGGAAGGAAAGGAAAGAAGGAAGAAAGCAAGGAAGGAAGGAAGGGAAAGGAAAGAAGAAGGAAGGAAGGAAGGAAGGAAGGAAAAGGAAGGAAGAAGGAAGGAAAGAAAGGAGGGAAAGAAGGAAGACAGAAGGAAGGAAGGGGAAAGGAAAGGGAAGGAATGAAATGTAAAGTGGGTTCTCTTTGTGAGTGGGTGTCTGGGAAAATGAAAGGAGGGTGTGTGTGTGTTCAGAGGTAAATATGGTCAAAGTGTTTTACAGATATATATGACAATAGAATAATGAGGCCTGTTTAGGGAGAGTGTGAAGGGGTGAATTTGATTGGCATAAATTGTATGCATGTAGGGAAGCAGCACAATGATACCTCTTTATACAGCTAATATAGGCAATAAAGAATGGAGAGAGGGAAAAAGAAGGATCTAGTGCTCTGATGGATAAAGGACACTTTACTGCTTTTTCTTCACTTAAGCTGACAATATTTCCTAAGGCAAAATTTTCAAGCCCATTACTTTGTCTATTTTACGAGTCATCAGAGGGTCTATGGTCGATCTTGGCTGTCAGAAGATTAAACAAATGTAATTCCCTAATTAGCTTCTGGATGGAAATTGCATCCAGCCATGAACTGTGAGAGATTCATGATGGTTTCTGAACTTTGGGCCAGAGAAGGAGTTAGGGCCATCATTGAAAAGGCATAAATTTAGTTTCAATGTTTGGGAAAAGAAAAAAAAACTTCTTTGTCATATAAATCAGGCAATTGGATGATCTGATTAATGATCCTGAAATACCCATTTGATGTTTTATAAGATGGCTAGAAATTGTAAGAAGAAAGGATGAGTAGAAAATGAGAAAAAATAACAACAAAATAAACAACAAAAAAGTCACTTAGGTTGTATCTTTCCTACCACTAACTTCCCAGATGACCTATAACAAAGAGAAGCTCAGGTTCATACACAGATAAATTTAAAAAGTATAAAATTCCACTTAAATGCAGTATTAAAATGCATCTTGTGCTTTAAAAAGTATAATTAAGGAGGGATGCCTGTGTTAAAGTTGGTGAAGTGTATTCATCTACAGCAAGAAGCTCAATTAATTTTCATGTCTGCAAAAATGACACAGACCCATATAGAAAACATCTCTCACATTCCTGGAGCTTTTCTTTACCCCTTTCCTCTTAATATCATCTAGAAGTAAGCCTCCTAAAGCGGGTGCATGGTTTTGAACTTCACATAAACTAAACCACACAGAATACATCAAATCTGGTTTATTTTGTTCAACTCAATGTCTTTGAGAATTATGCATATTTGGGGTTTGACAGTAATTTATCTTTTAATTTATTTCTATGTCATATTCTATTGTAGTTGGCTAGTTGGAGATATGAGTCTCATGAACTTTTTTTCCCCAGAGGAACTATGATCCTCAGATCACAGCCTCCTGAGTAGCAAGGAATACAGGCTAGAGCCACAGCTACACACACACACGCACATACACTTTATATATACATATATATACATATATATATATACCTAGTTTCCTATTGAACAACATTTGGATTATTTTTAATGTTGACCTGTTATGAATCAAGTTGTAATAAGTACTTCAATTAGTTTTGGAAATGTTTTTGTATTTTCTAACCCGTTATGTATTTCTAGAAGTTGAGGGTTTGGAATTGTGGACTAGGGTTTCTTATGTCAAGAGTGAGACATTTTTAAACACAGTAGCTCTCATTGACCATCCACACAGAAGATATCCCCAAAGTCCCAAATCTTGCATAATGTTATGTAATTTATCTAACCTAAATAATAAGAAAATGTTCCATAGATGATCAGTTCCTTCTCATTCATGATGAGTTAAAAAACAAAAGTAGGAGTTTAATAGCCAGTGTGCATATGCCCTAAGCTATAGATGGAGACTTGAGTCTCTCTCTATGTCTCTCTGTCTTTGTCTCTGTCTCTCTCTCTTTAGGCCCCAAAACAGGACTCAAACTTGGTACCTGATGCTTTTACTCATTCACTAGCACTCTGGCAATGGAGCCATGCATCTAACCTCTGTGCCCTAAGCTTTGTGCAAGATTCTACCTGTGAACCCTCATTACAACACCTTACAACATAAACAACACTATTTTATCTCATTTTTTCCAAGCTATGATCGAATATGGAAAGATATTTCAATACTAAGTACTCAAATAATGTGAGAATATCAGTCCTTCAAGAACCATAGACTCAGAGAGTAGAATTTCAGAATAGATGGAGTTGGTGGTATGGGTTAAGATAGAGATAGAGTATTGAGGGGTCTTGGTGCCCAAATCAATTGAGCCTTGGGAAGAGGGCATGAGAACTGGTATAGGGCATGGCTTCCTACTTGGATGACAGACTGAAGGTATGAGTGATGCCTAGACTCAGGGCGACCTGCTAAATGCTAATTCCTTTGTTATGTGCTAGAATTTCCCTTCCTCTTATTCTTCTTTTAAAAGTATTGTTATTATAAAGATGATGTACAGGGGCTGGGGATATAGCCTAGTGGCAAGAGTGCCTGCCTCGGATACACGAGGCCCTAGGTTCGATTCCCCAGCACCACATATACAAAAAACGGCCAGAAGCGGCGCTGTTGCTCAAGTGGCAGAGTGCTAGCCTTGAGCGGGAAGAAGCCAGGGACAGTGCTCGGGCCCTGAGTCCAAGGCCCAGGACTGGCCAAAAAAAAATAAATAAAAAAAATAAAGATGATGTACAGAGAAGCTACATTTAACATAAGTTGGATAAAGAGTACATTTCTTTTAGAACAATGTCATCCTTAAGCCTGTTTTGTTTTCTGTCTGCCTGTACTGGGGCTTACACTCAGGGTCTGGGCACTGTCACTGATATTTTCTACTCAAAGCTGGCATTCTACAACGTAAACCATACTTCCACTTCCAGTTTTTTGCTATTCAACTGGAGGTAGGAGTCTCTTGGATTTGTTTGTCAAAGCTGACTTTGAACCATAATCCTCAGGTCTCACCTTCCTGAGTAGCTGAATTATATGTGTAATACCAGCTCTCAGCTAAAACCGTGTCTCCTACATTATTCATTCTTTGGGATACCTTTTGAGCTGTTTCTCCAGGGAACAGCAATAATAGGATGCTCACATTTCACCTTCAAGGGAGATTGGAACATGTCCTCATCTCCTTACTGGAGTTCCATTTGAAGTCTGGTTCATAAAAGAATAAGGTAGATAATAAAATATCCTTATCCATATTTAAATTTTTCAGGAAACATCATTTACGAACTGCTTCCAGTAATTTCAAGTAACTTAAATATACTGTAAGCAAAGTGTTTGTCCCCATTTGTTTGCTTAAATGAGAAAAATATCATCCAAAGACTGAATTAATGTAATGGTCAGTTTATCTGTATCTCCAAAAAATACTGAGACCACTGAGGAATGTTCCTTTCCATTTACAGGAATTTTGGAGAGGTGCATTTGTCCCCTAGATGTGTCAGAAAGTTCAGGAATGGGTTTCTGCCAGGTGCTAGGGGCAGCTCACACCTGTCACCCTAGCTTCAGGAGGCTGAGACCTGAGGAGCATCATTTGAAACCAGCTTGGAGGGCAGGAGAGTTTGTGGGATTCACTTAACCAATTAATCAGCAAAATGCTGAAAGTGATGAAGCTCAAGTGGCAGACCATGAACTTTGAGCAAACAAAAGCAAGCAAGACTAGGAGGCCCTGAGTTCAAACTCAAATACCAACACACACACACACACACACACACACACACACACACACACACGAATGGATACCTGGAGTATAACAGAGGCACACCCTTCTTTACTCCAGATTCTCATACTTCAGTTCTGGGAATCCAGGAAGTGAACAATACTTGCAAAAGAGAGCAGAGATAGATGCCCAAGGATAGCAATTGGTTTACTGGTTTTTAGTGTAGGAGAAGTCTGGAGTTAGACACACTGAGTGTGGCTCCTGGCACCCAAAGGATACTGACGGTGTGTGTTGGGGAGGAGTTGTCTTACCTTTTAGGAATACATTGCCCTTTCCTCCTTCCCTTCTTTTCCTTCCTTCATTCCTTCTTTCCTTCATTCCCTTCCTCCCTCCCTCCTTCACTCCTTCTTTCCTACCTTTCTTTTTCCTTCTCTCTGTCTTCTTTCTTCCATGTATTGGTTGGTTGGTTGATTGATTGATTGATTGTTGTGCTCTTACTGGGACTTGAACTCAGGTCCTGGGTGTTGTTCCTTAGCTAATCACTCAAAGTTAGCACTCTACCACTTGAGCCACAGCTCTACTTTGGTCTTTTTGTGGTTAACTAAAGAGTCACACAGATGTTTCTGTCCAGGTTGACTTTGAACTGCGATCCTCAAATCCCAGTCTCCTGAGTAATTAGGATTTACAGATGTGATACACCTAAACCAAACTTTAAAGGATAGTGTTAGTCATCCCAGAATTCCGCAGGACATAGAGCAGGTGCTCCAAAAACATAAGTTGAATAATGAATGAATGGATGAGCCTAGAAATATCTTTCTAGAATGCCCCAACTCTGCCCAGCCCTGTGTGTTCCTGGTGTTTCTCAGGAAGAGCCACATGTGGTTTCTGGGCCTCTGGTAGCAGCTGCAATGCTGGACAAGGTGGGCAGGTAGCCTCATTCAAGAAAAGTCTGTCATCTGAAATTTTAAACTCATTGTGACAAACAGACCATCTGAAGAGAATGGTGCAAACTATTATTTGTTTCTTAGTTTGGGTTCTAGAAAAGCTATGTTGGGCCTCTTGTAAGGCAGAGATGCCTTAACTCTAATGAAGGACCAAGCTGGGATTCTTCATGTCTTTATTGAATACATTACTGCTTGATTCTAAAGTCTGATTGTACTCAGAGCCTGGCACCAGCCTCAGGAAGGTCAGAAGCTGGTACAGAAGTTGGTGATGGAGCCATAGCTGATGAACAGTTAAACAGTGTATGATTCCTTCCTTCCTTCCTTCCTTTTTTCCTTTCTTTCTTTCCTTCTTGTTTTTATTTTATTTTTATCACCAAGATGATGTTCAGAGAGGTTACAGTTACATAAGTCAGATAATGAGTACATTTCTTTTGAACAGTGTCACCCCTTCTCTCCTTTACTCCCAGTTTTTCCCCTCCCAACCCCCTCTCCCCCTTAAATTGTATAGTTCATTTCCAACATAGTGTCACTGCTGAATTAGTTCACCCTTTGTCCCACTGTTTCTGTCTCCCCTTACCCTCCACAAAACAGATAAACTTGCACATAAAACAAAAGGTTCAGAAATCAAATACAGCAACAAAAGGGCAAACAAATAGAGAAAAAAGAAAAGAAAAAAAAGAACCACAAAAAGTAAAATAAAAATAAAATAAAAAACCTCTTGTTTCCATTCTTGGACTTCATTTCGATAAGCATCATTTTATATGATTATATGCACATAGTTATTGAGCCCTTGTGATCCTCTCCTAAGAATATTCTCCTTTGGTCTCAGAATGTTTAGAGTCCTGTTTAATTTATCATGCCCAAGTGTAATTTTTTGCCTTTTACTGTGCATTGGGTTTACTTACAGATTTATAGGCCCATTCTAATAATTACGTATGAGGGAACCATGCAGCCTGTGTTTCTTTGGGTCTGGCTTACTTCACTTAATATAATTTTTGGTTATTTATTTATTTTTATCAGTACCATGGCTTGAACGCATGGCCTGGGTACTGTCCCTTTTTCATTCAAGGCTGATGCTCTACCACTCAAGCTGCCATTTCACTTTTAGCTTTTTGCTGATTAATTGGAGATAAGAGTGTCATGTAATTTGTTGCCTAGATTGGTGCCAATCTAATCCTCAGATCTCAGCCTCCTGTGTAGCTAGGCTTAGAGACACCACCACGCAGCTGGTGTATGTGGTTTACAAACAAAAAAAATGAAGGAAGAAAAAAGGAGGAAGGAAATAAAGAAGATAAGATAAAGAGAGAAAGAAAGGAAGAAAGGAAGGAAGGAAGGAAGGAAGGAAGGAAGGAAGGAAGGAAGGAAGGAAGGAGGAAGGAAGGAAGGAAGGAAGGAAGGAAGGGAGGAAGGGAGGGAGGGAGGGAGGGAGGGAGAATGGAGGGAAGGAGGGAGGGAAAGAAGGAGGGAGGGAGGGAGGAAAGGAAAGAAGGAAGGAAGGACGAACGGAAGGAAGGAAGGAAGGAAGGAAGGAAGGAAGGGAGGGAGGGAGGGAGGAATGGAGGGAGGGAGGGAGGGAAAGAAGGAGGGAGGGAGGGAGGAAAGGAAAGAAGGAAGGAAGGACGGACAGAAGGAAGGAAGGAAGGAAGGAAGGAAGGAAGGAAGGAAGGAAGGAAGGGAGGGAGGGAGGGAGGGAGGGAGGGAGAGAAAGAGGGAGGGAGGGAGAGAAAGAGGGAGAGAGAGAGGAAAGGAAAGAAGGAAGGAAGGAAGGAAGGAAGGAAGGAAGGAAGGAAGGAAGGAAGGAAGGAAGGAAGGAAGGATCATTCCTGCTCATCATTTTCCAGCCAAGTTGTTTAAAGTGGGGAAGCCCCCATATTTTCAAAGTGGCTATGGGATTTACCTCCCGCCCCCACACATAGGAAAAAAAGAAAAACAGCTAAGTCCTGTCCAGGTGACTCACACCTGAGATCCTAGCAACTCTAGAGGTTGAGATCTGAGGATTGTGGTTCAGAGCCAGCTGGGGCAGGAAAGACCTTGAGACTCTCCTTTCCAATGAAGCAGCAAAAAGCCAGAAGTAGAACTGTGGTTCAAATAAAAGAGCACCAGCTTTGAGCAAAAAAGCTAAGCAAAACCATGCAAGGTCCTGAATTCAAACCTTAATATGGATACAAAAATAAAAGAGAGAGAGAGAGAGAGAGAGAGAGAGAGGAGAGAGAGAGAGAGAGAGAGGAAGGAAGGAAGGAAGGAAGGAAGGAAGGAAGGAAGGAAGGAAGGAAGGAAGGAAGGAAGGAAGGAAGGAAGGAAGGAAGGAAGGAAGGAAAGACAGTCAAGAGGAGAAGTCCTTTTTAAAACATTGCCTTTTCTCAATACTTTCTCCTTGTTTTCCATTTACCTGTTTATAAACTTGTTGAGTTGTTTGGAGAAAGTTGAAAACCACATACCACATAAGAGGATAAATTCTTCTCCTCCCCCACAATCAAATCTTTATCTAGAAGAAAAAAAAAGAAAATTTACCTTAGGTGTAGAAATGCTTGGTGAATAAAATTAATAGCATCATCTAAATAAAATGTGTTCAGTCCAATGCATATAGATGTTGTGTCAACAAGACAAATGGACTCAGTAATGGAAGTATCTCTGTGGACAAAAATGCATAATAATGTAATTACTTTGCAAACTAAATGCTCTAAGTTGGTTTAATCATCCTGTTCACACCATAATGTGAAGTGATTTAGTGGATAAAATGAATCCACTTACAAATTGTTTTATGGTCATAATGGAGCCCTTTGGTAGAATGTGAATTGATGATAATAATTTTATGGGCAAATGATTTTTCAATTAAAATATCTTCTCCCAGACAAAATGGGAAGGTTACAAATGGCTCGCAATAACCACATGCCAAGTAGGGCCAAGAGGGCTGACATCTGTACTAACCAAAGCCTCAACCCAAAGCCTTGACACCACACACACACACACACACACACACACACACACACACAATGATTTTGATCAGATCTATAATTTCATTCCCTCTCATTGGAGAAGTATTGGCTTATTGCCTTTACTGACTCAATACTGAAAATGTAACCTACTGATCAACCTACAATCAACAGTTGCCTTGTGTTTTTTCCGTGCCTTAATTGACAATGATTGTATTATCATTAATAGATACTCAGAGTAGTTTTAATAAGTACTTAAAACTAATTCTGTTAGTTAACTACATTATCTTTTGTGCAATAATTATTGTGTCCATGAAAATGAAAGAAATCACTATAACATTGTGATTGTGTGTGTGTGTGTGTGTGTGTGTGTGTGTGTGTGTTGGGGGTTGAACTCAGGACCTGGACACTTGAGCCATAGCTCCACTTCCAGCTGTTTTGATTGGACTTTCCTGTTTCTGTCTGGATTGGCTTTTAACTTCAATCCTTAGATCTCAGCCTCCTGAGTAACTTGGATTACAGGTAGGGAACCACTAGCACCTGGAAACAGTAACTATTATGTTCTATAATTTCAGGGGTGTAATGGAAAAATGAATGATTTTTTAAATTTATGAGGGAAATAGTCATAATGCCTTTCTTTCTTCTTTCTTTCCCTTTTTTTAATGATACTATCTTATTAACTGTTATCTTATTAACTTATTAGCTTATTAGCTGTTTCAAAGTACTCAGGTGCTTGGAATAGCCCCTTGTCTGGTGACCTGGCCTTGTTAGGGAGAAGAACTGTGCTGTCAAACAGCTCTGTTGGTCTCCTTTCTAAGGCCAATCACATGAGGGAAGGGTCCTAGGGTATTTTTGCCTACACTCATGCTAGCCAGAGAGATGGAAGGAAGGTCAGGTCCCTGCTTGCCAGTACTGTCTGCTGATCATCCATCCTCTCCTCTGAACCGCTTCATTTCTGTCCCTGTTATGAGTTACATCTTCTTGCAGGACTTTTCTTTTTCTGTGCCCATCCTGGGGCTTGAACTCAAGGCCTGTACACTCAAGGCTAGTGCTCTACCACTTGAGCCATAACAGCACTTCTGTTTTTTTGGTGATTCTTTGAAGGTAAAAGTCTCACTGATTTTTCTATGTGGTCTGGCTTTGCACTGTGGTCCTCAGATGTCAGCCTCTAGAGTAGTTAGGGTTACAAGTATGAGGCATCAGTGCCTGGCTTCTTTCAGAACTTTCTTTTCTGGAATCTAGACTCACTGAAATTGAATCGTGTGTGTGTGTGTGTGTGTGTGTGTGTGTGTGTGTGTGTGTGTGTGTGTGTGTGTTCAGAATCTTGAACTCCAGTTCTTGTATTCTCACTTGGCCTTTTCCACTCTAGGCTGGTGCTCTATCACATGAGCCACACTTTCACTTCGGCCTTTTGCTGGTTAATTGAAAAGAAAAATCTCATGGACTTTCTTGCTTGGGCTAGCTTCAAATCACAATCCTTAGCCTCCTGAGGATCTAGGATTACCAATATGAGCCACTGACGCCCAGCTTTGAAGCTAACCTCATTTAAGATTGCATAGAGGGACTAGGGATATGGCCTAGTGGCGAGAGAGCTTGCCTCATATACATGAGGCCCTGGGTTTGATTCCCCAGCACCACATATACAGAAAATGGCCAGAAGTGGCACTGTGGCTCAAGTGGCAGAGTGCTAGCCTTGAGCAAAAAGGAAGCCAGGGACAGTGCTCAGGCCCTGAGTCCAAGGCCCAGGACTGGCCAAAAAAAAAAAAAAAGATTGCATAGAGAAGTGGCAGGTCCCGACAGGTTTGATGCATAGTTAATTATGCAAATAGGAGACAGAAGAATGTGAATGAGAAAAATGGTTTGTTCTGGGAAGTCTAAAAACCAATGGATCTATTTTCAGATGGTCACAAGCTGATACTCAGTACTCCCTACTGGGTGAAGCATAGTTTGCCCTATGGGTCATGCTCTACTCTGCCTCATCTATAATATGTATTGAGGTCCAGGGCTGAGGCAAAGAGGTGAAGTAAAGGTTCGGTCTCTATCTTAGCACTCTGCCTCAAAGTCCAATCCCCTGGCCCTACTACAAACCCTTTCACCTGAATTTCAGACCTGTAGTCCTTTCCATGAACAGTGAGGTCTAGTGGTAGTGTTATAAATATGCTCCCCCCCCCAAACCATTGGAGTCACAATGATAGACACAAAAATAAAGAAGTACAAAAGCGAGGCAAAATTTACTTCTGCAGAAGCGTGGGCCATCAGCCAAAACCCAAGCCTGCTCCTCTATTTATCCCTAATGTGGCAGGTCTGCCCCTTTGCTCTGATTGGTCGAGCTCAGATTCAAAATAGGCTAAGGTATATTTACATACAGTGACTTTGAAATACAATTAACAGTATACAAGTAATCTCAAAATATACCAACACCCTCTGTTATTATTTGAACAATCTGGGGCACATCATAATTCCATCTTGAAAGGAAACCAGCTGAAGACAAAACCTCACGTTTCAAAAACCCTTCCTTATCCCAAAGCAGTTCCTCTTTTCCTTAACAATAGCCAAGTTACCAGTACAAAGCAGGTACTATTGAACAATTCCCTTTGAAATAATTTTTTTCCCTCACAGTAGGGCAGCAGATGAACAGGATATTGATCTGAATTAAAGAACTCTATTTCATGTGTAATCTTTTTCTATTCTCACAACAGCCTGATAAGGTTTCCTCTCTCTCTCTCTCTCTCTCTCTCTCTCTCTCTCTCTCTCTCTCTCTCTCTCTCTCTCTCCTCTCTCTCTCTCTCTCTCTCTCTCTCTCTCTCTCGACTGTAGCCTGCCCAAGGTTGCTTAATGAGCCTGGGAGCTCAAGTTCAGTTAACTCAAAAGGCTGTGTTCTTGCTCCCACACTAATGAGATGTTTTGAAATAGAAATCAACACGTTCACCCACTTAGTCCTCTTTCAGTCATTGAGCATTTCTCAGGCAAGTGTTTATGACCAGAATGAATGGATGCACAGATGAACAAGGCACAATTGTAGTACTTCAGAAGTTTCTAGCTGAAGTATCCAAGAAAGGAAAGAAATGGATAAGTTTAGAACAGAATGTCCTTAGAATTTGTTTTCTTTCAGGAAGATTGTGTGTGTATGTGTGTGTGTGTGTGTGTGTGTGTGTGTGTGTGTGTCTGTGTGTGTGTGTCACTCTTACTTGGTGTTTTTGTTCAAGGCTGACACTTGAGTCACACCCCTCCTTCCATCTTGTTGCTGGTTAACTGGAGGTCAGAGTCTTTCAGACTGTCTTTCTCTAATCGCTTCAAATTTTGATTCTCAGATCTCAGCATCCTAAATATCAGTACGACAGGTGTGAGCCACCAGTGCCCAGCTCTGCAAAAGTCACCTCTTACCTTGGGACAAAATCTTACCACAACAGAGCATGAAGCCCTGGCCATGTGTGGCCACCCAATATTTAACTCCCCTGTTTTCTGAACCAAGAGCTAAGCTCTGGTAGTCAATGACCAGTGCCTGACCAGAAGATGGTTTTTCACTGGGACAGAGTGAAGGAAGGGGTGACATTGTTCAAAAAGAAATGTACTCATTACTTGACTTATGAAACAGTAACCCTTTTCTACATCACCTTTAAAATAATTTAAAAAGGGATTTAAGGGGCTGGGGATATAGCCTAGTGGCAAGAGTGCCTGCCTCGGATACACGAGGCCCTAGGTTCGATTCCCCAGCACCACATATACAGAAAACGGCCAGAAGCGGCGCTGTGGCTCAAGTGGCAGAGTGCTAGCCTTGAGCAGGAAGAAGCCAGGGACAGTGCTCAGGCCCTGAGTCCAAGGCCCAGGACTGGCAAAAATAAATAAATAAATAAATAAATAAAAATAATAAAAAGGGATTTAAAAGATGGTTTTTCAAAACCACATAAGAAGAGAATAGTCACACTTTGTCAAAAAACTCTATTTTAAAATGTGGTCATCACCTGTGAATTTTTTTTTTAATTTGTCTTTAAGTAGTTGTTTAAAAGAGTTTCTATTCCACAAATCAGTTTATAAGTACCATGCATTTCAATGTCACCCCTTCCATTGTTCTCCCCCATCTCTTTCTTTCTTTTTTTTTTTTTTTTTTTTTTTTTTTTTGGCCAGTCCTGGGGCTTGGACTCAGGGCCTGAGCACTGTCCCTGGCTTCTTCTTGCTCAAGGCTAGCACTCTGCCACTTGAGCCACAGCACCCCTTCCGGCCATTTTCTGTATATGTGGTGCTGGGGAATCGAACCCAGGGCCTCATGTATACGAGGCAAGCACTCTTGCCACTAGGCCATATCCCCAGCCCCTCCCCCATCTCTTTCAACCCCACTCATCCTTCAAGTTATCTGGTTCCAATATACCAATATTCCAATGTATATTGAACATAATATATTCAATTCTATCAAATATAATTCAGCATAAAAGTGGATAAATATAGTCACCAATCCTTCCTCTCTCTGTTCATCTGCCCTATCTCCTCTTGACCTCCCCATTCTGACAAAACATGTTTGAGCTTCCTTGTATTCATTCTGTTAAACTTGCTTAGTTGTTCAGAGGAGTCAACACTCTTGGAACCTCCCGGAACATGCTATACTTCAGACAATTTGTTTGTGTATATAAGCATATGATCTTGTATATGTTTTCTTGTACAGTTCAGCTGGGATTTTGT